>NW_026585587.1:4897962-4912124 GCF_907164565.1 Psammomys obesus
AAGAAGAAGAAGAAGAAGAAGAAGAAGAAGAAGAAGAAGAAGAAGAAGAAGAAGAAGAAGAAAAGAAGAAGAAGAAGAAAAAGACTGCTTTAATCCCAGAAGTCCAGAAGCAGAGGTAGAGGGATCTCTATGAGTCTGAGGCCAGCCTGGTCTACAAAATCGAGTTCTGGCACAGATAGGGCAATACAGAGAACCTGTGTGTGTATGTGTGTGTGTGTATGTGTTAGTGCACATGTGCTGGGGGGGTAGGGCAAGGGGAAGGGTAGGGGAAAGGGTAGGTAGTGGGGAGGGGAAAGGTTGGGGGGAGGGCAGGCGGGTGGGAGTAAAGGTTCACCAAACCCGAGGGTAACAGAACAGCGTTCTAGTTCCAGAAGGCTGGAGCCTAGGAGACTGTTCTTCACTGCATGTGTTCTCCGAGAAAGAGTCTGCTGTCCCCTGTAAACCAAAGCCAAACTGCTCAACAGCATCTTGTGTAACAAGGCCAGGCTCTTTATGCCATTTTACAGATTGTGGGCCGTTAGTTGGCCCCACTGTATCCAGAACAAAGCTGCAATCCAAGGACTGTCACTGACCTATCTGAGACCAGGTGCAACAGAAAAATGGAAGACTTTCCACTTCTGGTTGAGAAATTGAAAATCACCCTCAATCCCACCATCCGGGGAAAGCTGAGATTACAGCACAGTGGGAGACTGTGTGCTTATGTGCTTAGCATGCTCAGGGCCAAAGACTCACTGCCTAACACCAAAACCAGAATTTGGTCAAAGAGATGGCTTGTCAGGTGAAGGTACTCACCACCAAGCCTGACAACCTGAGTTCAGTCCCTGCCACCCACATTAGAAAGAGAAAACTGAGCCGGGCATGGTGGCACACACCTTTCATCCCAGCACTCAGGAAGCAGAGGCAGGTGGATCTCTGAGTTTGAGGCCAGCCTGGTCTACAGAGAAAGTCCAGGAAAGCCAGGGCTACACAGAAAAACCCTGTGTCAACAAATGAAAAAAGAAGAAAAGGAAGGAAGGAAGGAAGGAAGGAAGGAAGGAAGGAAGGAAGGAAGGGAGGGAGGGAGGGAGGGAGGGAGGGAGGGAGAGAGAAAGAAAGAAAGAAAGAAAGAAAGAAAGAAAGAAAGAAAGAAAGAAAGAAAGAAAGAAAGAGAGAAAGAAAGAGAAAGAAAGAAAGAAAGAAAGAAAGAAAGAAAGAAAGAAAGAAAGAAAGTGATTAGTGATTCCTACAAGTTGTCTCTTGTCCTCCACAGCTGTGTTGTGGCATGTATAGGCACGCACACACACCCTCACGCCCATACATAAATGGAAAATAGTACCAGCCCTGTGTCCTTTTCTTATCTTTGTGGGTCTGTCTTACCTCTGGAGAAAGACAGCACAGACAATGAACCCACGTCTGTGGGCCTCGGGTCATCTGGAACAGTTGGCTGCCATTGTTCCATGCTTGTGGGAGTTACTCCAAGGAGTCCCGTAAGAAGGCAGAGGCCTTCCCTGGCAGAGCACCTGTACACACATTTGGTGCTAGGTAAGGTAGTTATTGCCAGGACACAGCTGTGCTAAGAACTGTTTGCTGCATATATCTGATTCACATGTACCTGAGTCTCCTGTGTCTTGGTTTGCTGAATCTGGCCAGCTTTTCTGTCCAGTGATGAAAGAGGACCAGGGAAAAGGAAACTGCCAGGGCCAGCGGGGGGTGGGGGAGGTCCGAGTCACTAGGAGGGCAGGGCACAGCTTTCTGCTCCTTCTCTGGGTTTCCTAAGTATCCTGGTATCTTGGGTCTATAAACAGGTGCCTGGCATCAGGAGGACACTGTATCTGCAAAGGGACAGAAAGTAGCCAGGATGTGTTGACCTTTGTGCTACTCAAAACCCTGAGTTATGAGCACCTACCTAGAATCCCAGCACTTGGGGAGGCAGAGGCAGGTGGATCTCTGTGAGTTCAAAGCCAGCCTGGTCTTCAAAGTAGGGCAGCCAAGGCTACACAGAGAAACCCTGTCTCAAAACCAAACCCAAACTAAACCAAAACAAACAAACAAACAATAAACTCATGGTACGTAGAAATTAAGCTGGGTGGTTGGTTGGTTGGTTGGTTGGTTGGTTGGTTTTTCGAGATCCGGCTTCTCTGTGTAACCCTGGCTGTCCTGGATTTCACTATTCAGTCCAGGCAGGCCTCCATGTCACAGAGATCCACCTGCCTCCAGAGTGCTGGGATTAAAGGTGTGTGCCACCATCACTCAGCCTTTAAGGTGTTTTTAATCTTTTACAACAGTGAAGGTTTAACCATAGTCTTGAATATAATGTAAAAAAATTAATTTGGGAGCTGTGATGAGAGCTCAGTCAGTAAGGGGCTTGCCACTCAAGCATAAGGACCCAAGTTCAATTCCCAGTGGCCCTGTAAGAAGCCAGGCGTGGTCGCATATGCCTGAAATTCCAGCCCTAGGGAGGCAGATATGGGTGGCTCCCTGGAGGTCAATGGCCAGCAAGTCTAGCCCTATCAGTGAGTTCTAGACCAGTGAGAGACCATATCTCCAAAAACACAGTCAGCCCCTTGAGATTACTCTGTGGCCTTGAGGTACACACACAAACATGTCCGTGTACACCCACACACATGCACACGTACACAGGCATACACAACACACACACACACACACACACACACACCCCTAAGAAGAAAAAGTATGTACCTGAAATTTTAAAAACATTTTGCGCACGTGGCCCCATGTGCCGTGTGTCCTGTGTGTCTGGACACAGGATGGTGTGATTTTCTTTTGGTTTTGAGGCGACATCGGCTGAGCACATAGATGAGAGATACAGCAGAGAGACCCATTTTGTCGTAGCTCCTGGGTTTTCTGACTGGCATTCTGCTGCACTCAGCTAGCCAGCACTCAGTTATTCATAGTGGGAGAAGGATGGCAGGTAGGCAAGGGCATGCCTGGGCTCAGCTCCCTATGGCACCTAGTTTTCCCCAGCCAGGCACCCCTGCACCCTGTATTTTCACTGTGAGAAACAAAGTCCCTCTGGATGGGAGACTTGTTCTTCCCTGACCTCCTTGTCAGAGCTGAGTCCCATTCTGTGTTTAAAATCTGTACTCAAAAGTAGAAGAACATTGGCGTTGGCTAAGCAAAGCCCTGCTGCTCTCTCCTCTTCTGCATAGAGTGATGAAATGGCAAAAGAGCAGGAAAGGGAGGGACAGGGACATCTCTGCAGAGCCACAGCCCGAAGCCTCTGTGGTGAACAGGGCTCCTAAGGCAGGAGCTATGACCTGAGAGAACCCCTTCCACGGGAAGTCAAAGCAAGGGTTTGTCTTGCTTGGCTTTGTTAATTTTTATTGTATTTATTTACTCCTGGGGTGTGTGTGTGTGTGTGTGTGTGTGTGTGTGTGTGTGTGTGCTCGAGTGTGCAGGTGGTTGCATATGGAGGTCTGAGAATGTCTTTCAGGAGCTGGTTCACTCCAGTCGTCAGGCTTGGTGGCAAGTGCTTTTACCCAGTGAACCATCTCCTCCCAACAGTTCCTGTCTGGCTTTCCTACTCATCGGAAAAGCAGCCTGAACTTGTCCAAAGAGGAAGAGTTGAAGGAAGAATTCTCTAACTGGGCGTGAGCACAGGCAGCTGGATCTCTATGAGTACAAGACCAGCCTAGTACCCTTGTCTAAAAAAGGGGGGGTGGGAAAGTTTTGGTTGTTATGTAAGTGTTTTTGCTGTTGTTGTAATCCCAGGTGTGGGATATGGGGATGCTTTTAGTTTATCCACAGCTGATGACAGCCTCTTGAGAGGGCCCATGATCTTTGTCAGCTAGAAACTGCCTCATTTGGGGTCATGGTCTTTGCCAGCTGGAAACCATCTTTGTGCAGACTCTGAGAGGGTATAAATAGGAGTCCAGAGAAAGAAAGAGAGGTCACTTCGAGAGAAACGCTTTAAGAAGGTTACTGCTGCCCCTGCTGCTGCTGGTCCATGTTGCTGCTTCTGCTGTTGCTGGATTGCTGGGTATCCTGAAGAATGGAACTGCGCCAAGGAACTAAGTCTAAAGAGGTCTACATCCCCTGTCCCTACTAACCCCTTCAACCTAGGGCTATGGGGATGGAAGGAAGGTAGAGGCTTAAGGAACCACAAATAAAGCAGGTTTACAAAATCAGAGCCTACAAAGGAAGACTTCTTCAATTAAAGAATTGAAAAACAAACCTTCTAGATGACTGACAAGGAGGGGAGCTTCTTTTAGAGATTGTAGCTCTTGCCTCATGAGTCCAAATCTTTCCAATCTGAACCAAAACCCCAGGGAAGCCCACTGCTAGATAGAAGGCTGCACCAAGGCCTGGGGGACACACAGAGCCTGTCTCCAGCAACTACTATGTCTTTAAAACGAGATGGCACAGTGGTTAGGAGCACTGCCTGCTCTTCCAGGGGGTCCAGGTTCAATTCCCAGCACCCAATGACAGCTTACAACTGTCTGTAACTCCAGTTCCAGGGGATCTGACACCCTTACACATACATTCAGGCAAAAAGCCAATGCACATAAAATAAAAATAAATAATGTATTTATATATTTAACAATTGAAGCCAGGCCATGGTGGTGAATGCCTTTGATCCTTGGGCAGCGGCAGGTGGAGCTCTGAGTTCAAGGCCAGCCTGGTTTACAGAGCAAGTTCCAGGACAGCCAGGGCTACACCAAAAAACCCTGTCTTGAAAAACAATAAAAAAAGAAAAATGAAGAAAAAAAGAGGGAATTGAAGCAAAAGCCAGGGAGACAGCAGGATGTTCGAAGGCATGCTGTGGGTGAACAACATGAGTGGTTTTCTTTCTTTTGCCGATTATAGTCTGGTAGGACGTACACATTTAAGCCATCGATAACTTAAATGGAAACAAAAGTAGAAAATGTTGAAATTATAACAAAACTTCCAGATGAGTGACAGAGAGCGGACTCCCTCTCTGAGCAGACCTTAAGCAGGCTCTGCCTTCCCCAGGTAGGTTTCCCGGGAAACAGGCCACCGGTCCCCTCCGTGACCTCACGTGATGGCTCTCCAGAGGGCAGCGTGCAGTCAGCCAACCCCCACTGCAGCTGCTTAGGAACTGCATGCCTTGCCTTCCCTGTCCTTCCTTGCCTGTCCTAGGTCCTGCCTCTGACGCTATTTTTATTTTCAATAATATTATTTTCAGTTCTTCTGTGGAATGCTATGGTTAAAAAAGAAAAAAAAAAGTATTTTTACTTCAACAGGGACAAGCAAGCAGGCTGGAATCCACGCCTTAAGAGCTCCTGTGGGAGATCTGCCATCTATTCCGGTACCTTTTGGAGATTGTGGTTCTTGCCACATGAGTCCAAATCTTTCCAGTCTGAACCAAGACCCCAGGAAGCCCACTGCTAGAGAGACGGCTGCACCAAAGCCTGTCTCCAGCAACTACTGCATTTTTGAAATGACAGCTAAGGCAATGGGGAGCCAGGCGTGGTGGGGAGTGTCTTTGTCGCCCCCAGCAACGCTTCTTAACTCTATGGTTGGTTTTAAGAAAGTTTTCATAGTCCCTAGTAACTTGCCAGCAGCATTACTGACAAGCCATTGGAATGCCTGTCATCCTTCCCAGGTTTGTGGGTTGCCCCAGATAGGCTGCTACTGACCCCTGAAAGCCAGTGGCTGGGCTCTGAAACCGGGGTGAGTGTCCTAGAGTTAGCCTCTAACAAGCCATTGACTAGCCAGCTCCAGAGCCTCCCTTTGTCTGTCGCCTGAGGAGAGCTGGCACCATGGAAAGCAAGACTTCATGTCCAGGCATGGCCTGCCCTCTGAGCCACGTGCTCGGCATTTCCTAATCCTGTTTTCTCCTTCCAGCCCTTTGCACCAGTGCTGCTGGGGAGCGTTTGGTTTGACTCCAGCCAAGTTAAAATCCCTGCTTCTTTGGGAATATGGTTTTATGTTCCCACAAAGCCAGGTTCATCCAGGACCCATCAGGCAGCTCACTGCTCCATCAGTCAATCAATGCCTCAGAGATTATGGAAGCATAGTGGAAATATGGTTTCTCTTTCCAACTATCGGGAGGAGCTGGGCTCTTTAAAAGGTGGAATCTTGGGTGGGAGAGATGAGTTCCTGCTGAGTTAGGAACCTTGTGGCTCTTGCAAAGGACCCTGTTTGGTTCCGACATGGTAGCTCATAGCCATCTGGAACTCACCCCCAGTTCCAGGGGATCCAGGACCCACCTTGTACACTGCCTGCAGGAGATGCACATAATTACACGCAGGCAGAGCACGCACACACGAAGGAGTTCAGTTCCCAGCAACCACCTGGTGGCTCACAGCCATCTATACTGGGATCTGATGCCCTCTTCTGGCGCACAGGTGTACATGCAGACAGAGCACTCATATACATTAAATAAATAAATAAATATTTTTTTTAAATGCTATTTTTTAAAAAAATTAAGAAAACGGTAGCTGGATGTTGGTGACTCACACCTCTAATCCCAGCATGTGGGGGTGGGGGTGGGGGAAGCAGGTGGATCTCTGAGTTTGAGGCCAGCCTGGTCTACAGAGTGAGTTCCTGGACAGCCAAAGCTACACAGAGACCCTGTTTCCAAAACAAAACAAAACAAAAAGCAGACTTTGTGGGATGTCGAAAGTCATTAGAGGTATGCCCCTGAAGGAGATTCAAGACCCTAGTACCTGCCCTTCCTCCCCTGGTACTTCCTAGATGCAGTGACGTGAACAGCACACTCCCCCGTGATACACCGTGCTGCCATGGTCCGGAGCAAATGGGTGACCAGTGGAACACCGCCCCCCACCCAAAAAAAACTGTGAACCAAAACAAACCTATGCAAACAAACCTTTCCAAGTCGATTTGCCTCAGGTGTTTGTTGCAGTAATGGCCACTGACTAACACAGACCAGGTGCGCCCTCATCAGCCTGTAAGTTTCCACCCTACTGCGCGCCACACCCAGCTGTTTGCCACCAGCACGGCCTGACCACGTTCCGGCCCAGGTTGAACTAATCAGTGATTCAATAAACAAATGGGCTTGGCACACACTATCTTGCACTGAACTTAGGTTTCTTGGTCTCAGTTGAAGTTTCTGGACGTTTATTAATAATCGTGACGGTCCCTCTTGGGGTTAAGTGACGCTTAAGAGGCTTTCCCTGGAGCGGGCTCCAGCTCCATTTCACAAGGCACGTCTCCTGTCTCCTCTCCTCCCTTCCTGACTTGGCTGTGGTCTTCTCAGTGTGAGCCCGGAATGGTTGGGTTCTCCTGGAGGCCCCAGGGCCCTCTCTGGCCGGGATGCAGGCGATGAGCCGCCCTCACCACTAGGGGGCGAGCTTAACTTAAAACACCGATGAGCCTCAGCCCCCGGATTTGCTACCCAAAGCAGCATGGGGCGTTACCAGGGTGTCAGGTCAGCTCCATGGCTTCCTCCTGCGGTGAGGACAGGATGGAGCAGCACAGCCCGACCGGGGTCACTCCAGGGCCGTTTATAGCGCACCTCCCTGTGGTCAGGACAAGGCCCCACAAACAACGATGAATGGCACCTTCTGGAGCAGAATTCCAGAAATTTCTCCATGAGGCCCCACACAGCTTCCCTGCCATTCAGTGAGTAACGACTGCCCAGGTCTAGACCTCAGCCCCGCGGTGTGTGGGGGAGCCTGTGCTCCCTCAGCCGTCGGGTTGATCTCCACATGCTTTTCTTGTGTTCACTCCGGTTTTCTGGGGGCTTTGTTTGCAGACTTTCCCTACAGCTGTAATCCCTGCACAGGAGCGGTTCCTCAAATTAAACTTTGTACAAACCCATGGTTTCTCTCTCCTGGCAGGCACAGGTATACGAGCCCTGGAAGGAACAACAGTTTTGGCTAACTTGTGTAAACACACCCGAGACAGAATTCATTTTTTATCTCCTTTGCCACACTTGACTATCTAACGGTGATCTCAGCGGGGCACGAGGCGGGGGACATGACCCTGTAGAGGTGTCTCTCGCCCAGTCCACTGGGTGACTGCAGTTACTGCCTCTCTTACCCCATGGCCCTCCCACTACCCTCCTGGCAGCTGGCTCAATGCTGCTGAAGACTCCGCCATGAGGCACTCAGAACCCATCTCACGCCTTCCCCAAACTAATGAATATGAGATTTGAGAACTATCCATTGTGACATCTCATGCCAAAGGGTCCTAGATGTGACATGGGTGACGAGGGCCAAAGCAGGGAGACCACTAGTGTCATTGCGGAGTCCGTCGGTCCGCAAATGCCCGAGATAAACCATCTCGTGAAGAGGGGAGGTTTATTTGGCTGTTGATTTTGAGGTTTCGCTTCAAGATCAGTTTGCCTGGTGCTGTGGTCATGGGATGGAATGGTGGATCATGGTGGGCACAGGTGGCAGAGGAGGCTTGCTCACCTCATGTCAGGTATGAAGAAAAAGCAAGGGGTGGGGTCCCATCAGCCTCCTTTCCTGCCTTCCTTTCTTTCTAAAATTTTACTTTTATTTATGTGTATGTGTGTGAGTGTGGGCATACCCTCAACCTTCAGGAGCCTGTTCTTTCCTTCCACCTTGGTTCCAGGGGTCGGGGTTTTTGTAGCTGACCCCAACCCCCTCACAGCCTTCCCACAATCCTTTTCAAGGTCCCACCGCCAATGAAGACCTTTCACTAAGCTCCACCTCTTATGGGGTTCCATCATTACCCAGGACCTCAAAGCTGGGGACCAAGATTTTAACACATAAGCCTCTAGGAATATTCTAGATCCAAAGCCCTAAAAATTTCAGGTCAATATAAGTCCTTCCTCCCTAGAGAAGCCAGTGAGCATGTCTCTAACTCAGGCCGATTTAAGCTTCTGCCTCTAGCAACTGAAGAGACCTAATGTGCCATACAATGGATGTCACTAGAATCAACTGTTTGGTTTGTTTGTTTTTAGATTTTAGATGAGGTGCATGTAACCCAGGCTAGTCTCAAACTCCCTGTGTAGCCAAGGGTGGCCTTGAACTGATCCTCCTGCTTCCATCTTCCAAGCACTAGGATTAGGAGCATGCTCTCCCACCTGGCTTCAACCAGCTCCTGCTGAATTATTACATTCTGTGGAACAAATTTTTTTCTTTTCATATGTTTCTGTACAATGTGTGCGTGCAAGCCAGAAGACAACCTCAGGTGCTGTTACTCAGTTGTTACTCTATTACTTTTTGAATTTTGTCTCCGGCCTAAGGCCCGCTGGGCTAGGTGGCCAGTGAGCACCATGGATCTGCCTGCCTCTGCCTCCCCAGGGCTGGGATTACAAAAGCAAGCCACAACATAGGATTTTAAACATGGGTTCTGGGGATCAAATTCAGGTCCTTGTATTTATAAGGCAAGCACTACACTGGCTGAGCCATTTCCCCAGCCCTCAAAAACATTTTTCTTTTTTTGGAGGGTTTTGTTGGGGGTTGGTCTGATGCTTGTATTTTGATGCTAATTACTGGCCCTCAGGATCTGGTTACTTCCCTGATACACCTATCCTTGTTGTGTAAACCTGCCTAAAACATTATACCTAATTGGTTGATTAAAAAGCCTTAATCCTGGGCAGGGCAAAATGGGGTAGGAGTGGCTATGGTTCCTGAGCTTTGGGGTTCAGGAGAATCATAGGAAAGAGAGAGGGGGACAGGAAGAGAGGAGGAAGGAGGAAACCAGGATGGATTAGCATGGAGAAGGAACCATGTGGGCTGGGAGGAAGGACTCCAATAATGGTGTGGAAAGGCCCAGATGAAGAATACAAGCAAGTATTTATAAGATTGTGGATGGAAGGTAGCCCATTTAAGGATGGTTAAGGCGGATGTCATTGGATGGGGGTGGGGGTGGATGGTAAGATTACTGAGACAGCATAGGTGAAATATCTGCCCAGCCCAAAGGAAATAGGCAATTTAAAATCTAACAGGTGTCTGTGTTTTATTAATTGTGGTAGTGGGTTAACTAATCCTGCTGTGATAATCATAGGGCAAATAATAAATGACAATTAGCCCAACACTGTTTTATTTACAACAACAGGATTTGTTGGTTTTTTGTTTGTTTGTTTTTGAGACAGGGTTGTGTAGCCTTGGCTGTCCTGGACTCACTTTGTAGACCAGGCTGGCCTCAAACTCACAGATATCCACCTGCCTCCGCCTCCCTGAGTGCTGAGATTACAGGTGTGCGCTTTTCTTTCTATATTTTAATTAAAATTTTGGTATAAACAAATTGCAAAAAACAAACAAAAAAACACCACGAGGCAAAAACATTTTCAAAGCAGACAGAACTTTGAGGAAGAACTCTAAGGCTCTTTTCTCTAGGTTCAAGGCAGTTTCTATTTTTAAAAGGCCCAGATCAGAATATCTTCAAGTCTTCCTCTGGCTGGGAGAGAGAAGACTTGACATCTCTGCTGGTTCCTATGGCAACCATCAACAGCTATGATAATGCCAACAAAAGAACTAGGGGACTTGGTAGTTTTACCACTGTGTGTATATGTGTGGCCAGATCAGAGTTTATTCTGAAGGCAAATGCATAGCCCACTTGACCAACCTCCGTTGTGTCTCCAATTCTCAGGGGACTGTGGGTAGGCTAGCAAGAGGTCAAGTTGGGGCCACCTCTCATCCTCCCAGGTTCCGCAGACACATTTCTTGACACTTTGAAGAGATTAGCGGGTGACCTACTTCCAGTTAGGTCAGGCTGTCGTGATTCCAGCGGGCGGCGGCTCAAAATACCCCTGCGCCATTTGCTTCACGTGAAAGCGCTGTGGCAGGCACATGTCGGTGGATTCCAAAGCCCGGGCATTGAACGAGGGCTCGCTCTCAGGCATGCAGGCTGCAGGCTACAGGTTTGACACAGCGACACAGAAGTGTCTGTCTGTCACCTTGCCTTCTTGTCTCATCCCCTGGGAAACAGATCTCCCAGAAATGCCTCGCCTTGTGGTGACACACTGCATGAGGCACAGTGCACTTTGATAAGGGACCACAGTGCCGCCACCTTCCACTTTGTCAGAAAAAAAAAAAAAAAAAAAGCTTGTTGCGATGCTCAGCTGAGGCTTTTCTGTAGAACATTAAGAGTTCGGGACTGGTAGGACAGTGGTGGCACATGCCTTTCTTCCTAGCACTTGAGAGGCAGAGGCAGGCTGATCTCTGTGAGCTATGCAGAGGAACCCTGTCTGGAAACAAAACAAAAAGCAATAACAACAAAAGGAGTCAGGACTAGAGGGAGGTAGCTGGAGTTCAGAGAGCGAGCTCACCTCACATTTGCGAAGCCCTGAGTTTGATGCATGCGTGCACTTCCAGGCATATACACGTTGGGAGTAGGGCAGGAGAGGCAGAAGTTCAAGGCCATCCTTGGTGAGCTCAAAGCCAGTCTGTGTTACAGGAGACCCTGTCTTAAAAAACAAACAACCCACACCCCAAAGCCAGCACTAGAATACGGCCTGAGGTGGGGGCGGGGGGTGAATAAGAAGTGTCCCCCATAGGCTCCTGTATTTGAACACTTGGTCCCACGTTGGTGGCTGTTCAGGAAGGTTAGAGGACTTTTAGGCTGTGGGGTCTTGTTGGAGGAGGCTCATCAGAGTTTGTAGCCTCATCCCACTTCCTGTTCTCTCTCTGCTTCCCTCAGCTTCCTGTTCCTGCTGCCATGATGGACAACTAACCCTCTGGAACCATGAGACCAAAAGAAAACAACAACAAAGTCTCTCTTTCTTCTGTAACGGGCTCTTGGTTTTTATCACGGCAACAGAAAAGTAACTGAGAGCCAGGAGAAAGGCTTTCTGCTCTGCTGTGTAGGTGACTCTCCTTCCCTGTTATTAGCTATGGGTCCACTCTATTCCCTGGAGCATCTCAGGAGAGGAAACGTTCCAGAGCTTGTAAAAGCCTAGAGATAACCGTTTCTCCAGTATCGGCCTGATGGATGGATGTGTCAAGGCCTGTGTATTTCTGTCTTCATGTTTGGCATGAAGATTTGTTTGTTCTGTGCTTACTGTGTGCTGGGTTCAGTGCTAGGCAACATGAGCTGTGACCTCGTGAAGTTTAAAATTTGGTGGCAACAAGGTCAACAAACATCATTCCTAAGGAAGACAGCAGGATACATGTTTGGGCTATGTGTCTTGGTAGCAAGGGCTGTATGAGTTAAGGGGTGGGGAGAATGGAGGAACAGACGTTAATTGAGTCCCACGGTTTTCCAGGCCCTGGGGAAAGCCATTACCTGCCTTAAGTTTGCATCATGTCTACGAGGTTGTACATCATTCTACAAGAACTGAAGTAACTCAGTGAGATTGAGAGACATCCCACAGGCACATACTCAGAAAGTGGCCAAGTCAGGACATGAACTCACACTTTCCTGGCCCTAATTGCTGCAAAATACACCCTCCCAAACAGAACAAGAGTTAACTCTGAGGGGCTGGAGAGATGGCTCAGCAGTTAAGAGCACTGGTTGTTTTTCTAGAGGTCCTGAGTCCAATTCCCAAAAACCACATGACAGCTCCCCTCCCCCCACCCCCATCTATAATGAGATCTGGTGTCCTCTTCTGCCTTGCAGGCACGCATGCAGGCAGAATACTGTAATAAATAATAAATAAATCTTTTAAAAAAATGAAATAGCCTTCATGGTAGTGCTGAGAGGGCCAGACCTGACCTCCTCCCCCCAAAAAAGTCATCAGCTCCAGGAACTAAGCCATAGGTCACCAATTCCAGGAATAAGAAAACCATTAAAAAAAAAAAGTTAACTCTGCCTTCCGGAAAGAACAGGTTGGAATCTGTGTGGAATGTCCAAGGTCACTGAAATTGCCGCAGCTGAGCCGGTACTAAATGTAGGCCTGTCCATCTGGTGCCCGCTGGCGTTTCCCTAGCTCATTTGCAGCCTGTTCCCTGCACTTTTCTGTCCTTGTGCCAGATGGTAGCCACCACCAGTGGCTTCACCCATGAAGTGGCATCATGACAGTCACTTTGGAGGGGGTAGAGCGGGTAGGGCGGCTGCTTCTTGCTTCTGAGGTCCTTATGGAGCTGCACAGACAGAGAAACTGAGGCCACCTTCTTGCCTCGCTTTGGCTGTTCCTGACCGACCTACAAACCACACCAGGTTCCATCTCAAAACACAATGGCTTTCCTTCCCTCAAGCCGTGAGCTTCCGGCCTCCAGCTTCATCCAGACTGGTGGCTCCAAGCGAGCCGTGAGGAAAGCAGGGTCTGCTGGTACCTGTTTCTGTTTCTTGGCACTCGATGTGGAATTATGTGAACAGCCTGGAGCATTAATGACTAGCCGGGGAGGCATGTGCTTCTTGTCCACTGGGGGAAGGGAATGGAAGGCTCTGCACTGGCCTTGGAGCCCTGCAGCACCTCCTCCTGTCAGCTCTGCCCCTCTGGAGAGCCCCTGACTACGGCAGATGTTCAGGTACCTGAGAGAGGAGCAGCAAGCTGATAAGGCATTTTCACATCAATTAGTAGCGATCGCTGTGTGTTAGTGTTTTACAGTGTCTTCCGTGGGGTGCTTGCACGACAGACACCCATGATTCTGTAGCTGAGCAGGAAGAGGAATGGTTTCTGCTTCCGTCAGAACTTACACTGCATCCCCCTGTCCCTCACACAGTCACACAAAAATAGGCAGAACAGCAAACAGGCAAAACTGGGCTTCTGTGTTTGGCTAATGCTTCAGCTGGTGTAAGAAGTGCTTAGTTAGAAGTGGTGTACGTCTGTGAGCCCAGCATTCAGCAGGCTGAGACTGAAGGATGGGAAGAGAATTTGAGGCTAGCCTGGACTACAAGGTGAGAATCTGTCTGCAAGTGGAGGGATAAAGGGAAAAAGAAAAGGGAGGAAAAAGGAGAGGAGGAAGAGGAGGGGGGAGGAAGAGAAGAAGAAAAAGAAAAGCTTGGTTTATGAAGTTGATCTCTCCAGGACAGTGAACCAGATCTCATCTGTGTCCTGAAGCAGAAGGGCCTCAAAGATGCCTTAGGCTAAAGGTGCTGTGGGGCACAGTCAGTCTTGTGGAAACAGTGGGGAGAGTTCTCAGAAGACCTAAGGACCTTCGAATTTAAGAAGTACAGGTGCCAAGGAAAACACACAGCCTTGGGGCAAGAAGGACCAAAGAGCGCCACCTAGTGGCTCCAGGGAGTTCTCGTGACAAAATCAGTGAAGAAAGCAAGCCTCCCCTTCACAGGTGATAGCCAAGAGAAAGCAAGCAAATAAAACACAAAGCACCAAACCATTCCGCACAGGACCTCAAATACAAATAAGCCAAAGGGTTATA
>NW_026585587.1:4912524-4976777 GCF_907164565.1 Psammomys obesus
TATATAAATGATTAAATGTTTTCATGCAAAAAAAATTTTCGTTCAGAAAACTATACTGGCAGGTAAATAATTCTCATAGATTTAGGAACACCAGCCTTTACCACATCGACATCCTCTGTACTGACGCTATCACTTTTTGTAGGCTGTATCACCGTTTTAGGGTTTCTATTACTGCAACAAAACACCATGACCAAAAAGCAAGTTGGGGAGGAAAAGGTTTATTGGGATCACACCTTCACATTGTAATCCATCAATGAAGAAAGTCTGGACAGAAACTCAAACAGGGCAGGAACCTGGAGGCAGGAGCTGATGCAGAGGCCCCGGAGGGGTGCTGCTTACTGGATTGCTTGTCTTTGTTTGCTCAGCCTGCTTTCTTATAGAACCCAGGACCACCAGCCCAAGGATGGCACCACCCACAATGGGCTGGGCCGTCCTACAGCAAGCATGAATTAAGAAAATGTCTTACAGCTGGATCTTATGGAAGCACTTTCTCAATTGAGGTTTCTTCCTTTCAGATAACTCTAGCTTATGTCAGGACATAAGACCAGCCAGCATGACTGACTCCATGTCTACACGACACACAAACACATCACTATTAAGCTATAACCCTTCCTTTCTTATTCGTCCCCGAGTTCTCACATTAAAATTATAAATAACTTTAAAAGTCCTATAGTCAGGACAAATTCAAACACATTAAAATTCCAGTCCCTTTAAAATAGCCAATCTCCTTTAAAATCCAAAGTCAACTGTGGGCTCTGGTAAAATCAGAACTAAATTAAATGCTTTCTTACTTCAAAAGGGAAGAACCAGGGCAGAGTCGAAGTCTGGACAACGCAAAACAAAACTCCCAATAGTGTAAGTAACGGAATATCAGGGATCCACTCACGATCTTCTGGGCTCCTCCAAAGAGCTTCGCCACTTCCCCAGCTCTACCCTCTGCAGCACACACAGCTACAGTTGTCTTCAGGCTGGCTCCCCTCCACCGCTGCTGCCATTCTTGGTGTCACCCCACAGTACTGGCATCTCCAAAGGCTGGGGTCTTCTGCCGCAGCTGGGCTGCTCGCTCACTAACATCCTCTCCGAGGCTCTCTTCATGGTGCCAGGCCTCAACTTCTCTGTATGACCCCTTCCATCCCGCACCTTCACCGGTGGCCTCTCCAGGCCTCTCACAGCGCCAAGCCTCAGCTGCTCTCCATGATCCCTTTTGTGGCTTCAAAACCAGTACCAGCTGGGTGACTCTTAGACTACCATGTTTGGCTGCCAGCGTGAGGTGTATAACCTTGTTTGGTGTCTTAAAGTCTCTATTTCTGTAACACTATGACCAAAAAGCAAGTTGGAGGGGAAAGGGTTTATTCAGCTTACACTGTTCATCATTGCTGTTCATCATCATTGAAGGACGTCAGGACAGAAACTCAAACAGGGCAAGCATCCTGGAGGCAGGAGCTGATGCAGAGGCCATGGAGGGGTGGGTGCTGCCTACGCTGGCTCGCTTAGTCTGCATTCATAGAGAACCCAGAACCAACAGCGTAGGGATGGCACCACCCACAGTGGGCTGGGCCCTCTCCCACTGACCACGAATTGAGAAAATGCCTTACAGCTGGTTCTCATGGAGGAATTTCCTCAACTAAAGCTCCTGTCTCTCTGATGACTCCAACTTGTGTCAAGTTGATGTAAAACTAGCTGCTTCAGCTGCCTCTGGAACACCGTGTCTGCGTGTGCTTAGGAAAAATTTCCCCGAAGATTTTACCTCAGTGATGCTGGTCTCTTAATCACCGCTGGTTTCTCAGCTCCAGCCAACCAGCACTGAGCACCCCAGCAACGCCAAGTCTTCACTTTAGTAGTTCTGGTGTCCTGTTAATCACAGCTGACTTTTTAACCCCAGCTAACCAGAACCACAGACTCTTCGCATAAAAAGCATGGTGAGGTCTTCGCTTCCCTCTGAACTGTCACAAGCCAGGCCTCCGCTGTTTGTACTGCTCTCAACACTCAGAGACTTTTCTTTTACAAAGTTCCAAAGCGCTTCCACAATCCTTCCAAAACCAACATAGTTAGGTCCGTCACAGCAAAACCCCATTATCCTGGTAGCAACTTGTCTTAGTTAGGGTTTCTATTGCTACAACAAAGTACCGTGACCAAAAAGGCAAGTTGGAGAGGAAATGGGTTTATTGGACTTGTACTTCCACATTGTAATCCATCAATGAAGGAAGCCAGGACAGGGACTTAAACAGGGCAGGAACCAGGAGGTGTTGCAGAGGCCGTGGAGGGGGGCTGCTTACCGGCTTATTCCTCATGGCTTCCTCAGCCTGCTTTCTTATAGAACTCAGGACTGCCAGCCCTAGGAAGGCACCACCCACAATGGGCTGGGCCCTCCTACATCAATTATGAATTGAGAAAATGCCTTACAGCTAGATTTTATGGAGGCATTTCCTCAACCGAGGTGCCTTCCTCTCTGATGACTCCAGCTTGTGTCAGGTTGACATAAAACCAGCAAGCACAGTCACCTTTATGAGCATAGAATATGCAATATTTGAGATCTCCTTTACAATGTTTCTCGTTTTCTTTCTTACACTTAGGATTTTACATGTATTTGTGATATTAAGTTCATGTGACACATAGGAAAAATTAATAAAAACTATTTTGGGGAATGAAGCATTCATTGGTACGTATAAGGAAAGCAAGAGTGAGAGAGAGAAAAGAGCAAAGGAAGGCCTAAAGTTAGCAGAATCCGGCACATCCTGGCAGCCTAAAGTTATGACCTAGGGGATAACAGAGCCTGGGTCTAGCTGGGACGAGGGCTGGAGCCTTTGCCCATCTGCGTACATTCATAGAAGACAGACACACAAAATGCAGTCTTCTCTGATGACCGTGAGTCACGTCACATATGGAGCTTGGCAACTGCCATGTGGAGGCAGCAGACGGCAGCTGCAGAAATAGTGTGTCTGACAGCTAGGTGTGGGTGGGCCCTTAGCTCGAGTCAACGCATGATAAAAATATGTGTCTTATTTAAGGTTTCTACGGCTGTGATAAAAAACGCCACGACCACAAGCAACTTGGGGAGGAAAGCATTTATTTCCCTTACACTTACATATGGCAGTCCGTGCTGAGGGAAGTCAGGGCAGGAACTCGAGCAGGGCAGGAACCAGGAGGCAGGATCTGATGCAGAGGCCGTGAAGAGTGCTGCTTGCTGGTGTGCTCCTCGTGGCTTTCTTGGCTTGCTGGGTCACCAGCCCAGGGACAGCCCCTCCCACAGTGAGCTGGGCCTCACCACATCAGCCACCCAGCAACAAAATCTCCACAGGCCAGGCTGGTGGGGACATATTTTCCCAACTGAGTTTCCCTCTTTCAAAATGACTCTAGTTTGTGTCAAGTTGACATTAAATTAGCCAGCACAGTATGTGCTATCAGAATTAATCATCTTAGGAACATTTTAAATTTCCATTTAAATATCATCCAGATAACAACTGTCATATCTGGGAGACAAGTATATTTTTAACTTTTGATGCCAGTATGTGTCCTGAGTTACTTTGAAGCAGACCCCAGACAGTATCTGTGTTATGGTTTGAGCATGTTTCCCAAGGGTCTGTGTATTGGAGCTCGGTCTGAGTGTGGTGATAAGAAAAGCTGTGAACACGTTAGCAAGCAGAGGCGGTAGGAGATGATTAGATCCCAGGCATGGCTTTCGGAACAGACCAGTGCAGACCACAAGGCATCCTCGTGAGAGTGGGATGATAGAGCAAAGTCCCTCTTCTTCCTTTTTTTTTTCTCTTCTGCTCTTTTTCTTTTTTCTGTTTTCAGCTCTGAGTGCTTAGCACATGCTGAGCCAGCGCTCTAACACCAAGTTAAACTCTCAGCTCATTGTTTTCCTTTCTGCTTCTCTGTGACCTAAGCAAATAGCTAACCTAGACCAGAGACTAACAGAGCTGCCTAAACTTCAACTTCTGGTTTTTAACACTGAGCTAAATACTTTTCTGTTGTTGTTGTTTTCAAAAGTTCTTAGCTTTAGGCATTTATCATGGCAAAAGAAAACAGATGTCTTAGTTACTTTTCTGTTGCTGAGAGGAAAAAAAATCACCATGATCAAGAAAACTTATAAAAGAAGACATTTAATTGGTCCCATAGTTTCAGAGGTTAGAGTCCATGACAGTGATATAAAGCTGTCAGGAACAGCTGAGAGCTCACATCTTGATCCACACACAGAGACAGAGAGAGCTAACTCCAAATGACAAGTGTTTTGAAACCCCAAAGCCCAACTCCGGTGACGTACTCCCTCAACACATCTGATTCCTTTTCCCTTGACCTACCTTGTAGCTCTTTGTGCACATTTGGTGCTATGTTATTGATTCCTATGCTTATTGGGAAGAGAGCCTATGCTCAATATCATTGACTTTATTTAAAATTTTGATTATTTTGTTCATTGTGATTTTTTTTCATTGTGATTTTTAAAAAATATTTACTTAAAAGTTTAAAATTCTCAATTACTGTAGTGAGAATTTAGGTTTCTTTAAAAACCAGTTACCTTGGGGCTGGAGACTTAACCAGTGGTTAAGAGCACTGGTTACTCTTCCAGAGGTCCTGGGTTCACCCAGTACCCACTTGGTGGCTCACAATCATCTATCTGATGCCCTCCTCTGTCATGCAGGCATACATGCAAATAGAGCACTCATATATATAATTAAATACTTTCAAAAAAACAGTTATGTGAATATTTTTGTTTTAATCCCAGGTGTAGGATATGGGGCCGCTTCAAATTGTTCATAACAGCTAGTGTTTGAGGAGGGGTGCGATTTTTGCCAGCTGAAGATAGCTTACATTTGGAATTCTGGGAAGTCTTGAGAGGGTATAAATTCGAGAGCCCAGAGAGAGGCAGGGGGCACTCCAAAGGAGGAGGAGGGGGAGGAAAGAGAGGAGGAGGAAAAAGAGGAGGAGGAGAAGAAGAAAGAGGAGGAAGACGTGGCTGCTGCTCCCCCACTGCTGCTCCTGGCTGCTGTTGCTGCACTTTGACAAGAAGAAGTTGGAGATACCCTGAATAAAAAGATTGGACTTGCCCCAAGGAACCTGAAGTAGCCTAAAGAAACCTACATCCCCTTTCTTCTCTAGCATTCGGTCTCTCCTGCCTAGTGTTGGGGGGTTGGAAGAGAGGTAGATAAGAATCCAAATAAATTAGCTTAAAAAAAATACCCCCAAGAAATTACTCTCCCAGTTTTTCTATATCTAAATCCTGCTAATCTGGGCCAGTACTGGCCTCCTCTCTGAACTTTCTTTTTCAGTGAATTGAAACAGTTACCATATAACACAGGGGTCCTCAGCACAGTGTTGGCCACCACCAACAGTATAATCTGGGACAATCTCTTGCTTATTCTCTCTAGAGTTCCTCTCATCATTTGCCACATATGCGGCAATAAGCCATCTATCCAGATTAAGGATAGCAATGATTCTGTCATAGCCATGTATTCGTAAATCCTATCTCAAAGCCTGACACAGGAGGCTCCCTAGGAATGCTTGCTGGATGGTATCGAATAACTTTTTACGTGTATGGGATACAAATGAACACAATTATAATTTAAATTTAGAAGTGGCATTATATCTTCAGCATGAGCTGGAGAGATGGGTCAGCCGTTAAGGGCTAGGCTCACAATCAAAATTACATCTACAGCATGCTAGAGTTTAGATGTTGAGTGTTCATTAAAGGCCCATATCCTAATCGGTGGGCCTCTGGGTAGCAGGCGTGTGTAGAAGTCTTAGGAAGTCCTCCTCCCAATCTTCTGTTTTGTTGTTTTGGAGACATAGTTTTCCTGTGTAGCACTGGCTGTCTTGGAACTCACTCTGTAGGCCAGGCTAACCTCTCAAACTCAAGAGATCTGCCTGACTCTGCCTCCCAAGTGCTGGGATTAAAGGTGTGCCCCATCATGGCCCAGCCTCCTTCTCCCAATCCTGGTGTGTGATGTATCTCATTTGATGGTTGGGGTCTCTGGGATTTGGGGGAAATTACTGTCTGGAAGTAGTGGAAACTTCGTTGGGGGTGTGTGTGATATAAAGTCCTTAAATCATTGGGGGAATGACTACAAGCAGCAATCATGCCCCTCTGCTTCTTGGGTGTAAAGTGAGTAATTTGCTCTGCTTTGGACTCCAGTCATCACCATCCAGAATGACCACCAGCGGCCCAGACACCGAAAGCAATAGAATACACAAACAGCAAACCAAACTAAGACTTTCCTCTTTGTAACTTAATGTTAAATATTTTCTTTTTATTATTATTTTTGTCTGTTTTGCTTACATATACTTCTGTCATGTAAGTGTCTGGTGCCACAGGAAGCCAGAAAAGGGCATTAGTTCCCCTGGAGCTGGAGTTACAGAACATTGTGAGTTGCCTTGTGGGTGCTGGGAATGGAACCTGGGTTCTCTGGAAGAGCATCCATTGTGCTTAACTACTGAGCCATCTCTCCATTCCCCAGGTATTTCTTGATAGTAAGAGAAAACTAACCAGAGCATTTAAAAGGATGGTGTATGACGTGGGGTGGGGTGGCACAGGGGTCATATGTCGTAATCCCAGGACTTGGCAGGCTGTTGCAGGAGCACCCGGAGCCTGAGGCCATTTGGGACTACATAGAGAACCTGTCTGGTGGAGGGAGAGAACAAGCAACAGCAAAACTTTAAGCACGTTTAAGACAAAATAACCGCTCAAAATAATAATCCGGGCATCTCTCAAAACCAGAACCAGTTCTGAGAAATCCAGAACGGCGTTAAAATCCAGTGACAGTTAAGAGGGCAAAAATGCAAATGAGGCAAAATGAGTGACTTCAATGGGTACAGGTCATTTAAATATAGAGGCCCAGCTGCTGTTCCCCATGGACATTTGGCTATCTGTATTCTAGGACTCAATTAGCAGGAATGGGTTTGGTCTATACAGGTACAGGCTCTAGTAAGAGTTTGATCCTTAGATTCCCGAAAGTTCTCTGGCTCCTGTGGCATGCGTGTGCGGACAGAAAAACCAATGTATGCAGTATGCATGCAGGTAAGTATGTATACATGTAATTTTTTTTTTTTTTTTTTAAGGACACCTAGTCCAAAGCAATGGTCTCCGATGACAGTCCAGGACACTCGGCCCTTCCTGACTGCTATTATGCTTCGCCTCCGCCTCCATCCGGGGCTTCCAAAGCTCCAGCGCTCGGCGTGGGAGACCCCTCGACTGTCTCTTTTTCGCAAGCCCCTGGAGAAGCGGGAATAACCGGCCCGGCCGGGTCCTGCCTCAGGGAGGCCGAGAAGGGGGACGCCTCGGGCGGCCAGAGCGGTGCAGGTCGCCGGGCCGCGGGCAGCATGGGCCGCCGGCCGCTCCTGTCAGCCGGCGACGCCGACTCGCAGCCCGAGCCCGACGAGGCCGCGCAGCACCGGCCGCCGGCGCGGGAGACCGCGCAGCCGCGGGGGCGCGTGGAGGCGTGGGCGTGGCCGTGGGCGTGGCCCGCGCGCGGGCCGAAGGGAGCGGGGCGCTCTAGCCGCGGCGGCGACGGCGGCCAGGACAGCGGCGGTTGCTGCGCCCGGTACTGGGGTCGCGGCCTGAGGCGCAGGCGCGGTGGACTCAGCCCGCCCCGGGCTGCAGCTCGCTGTGGACTCGTCATGGCGACGGAGCAGAGGCCTTTCCAGCTGGTGGTGTTCGGCGCCTCTGGCTTCACCGGCCAGTTCGTGACGGAGGAGGTGGCCCGGGAGCAGGTGGCGGTGGAGCAGAGCTCCCGCCTGCCCTGGGCCGTGGCGGGCCGCTCCAAGGAGAAGCTGCAGCAAGTGCTGGAGAAGGCTGCCCTGAAGCTGGGTAACGGGGCGGGGTGGGCAGGGCCGGGCCGGGCGCTGGGCGCCGAGGGGCGTACCCCGCTCCGTGAGCCTGCAGCGAGCCCTGCCCGGGGGCCGGGGGCCGGGCGCCTCGCCGGGCCGCTCTCGTTCCGCCCCCGGATTAAAGGAAGAAAATAAAAAGAAAGTCCTTTTCTCCCTCAGTTCGGGGAGCCCCGCTGTCGAAATAACCACGAACTTTGGTAGCTCTGTCCTTCTGTCGTTCCGGTGGGTTTGGAGGGTCGTGGTGCTTTCCCTCGGAAAGGGACCTAAGGTGCTGATTTCTCGGTGGTCCATTGTAGTTTGTGATGGGGGACGAGAAAGAAAGCTCGAGCTGTACAGATAACATGACAGTGTGCTCGTTTATCTCTGTGTTTTGGCGATACGGTTTAGCTCAGCACTTCCGAATGTGGCTCAGCATATACTGTGCTTCCCAGTTACCCCACTAGCTACCTGACATTTAGTTTTTGTGCTTTTGGCTTTGTGTTTGTGTTTTTTTGTTTTTTGTTTTCGCTTATAGAAGTCCTCCAGCAGTTCTTACTTTAATTGTTTGAGGCAGTGTAGGCTGGCCAGGATCTCTTGCCTCATCTTCCCGAATGCTTGACATTAGCGCCACTCCAGTCTTCAGTTATCTTATTATTCATAAAAATGTGGGTTTTTTTTTCTTTTTATGTTTTGGTATTTATTTATTCTCTCTCTCTCTTACACACCCACACACCCCCTACCTTTCTGGATGGGGGAAGCACCTGACTTAGAACCTTGCCTTGGAGTTTGGCAATTACATCTTCACCCAAGACAAGTCATACTTGTTCTACATTCAGTCTTACAGTTCCACACAGAGCCTTGCCTAGAGTGAATTCTCACTCTACAGTCTTTTGTTTTGTCGTTATACGTAGAAGATAGTATGCAAGCTAGATTCTCCTATAACTCGTAATACTGCCACTGCTAACACACAGAACCTTGACAAAGAAATTTTGGACACTTCTTTGTTGTTTTCTGGAAAACATGTTATTATTAAAAGACATTTGTTCCTTGTATTTTCTTTCCTCAGCAAGACTCATGCCAGTATTTCTTAACCTGTGGGTTCCAGCTGTCTTGGGGGTTGAATGACCCTTCCACAGGGGTCACCTAATACCACCAGGAAACACAGACACGTACATTTTGAGTCACAACAGTAGCAAAATTATAGTTATGAAATAGCAACAAAATAGTTTTATGGTTGGGTAGTCACCATAGCATGAGGAGCTGTATTAAAGGTCCACAGCCTTAGGAAGGTGGAGAGCCACTGCTCTGTCGTTACAGCCCAGTCACCATCTACATTGCTAAAATTAGGTGATTTTGTGTAGGCTGGACTACTTATATGAATTCACAGGGCTGGAGAGATGTGTCAGCAGCTAAGAACATCTTCTGCTCCTGCTGAGAATCCACGCTCAGCGCCTACCATCCACGTGGGGTGACTCACACCCCCCTGTAACTCAGCTTCAGGGAAGATCTGATACCTCTGGTCTCCTCCGGCACCTGCACTGAAGTGCGTGTGTGTGTGTGTGTGTGTGTGTGTGTGTGTGTGTGCATGCGTGCACATGCGTGCAATATAATAAACCTCTGAGTCCTCTTTACTTCTTGTGGTATTACTCTGTTGACACTCTCCTTCCACATCCTATAGTTGGATCATATGTCGTTTAGTAGCTGTTTTTGTAATAGAAATATCTTGGTGGAGAGGAAGTCAAAACAGGCATCTAATCAGCACGTTAACAAGTTGTAAAGTTCTCATGGTTGAAAGTTTTCAGTGTATTAGAACATTTAGATTTGCTGTCACTGTTTACTGTAAAAAGTGATTTGGGAGACCTCATATTGACTCGGACTTGCTTGAAATGATTTTTTTTTTTAACTTTAGGAAAACCAACACTATCATCTGAAGTTGGAATAATAATCTGTGATATCTGTAATCCAGCCTCACTTGCTGACATGGCTAAAAAGACGACGCTTGTCCTCAACTGCGTAGGACCTGTAAGCAATCAACCCTTCTTTGTATCAGAACAGACAACCCGTTCTTCACTAGCAAAAGCTGGTATTTTACATTCCAGAGGAACATAAGGGCGGGAGGCAGATGACTTGATTGGAGGCCTTAACTCCATAGAGGAGTCTTTTCATTGATAGGACCAAAGTCTTCCAAAATAGTGACAGGCTTTTTGTGACACTGTATTTGGAGAATGTGCTGATTGGCTCCCCTTACCCTGCCCCCCTTTTATAATGTAAAAAAGAAAAAAAGTTTGATAAGTCAGAAAGATAGATAGTTCAGGGGGTAAAGGCATTTGCCCTGCAACCTGACAACTTGAGTTCAGTCTCTAAAACCCATACAGTGGAAGGGGAAAACTGATCCCCAAAAGTTGTTCTCTGATCTGCACACTTGCACATGAGCAAAGCGCGCACACACACACACACACACTAAATAAATGTGATTTTAAAAATTTAAATGTTCGCATTTATAATCCCTGCTTATTTGTTTTATTCTTATATTATTACATAGATACATTAAAAGACAGGGTAGAAACTAAAAGCAGACTAATTTACTTATTTATTGAATGTTTACCCAGTGTAAAGTGCATTATTCTGGGCAACTGAGACATAATCGTGAACAGAAAATTTTGAATGGAGTTTACAGTTTTGTAGAACAGATAGGAATATAATATTATAATAGTAGGGAGTGATAGAGCTCAAATGAAGTAGAACAATCAGATACCTATATTGGCACACTCCTCCCCCCTCTCTCAGACAGGGTTTCTCTGTGTAGCCCTGACTGTCCTGAAACTTGCTCTATAGACCAGGCTGGCCTCAAACTCAGAGACCCACCTGCCTCTGCCTCCTGAGTGCTGCGATTAGAAGCGTGTGCCACCGGCTCTCATACTCTCCCAGGACATGTTCCCAAGGAATTGACATTGAACAGGGATCAGGATGAAGGGAGAGAGTAAATTCTATGATTGTTTGAGAAGAACCCTGTTCTGTGGAGAGGAGGTACAAAGGTCTTCTATGAGACTGTGCTTGGCAAAATGAAGAAAGTGAGAGAAGAGAGTGTGGTTGGGTCTGGTAGCCAGGCAGAGATAGAAGGTATGTTGAAATATTCAGGAACTGGGTCATGGGGTCTTGCAGGCTGTGGTTAGGGTTTGGCAGTCCTAAGCACGTGTAAGCAAGTGTCATTAGAGATGTGATTTCATTTTTACATTTTTCAGCTTCTAAGGAAAAGTAGCTAAGGAACCAATAGCAGGATGGTCCAAGCTAGACAAACATTAAGGGTAGATGTAGCAGCAGAGGTGGTTAAAAGCGCCAGGTAATGTAGGTGTGGTGGCTTGTACTTGCAGCCTGGCACTTTGGAAGCGGAATTTGCCCTTTTATCAAGCTAACAAGACCTTATCTTAGAAAAAAAAAAGTGGTTGAGTTGGGAGTGTGTTTTAGTATTTTAAAAGAAAACAACTGTTGCCTCTATATTGGATATTGGGTATGAAAGAGGTCACATCTAAACTTTTGACCTGTAACAAGATGACTGTTGATAGTATTTACTGACCTAAAAAGCCATCATAATTGGCAGTATGTTGGAAAACTAAGCTTCTAAAGTGTTAATGTTTATATTTTTCTCATTGTTAATTAGCGTAGATTCTATCAGTTACATTGCTATAATCACCGTAACACCCTGAGCAACTGCCTCATCTTTTTTTGCTCGGTGCTCTAGAAAAACCCAACCCTGTTGAGCTTGTCACCTGAAATGAGACTGTCTGTCCAGTTAGTTTTACATCAGATTATGCTGAGCACTGGTATTACACACACATGTTATGAATAACAGACATGCAATACCATGTCAGGCTCTTTACCTCAGTTAAGGATCTAAACGCATGTTTGGCAGGTACTTAACCCACTGAGCCATTTCCCCAGCTGTAAAATGGCCTTTGGTTCAGTTAAGCTTGTTAAGTTAAGAATAACATATTGGTTTTCTTTTTTCCCTAGTATCGATTTTATGGAGAACCTGTAGTAAAAGCGTGTATTGAAAATGGAACAAGTTGCATTGACATCTGTGGGGAACCTCAGGTATGTAAATCAAAAAGACAACAAAACTAGCCATGTATGGTTTTTCTGTGAAGTACAAGCATATTTAGTACCATTTTGTAGACATTCTGAAGCTGACACCTTTCTAGTACCTAGAGCTTGAGGGAGAGCATTGATAAGATCTTAGCTTTAGTTTTCTTGGAATGTTCTATGTTCTTTGTTATTTCCTTGGTGTGTGGATGTACTCATTTTTATAGTTACTGAATGCTATAAGCTGAATCATTAAAGCAGCATGTTGTGGGTAATCCTCAGACTGTATATCTTAGTAACATTTTCAGTATGAGTTTCCTTTTTTAATATTTATTTTATTTATTATGTATACAGTGTTCTGCCTACATGCAGGCCAGAAGAGGGCACCAGATCTCATTATAGATGGTTGTGAGCTGCCATGTGGTTGCTGGGGATTGAGCTCAGGACCTCTGGAAGAGCAACTGGTGCCCTTAACCTCTGAGCCATCTTTCCAGCCCATGAGTTTTCTTTCTAAAGCTAGGTACCTTTACAACATTACAGAAGATAAATATAAAATTCCCTTGAGCTGGGATGTAGCTTAGTTGGTAGAATGTTTAGCATGCACAAGACCTTAGGTTCCATTCACAGTACTACATTAACTGGGTGTGCTGGCACATGCCTGTACTCCTAGCACTGTAGATGTGGAGACAGGGGGATCAGATATTCAAGGATATCCTATTCAAGCCCAAGAGGCCCTGACTCAAAACAACAATAACAACAGCAGCAACAAAAAAGAAGCAGGATCTCTGTGAGTTCAAGGCCAGCCTAGTCTACATAGCAAGTTCCAGGCCATTGAGGGCTACACAATGAGACTGTAGTTCAGAAAAAAAAAAAAAAAATTCTCTCAACTTAGAAGTGTTAAATGAAGGATGATGCATTAGGTGAGCAACTCAATGGTAGACCATGTGCTTAGTATATGTATGAGGCTCTGAGTTCAGCCCCAAGCAACCTTCAGCAAATGTATGTATGTATGCCATAAATATGATATAATGTATATATTGTGCAATAAAAAATTGAAATGCTCACATTCAGTCAGTGCTTGCCATTTGCTAAACACTGTGCTAAGCACCTTATTAACTGTTTAAAAACATCTCTATAGCTTTCTTCTTCTCTGAAGAAATCAAAGCCTAGAAAGTTAAGTAATTTGCTCAGCACTACACACCTAGTAAACAGAAGTAAGACTTGGTCTGCCATACTATGGGAGTCCTGTGTTAATAGGACTAAACTTCCCTACCACCTTCAGAATGTAAATGTATATGTCTCTACTGATCATCATTAATATGCTGTATAATCTATGCTTAGAGATTATCAATTGCTATTATATATTGAAAAATACTAGGAAAGTACGAATTACCAAAATTGATCAAGAGCCGGAAGAAAAAAGTCAATTCTGTTGTTTAAAATAATCCACAATGTAGAAAATGGTGAAAGGCTTGTGAGTTATTTTATGAGCTACCAGTAGTATCAAAGCCTAAAAGGTCTGTACTTTCTCCCCTTCTCACTCTTGTTCCCTTTGACCCAGTCTTCCTCCTGACTGTTTATTTACCTTGGTGCAAAACAAGGCCAGAATCAGGAATGCCCTGACAATCATACCTGCCCTTCAGTCCTCTTCCCTAACTGTGATGTGTGTATTGAGACTTTGATTTGAAAATAAAGTGTGCACGAGGTACAGTGTTCTTGGGGCTGCAGATGCATCGAGAAAAGACTAGAACAAACAAACAGAATACATGTAACTGCTCCCAAGCCCCAATAAAGGTTCAAATATACAGAAAACTACTTTTTAAAGATTATTTTACTTTATGTGTCTGGGTATTTTGCATGCAAGTATGTCTTGTACTGCTTGTGTGCCATGCCTGATGCCTGTAGAGGCCAGAAGAGAGCATCAGATCTTCTGGAACTGGAGCTATAGATGGTTGTGAGTCACCATCTGGGTGCTAGGAATTGAATCTGGGTCCTCTGAGAGAGCAGCCAGTGCTCTTAACTGCAGAGCCATCTCTTCAACCCCAGAGAACAACTATATACTAATAATGGAAATATAAAAATACAAACAACCCAGTTTAAAACTAATGATGACAAGACATAAAAGGGGTTGAGAATTTAGCTTAGTGGTAGGCAAGTGCAAATCCATAGGTTCAGCCCCTAGTACCACAAAGAAAAAAGAAAAAGGAGAACAAGAGTCCCAGATAGGTAGCTGTGCTGTCTTCAGGAAGAGGGGATAGTCTACAGTGCGGAGTCCTGACAAACACTGTTTCAGCCAAATAGCCAATGTTAACATCAACACAAGTAAGCCCAACTAACAAGATTGCTCAGTGGCTAAAGGTCCTGGCCTCACAATCCTAGGGACTTGAACTTGATCTCTGGATCTCATGATGGTGGAAGGAGAGAACCAACTCGACAGACACACACGCACACACACGCATATACACGCACACATGCACACGCACACAGTGACACATGTGCTTCCTGCCATCATGCCCATATGCACAGGGTGATAAATTTAAAAAATTTAAGTTACTACATTATGTTGATAGGACGTATCCTTCATAAACCAGTTTAATCTTAAGAAAAACAATAAATCTTACAGATTAATAATCTTCAAAATTGCTTATCTGTGTCCTCAAAATTATTAAGGTTGTCAAAATCAAGGGAAATATGAAAAACTGTCACTGCCAAAGGAGTCCAAGAAAACTTGGCATCCATATGTGATGTGATATCCAAGATAGAATCTTGGAGTAGAAAAAGGACACTGGGTAAAAATATGCAGGAACAAATGAAGAATGGACTTTAAGCCAGTCCTGTAATCCCAGCTACTCAGTAAATAGATCAAAAGTTCAAAACCTGTCTTAGTTAGTGAGCTCAGGACCAGCCTGGGCAACATAGAGAGACCCTGTGCTAAAATAAACAGTACAGAAGGATTGGAAATATAGCTCCAGTGGTAGGGCACCTGCCTAGAGTGTGATTCCCCATACTGCCATTAGGGGGGTGCTAGAGAGATGGCTCAGTGGTTAGAGCACTGGCTGTGTTCCAGAGGACCTAGGTTTGATTCTTAGCACTCATGTGGTAGCTAACAACCATAGCTTCAGTTCCTGATGATCTGATGCCTTCTTCTGGAGTCCAGGGAACTGTGCACAGATGTAGTTCACAGACATGCAGGCAGAACATCCCCGTACACACACTATGTATGTGTGTGGACGGGGGTGCTGAAGAGATGGCTCACTGGTTATGTACGCTAGTTTCTCTTCCAGAAGACCTGGGTTCAATTCCTAGGACTGGCATGGCTGCTCACAACCTCAAATTAGAGTTCCAGGGGTATCCAATACCCTCTTCTGGCCTCCAGGGTTACTGTACAGACATGGCACTTAGACATACATGCAGGCAAAACATCCATATATGCAAAATGAAGATAATTTTTTAAAGGGGAGGATTTGGTGATTAATATATCTGTTTTGGTTCATTATTTTTAACAAATGCCAATATTAAAAGTGTTAATAATGGGAGAAACTAGCTAGTTGTGGTGGCATAGGCCTGTAATCCCAGCACTCGGGGAAGCAAAGGCAGATAGATCTCTGTGAGTTCGAGGGCAGCCTGGTCTACAAAGCAAGTCCAGGATAGCCAGGACTACACAGAGAAACCCTGTCTCAGAAAAACTGAGTTTCAGTTATCACAGGAGCTTTCCAATCTCTCTCTCAGTCTCTGTCTGTCTGTCTGTCTGTCTGTCTCTCTCTCTCAGGTTTGCAAGACAGGGTTTCTCTGTGTAGCCTTGGCTGTTCTGGATTCACTTTGTAGACCAGACTGGCCTCGAACTCACAGAAATCCACCTGCCTCTGCCTCCCTGAGTGCTGAGATTACAGGCGTGCACCACCACACCCGGCTCATTTTTCCCAAAGTCTAAATCTGTTCTAAAATTTGGTTTACCTGAAGCTGTAGTTCAGTGACAGAACCGTTGCCTAACATAGCAGGCCCTGTGTTCCATCCTACCACTCAAAAGAACACTAAACCAAACAATCTCACACAATTTAGACAGGAATTTCAACAGGCACTCATCTATCCCCCCTGTTATCCCCTTTCCTACCCTCTACTAAGGATAATATCTGGAAAGCTAACCTGCAGTAAACCTTTTATTTAATAAATTATGACAAGTGTTACTTCGTAGTTAAAACTCATTCTAAAACAGTATCTATTTGAGTTAAAGGAGCACATCCCTGTGCTTTCTGTTAAGTTATAGCCTGGGGTTGCTATTTGCCAAATAGTGGAAACCATCAGGCATTGATACTGTGTTGCAGAACCACATTGGCTGGTGTTTCCAGTTTAATGGCTTTGTCTTTAAGAGAAATCATTTAATGTGGGCTAGTTGTTTTTATAAACTCTCATGTACACTTTTGTCCTGGATTTTTTAGTTTCTGGAACTAATGCATGTGAAGTATCATGAGAAAGCTGCAGAAAAAGGGGTTTATATCATTGGAAGCAGTGGCTTTGACTCCATTCCAGCAGATCTAGGAGTGTTATACACCAGAAATCAAATGAACGGTAATTACTGGTCTATGAGGGCACTTAAATCTCACAGCAGAAGAGCTTTGTGCTTGTAGCCATTATGACTAATCCAGCACTGTCAATACCTTGATCGATATCCCTAGCCCTGTTATATATGTGTTTTGATTTTTATTTTAACAGTTTTAAGTTTTTTCTTTTGTCTTTGTGTGGGGATTTTGTTTCATTTTTGTTTTGTTTTTGTTTTATTATTTGTGGTGCTGGGAATTGAACTTAGGCCCTCATATTGAGCCACTGAGCTACATTCCCAGCCCATGTTTTAACACAAGGCGTATTTAGTGTTTTTTCTTAACATTTGCAGTAAATTTCAGTTACTACTGAAAAGTCCTTGGAAGCAATTCTGTCTAAGGCAGAGTCGTTCCCCTTGAGTGCTGTGATGAGCCTTCCAGGGTGATAGATTACATTGTCGTCTTACTGCAGAGTCTTAGGGTTGTCAGTTTCAGCACTACGGAGAGACTGACAGTACACCGGTTGGAGTTAGCTGAGCTCCTCTTCCTGAGAGTTTGCCTGGCCTCGACGGGGTCTTGATCTGTGATGACACACAATAAAACTGTGTAGATTTTCTGATTTTTTTTCCAGCTGTAATCTTAATAAAAACACCCCCACCTGAATTGACATAGTTTATTACTTGTCCTGCTTGAACAATTTTGGGGTTTTGTTTTGTGTTTTGATCTTTAACAGTCTCTTCTTTCTTTAGGTACTTTGACTGCTGTAGAAAGCTTCCTGACTATACATTCAGGACCTGAGGTCAGTTTCTTGTTTAGCTTGTTTTGTTGTTGTTTTCAAGCTAATATTAAAAACATTTTGGAAATGATGCATGGCTCCTGAAAAAGGTTTAGACTGAATTTTACATGCGCTTTAGTCCTATGTTTAATTTTAGAATCACTATGTTTAATTTTAGAAAATTAAAGATAGTGAATTACTTTGTTATATTGAGTGAATTACTATGGTCCCACTTCTAAGACATCTGTCTGTAATAAATGTCAGTCCAGAAAATTGTCACATTAGTGCCAGTCAAGCATGAATATGTATGGGGAAAGAAGAAAGCTTTTATTGGAATAAATGGTGAATATAATCAAGCCAATGAGTTATTGCTGCCTAGTTGGCCATGAAAATTTATCTCAAGATTATTAATTACAGGATTATGTTTTGTATAAATGGAGTTGGAATGTAATAACTATTAAGTTTCTTGGTCTTATCTTTCAGTAATTACCTATAAGACATGTTTAACTTATAAAATGTTTTCTTAGGGGTTGTGTATTCATGATGGTACCTGGAAGTCAGCAATTTATGGGTTTGGCGATAAGGGTAGTTTAAGAAAACTACGGAGTGCATCATGTCTGAAACCTGTCCCAATTGTTGGCTCAAAATTGAAAAGAAGGTATATCAATTTAAAACCTATTCTTTAGTGTTTCTGTATATTGTATTGCTATTGTATTGTATTGGCTGTTAATATGCTACTAAGAAAAGTTTGGAAACCTTTTTGACAAGTTCAGATTATTTCCAAAGTTAAAATGTAGTTAGCATATTATAATAAGTTTAGGTACTTTATATATTCACATACATGCTTCTAAAAATGAATTTTATGATATCTCACTGTCACCATCAAAATTAAATTTTAGTTCAGTTTTATGTTATAAAAGTACATCTTAGACCAGGTGGTGGTGGTGCATGCCTTTAATCCCTATGGAGGCAAAGGCAGGAGGATCTCTTGAGTTTGGGGTTAGCCTAGTCTACAGAATGAGTTCCAGGACAGCCCAGGTTGCACAGAGAAACTTTGTCTCTGAAAACCTAAACCAAAAGAAAAAAGTGATCATTTAACATAATGAACATGAATAGCCCTTACAGGTGAGAACTTAAGCAGACAGGACGTAAGATTTGGGCTGCTGAGTGGCGTTTAAGTTAGAGCCTTGAGAAGTCAGTGGGATCAAGCACTGTGCATGTATAATAGTAATAATAATGTGAATGATAGTAAGTTTCTGTCGACATGTAGAACAAAAGAACTGTTAGAAACACACTGAATTAGAGACATACTCTCTGTCTTATTAATCATCACTCCCAGGAAGGTTTCTGATGGCTTTTTAATTTGGTAATTTGCTAACTGAAGCTGTGACCCTTGTAGTAACAGGAGGAAATGCAACATTTTCATGGCTCTGTCTTGTAGGTGGCCAGGTAGCTATTGTAGAGAGCTGAACTCATATTCCATTCCTTTTTTGGGATCTGATATGTCTGTTGTGAAGAGGACTCAGCGTTACTTACATGAAAATTCAGAGGACTCACCAGTAAGTAAACATGACTTATTTGTTAATAAAGAGTAAGCCTTGGGGTTGGGAGGGAATGAGAGAGGGGGCTACAGCTGGGACACAAAGTAAATAAACTAATTAATATAAAAAATAAATTAAAAAAAGAGTAAGCCTATATTTGTTTTAGTTCTTCACTTTGTTTATTATCTTAAAAATGTGATGTTTGTAGCCAGGCTCTGTGGCACACACCTATAATCCCAGCACTCTGGGAAGCAGAGGCAGGCAGATTTCTGTAAATTTGAGGCCAGCCTGGTCTATAAAGTGAGTCTAGGACAACCAAGGTTACATAAAGAAACCCTGCCTCAAAAAAAAAAAAAAAAAAAAAAAAAGGATGCTCATGTTTGTGAATAAAAATGAATAAATAATGTGTATAATGTTATATCATGGGCATGGTACTAGCCTTGTGTACAAATCTGGCCTGCTGCAGTCTCAAGAAATAACACCCATCTCTGCTTAGTGCTTCAGCTGCTAGAATGCTATCTCTGTAATGGTTTTTGAGATGTCTTGGTCCCCACCCCTGGGTTTCCTTGCTATCTCAGAATACCAGCACACTCCTTTTGGTGAAGGAAATAGTTGCTCACCGTGCAACTCCAAGAGGAAACTGTCTCAGTTAAAAGATGGAGGGTGAACTAGATGTAGCAGCTCATGCCTGTAATCTCAGGAGGCTAAGGCGGGAGAATTGCTGAGTTCAAGTCCAGCCTGGGCTATGTAGTGACTCCAGGACCTGTCTGGATTACGTAGTGAGTTTAAGACCAGTAGCCTAGGTCATAGAATGACCTGCCCCAAAGAAAAGAAAGAAATGGTGAAATATTTTTTTTTTAGGGGAACAATGATGTATTATTACTAGACTCAGATAAATTATAGATTTTGTGGACTTTGGTGCTTAAGTAGAGCAATCTAATTGCCATTGTAACATTTAAAGCATAGGCTCCCAGTTTTGAGTTTGGAGCAAGCTTTTAGATATAATGCAGTCATTACATGGAAACTGCCTTGTTCAGTGTTTGCAGCTAAAGAGTGAGGGCAGTTCAGCTATTGTTCTTTGCATGAGTAATACTCTGCATTTTTCACCTAGGTTCAATATGCTGCTTACGTAACGGTGGGAGGCATCACCTCTGTTATTAAGCTGATGTTTGCAGGACTGTTCTTTTTATTCTTTGTGAAGTTTAGCATTGGAAGACAACTTCTTGTAAAAGTAAGTAAGCTCTTTTTATTAAACAAGTTCTTTAGAAATACTTCTTGTGAAGTTTTGAAAATATTGTTGAAGTTTGTTTGTTTTTTCCTTTAGTTCCCATGGCTCTTTTCCTTCGGTTATTTTTCAAAACAAGGTCCAACACAAAAACAGGTAATAGTTGTTTCTGTTTGTTATTTTTATGTCTAGGTCTCTAACATAATACACTTTTAAACTTTCTTTACATGGCGGGAGGGCTGGGGAGCTTGAGAGCATTGTTCTTCCAGGTTTCCTTTGTTGTCTTTTCACTCTCTGTGCTATATTCTCATCTCTTGTTTAGTCCTTAAAGGCTGAAATCTCCAGGGACCTTGTTATTCATTCCTAGCAGACTCTTAACAGGCACGTATCTCCTCATAGTAGTTCCGCATCCTGGGAGGTCCACACTTGGAGTTCAGAATTAGAGTTACAAGCATTTGCTGGTTGTCTGATGGTATTGCTGGTAATGAATCGAGTCCTCTGCTAGAACAGCAGTGCTCTTACCTTTGAGCCATCTCTCCAGATCCTCAACTGTTTAGTTTTTATTTTTCTAGTAGTAGCCATCTAATGGGTGTGCATTGGTATTATAGTGGTTTGCATATATTGAGTTGCATTTCCCTGAGGTTCCTGATTTTGAACATCTTGTATACCTTCTGTGGAGAAATGTCTGTTTCCTCTTCATCCAGTTTTAATTTGGATAAAAGGTCTGTATTTTCTAGATATTCATCTCTTATCAGATGATGATTTGTAAATATCCTTTTTCTGTGTTGCCTCTTTGTTTACTTGCTATTATAGGTCCTTATCTTCGGGCTGAAGTTTTCATAACATTTTGTATTTCTAATCCATGTTGCCACTGCTGTCCACACACAAAAATTTGGCCTTGTTAATTGCCTTGTTTAAAACACTTCTGAAGGGGCTGGAGAGATGGCTCAGTGGTTAAGAGCACTGCCTGCTCTTCCAAAGGACCTGAGTTCAATTCCCAGCACCTACATGGCAGCTTACAACTGTCCATTTCCAAGGGATCAGAGACATTCATACTAATGCACATAAAAATAAAATGAAATAAATTATTAAAAATAACTAAATAAACACTTCTGAATCACTACTTTTGGCAATAGTTTTTGCAGAGGTTCTATGAATTAGAATCACATCTGAGCCTTTTTTTTTTTTTTTTCCTAGTTGGCTTGACCTGACCCACATTCTGCCCAGTAGATCTGGAGAGCCTCCCTCCCTCCCCCCAAGTACAGAGCAGTTCTGAACTTCTAGAGAGAATTCCAGCTGATGAGAAGGAGTCCGGCCTGAGCATTCCTGGCTTCCTGGCAATGCCAGAGCACTGCCACAGTTAAGATCACTGCTGGGAGGAGAGGCTCCAGGTCAGGTCTGGGCAGTCTGTGCGTCACCAGAGCATTGCTGGCGTGAATTCCTTCCCGAGGTTTGAGGCTGCCCTGGCTCCTCATGATCATGTTCTGGATGGCTTCCTTTTGTATTTACTCCTGATTACTTGGAGCATCACCTCAGAGACTGGGTTGGAAGTAGTTCCAAAGCTGAACGTGCCTCACCTGAAAGACTAGGTACACAGCAGGGCAGAGGGCCTGTGTGTCAACTTTGTACCTCTGGAATGATATTTTCCAGACACACCACTCTACCATGTCCCCTCTTGCCTTTAATTAATGCATTCTTTTTTTTTTTCTGAAATTCACTCTACGTTTTCTACATTTGTGTGTGTGTGTGTGTGTGTGTGTGTGTATGTATGTACACATGTGCCACAGGTATGTACCCTGTCTCAAACAGAATTAAGTTTTGAGACTGGAGAGATGGCTCAGTGTTTAAGAACACTGCTACTTTTGCAGGAGACCTGGGTTCAGGTTCCACATGGTGCTTACAGTGATCTGTAACTCTAGCTCCAGGGGCTCTGATGCCACCTTGTGGTCTCTGTATGAACCAGGCATGCATGTGGTACACATATATACATGTAGACAAAACTCATACAATAAAAAATGTTTTGTTTTTGTTTTTTTCCTGAGACAGGGTTTGTTTGTGCAGTGTAGCCCTGGCTGTCCTGGAACTCACCCTGTAGACCGGGCTGGCCTCCCTCTGATTGAGTGCTGGGATTAAAGGTGTGCACTGTCACTACCCAGCCAAATAAGTATTTTTTTAAAAGACATGTATACTTTTAAAAATCCTGTTATTTGCCCCAGAGATCTGATATGCTACCTTCTGAACTTTCTCTGTATCTGCTAGTCCATGTCTTCTTTTTTTGTTAAGTCAGTTTATATATCTCTTCTTGTCAATGCAGTGTAAGAATGCAAATGTAAGAAAGGCAAGGGCCTATTATATTGACATTTCTTAGTTACACTTAGTAAAACAATTGTTAATCTTGGTTAAATTCTTTTGTCACTTTGTTCATAGGTTTAGTATTTGTAAAAGACAATAGCAAAAAGGCCTTTGTTTTTACATCTTTTCATCAGTGCAGATCTATTCTTGCTTGCTCTTGTCACTTAGACTTCTAAACTACATAACTGTGTTCTGTACTCTTGCACAAAAATTAGCACCAGCTTTTCTTGCCCATATACCTGGTGCTGCCATTCTTTAAGTCATAGTGTAAGAATCATTTTTAAAATTTTTTTTCTTTTATTTATGTGTGTGGGTATGTACACATGAGAGCAGGTGCCTGCAGAGTCTAGGAGAGAGCACTGGGTCCCCTGGAGCTAGAATTCCAGGTAGTTGTGAGCCACCCAACACAAATGCTAGGAAAAGCAGCGAGCACTCTTAGTCACCGAATGATCTCTCTAGCCCCTCATCTTTCTCTTATCCCTGTTCCTATCACCTTCTTTCCCTCACACACCAGCCATAAGAATTTATAGTCCAGAGAAGTAATTTTTGCCCCATGTAACAAGATGATAGATATAATATATTGATTCTTTTTTATCTATTAAAAATATTTTGTGTGGTCCCAGACAAGCCATGTGTGTCAAGAACTCCTCTGACTATGCTCCATTGGGTCATTTTGTTCTGATGACATGAGGCAGGCAGTTGCTGTGGTTGTCATCAAAGCTGTGGAGAAGGTGGCTGCTGAGCTGACAAAGTCACCAAAGTCTGCCCAGCAAGCTCAGAAGGCTAACTGAATGTCATCCCTAAAACCTGCCACCCCAGGCTCAGTCAGCAGGAGAGCAGTGTCAAACTGCTGTCTCTGTTGGCCCTTTAATAGTAAAAGACTGGTTAATGACACAACGCTTCATAAATCCTTCAGAAGGAAAGGAGAACGTTTTGTGGAACGTTGTGTGTGTTTCAGTTTAAAGTTTTTAGTGTTCAAAATCAGTACTTTTTGCTTGCTTGTTTGTTTTGTTTTTCAAGACAAGGTTTCTCATATAGCCCTGGGTATCCTGAAACTTACTCCTAGGGACCAGGCCAGCCTCAGAGTCAGGGATCTGCCTGCCTCTGCATCCAGAGTGATGGGGTTAAAGGAGTGTCTGTCCCACCACCACCACCAGGCAAAGTTGTACTTAATGGGAACAACTTGACTAAAACTCTGTTACAAAATTTCGAGAGCCATTAAAACAGATTTAATGAGGAGAAAAAAAAAGATGTTTCATGTGAAGTAGGACTGCAGGGTTTATTGTGTTCTAGAAGGAAATGAAATATTATTAAGCATGCCCTTTGCTTTTTCTTTCACAGTTGGATGGCTCATCATTTACGATGACATTCTTTGGTCAAGGATACAGCCATGGCTTTAGTGCTGAAAAGAACAAGCCAAATATCAGAATTTGCACTCAAGTGAAGGGACCAGGTATTTTGTGTATGGCTTAAGGGTGTTTCAGGCTTTAACATTAACCAATTTTGTTAATGCATCTAGCTTTCTTTTTCATGATAACTTAAAATTTCAAGTTTGAAAATGGCAAATTTTAATTATTAATAAGAAAGGTTAGCTGATACTTTTACCTGCTTCAGTCTCTTAAGTAGTGTAATTGTTTGGTGAGTCAAACCTTTGGTCCAAAGTTTCTGGTTTTGTGAAATATGTAGATTCATACACATTTCATAAAGGCGCATAATAACTCTTGATAGGTTGGTGAAAGGATGCATTGCTGAAAAGACCAGAAACCCTTTAGAGTGCTGTGCAGGGACAGGCGTCCTGTGAGCCACAGGTGACGTGCAGTTAACTACAGTCTGACCTGGCTCAGGGCTGATGAAGCCAGATGACAGGTTTTTTTTGCATCATGCTTTCTTTCCAAATTACAACTTGGCTTTTAAAGATAAATTGAGTAATGCAATGCCAGTGTCTTGCTTCATTATAGACTTCTTTTTAAGTTGCTGGGCACAGTCAGTTGTTTTACTGAGAGTTGTTAAGTATGTAGAGAGGACTCAGTTTAGAGTGTAACAGATACAGATGAGACTCCTCGCTGGGCAGCAGCAGTTGTTATGAAGCAGTGTTAGTCGGGGAGACCCTAAAGCCCTGCCTGGGGACTCTGGCTTCATGAGATGGGGCACAGTGAAGGACCATGTGGCTCAGTGCCCTCATCTGTAAAGCAGAGGATGGTGTCACTCACATAAAACTGTGTGCAAACCAAGTGAGTTTAGTACTTAAAGCAAACCAGAAGCAGACCATTTGAACACCAACAATCACACAAGTCACAGATTTTACACCTGACCTCATGTATTTCGTAAATGTCAAATTGCAGGTGTGCTCAAAATGCTTTATAAGAGTATCTTCAAGCCGGGTGAGGTAGCACATGCCTGTAATCCCAGCACGTAGGGAGGCAGAGGCAGGTAGATCTCTGAGTTCCAGGCCAGCCTAGTCTACAAAGTGAGGCAAGGATAGCCAGGGCTACGTGAGAAACCCTGTCGTGTTAAGAGATAACCTTTTTTTTTTTTTTTTTAATCTCCAAGGCCAGACATAAGTGCATGCCTTTATTCTCAGCATTTGGGAGGCAGAGGCAGGTGGATCTCTGATAGTTCCATGCTGACCCTGGCCAGCCTACATAATGAGACCCTGTCTTAAAAAAAATTACCTCCAGGGTAATAATTTCAGTATGTGTGTTTGTATATTTGTATATAAGTGTGTGTATATTCCAATATATGAAAACAAACAAAACCTAAAGCAGAGATGTTCCAAGCAGTTTGGATAAAGGATATTCAACCTGAACTATATAAATGTTAATTATTATTATTTTTGTTTTTAAGTGACCAGAATATTTATTGAAAAGATATCTGTATACTCAGTGCTAGACATGAAATGCACCATTGATTTTGGAATAAAGTCCATTTCATGAACACTTTTCTTTGCCCAACCCTTTCCTACAGAGGCTGGCTACGTGGCTACTCCCATAGCCATGGTTCAGGCTGCCATGACTTTCCTCAATGATTCCTCTGACCTTCCAAAAGGGTAAGTTTGGCTTTCTTATAATGAGAAGGTGTCTTTTTAAATGTGTGACATTTTAGCTAAGTTTTAGTTGATTTTCAGTCTTGGGTCTACACACAAGTTTTTGTGTTCCTTTGGACCAAAGATGTAAGTTCAAGCAATGCCAAATGCCAAGGACAACTTCTTATCTGCCTTTGGGATCACTGTGAAGTTGAATGAGAACCACATAAGCTGGCTTCAGAGAGAGAGAGAAAGAGAGAGAGAGAGAGAGAGAGAGAGAGATCAAGTCTAGAGAAGCCTGGCTCTCAGAAAAGGGCCCTATTGTTTATTTTGCAGTGTTATCTGGCGTCCCTAATCAGGACTGAGTTTACTCCTTGTTTGTAGAGAGGGGGTTTGTACAGATGGGGATTGAGTCATGGCTGCTAGGTAGGTGGTTAGGAAGTGTGCTCTCTTACTGAGAGTTTAGCTGGTGCCCTTAGAACTAAGCCAGCCTCGCCAGCACACAGAAACCCGTAGCTGAAAAGCAAATTATAAAAGTGCATGTAATAAAACCTAATTAAAAATTTCAAGTACTTATCATTTAGCATTTTTGTAAATACTGGCCATTATAGTAAAGAAACTTATTTCATCAAGTTTAAGTGCTGTTTAATAATAATTGGCTAGCCAAGTGAATCCAATTCATGTTTTTATTTAGTCCCCTTGAGTGTGAAGGCTCACTTGTATGATGCTCAGAGGGTCCTTGAGCACACCTGTAGCATGGAAACATCATGAGAAGCTGAGCCACGCTGTGGACTAGTTTCTCTCGAGGAAAGCCATGTGCTCATTTGGCTGGGTTTAGGATGGAGCCAGAAGTAGCTACGACAGTAAAGACTTGGCTTTCAGGAGTAGTGAGATGGAGATTGCTAGCCCTCCAGAGGAGAGAGCTGGAGAGAGCCACGGGCACTGTGTTTTATTTTCACTGTCTTTCAGGGGTGGTGTCTTCACACCTGGAGCAGCTTTCTCCAGAACAAAGCTGATTGACAGACTCAACAAGCATGGCATTGAATTTAGTGTCATAAGCAGCTCTGAAGTCTAAACATTTGAAGATTAACTGAATCATAAAATGCACAAACTAACAAACAGCTTCTCTATTTGATATGTGAAATTCTTCTATGAGCCTATCTGACTGTATATGGAAGATTGTCAAGTATAAAATATCTGTACATTAAAAGCAGGAAATTATACTATCTTATCCTAAGCTTCATATATCAGCTATTTTTATGACCTCATTGATTGTGAGAGAAAACTAACATTTTTATTGACAAGTGAACTGGAAGGTCAGGTGGTGAAGGAGGGTCCCTGCTGGTTGCCGACAGCATTCCCTAGTGGCTGTGGTTAGGCTGGGGCAGTAGCGTCTGCCTTCCTTGCTGTGGTGTTGTGAAATCTCACCCTCCTGTGAGGTCCTCTGCAGCGTGTGAGCATTTGCTAAGAAAAACTGTACTTTTTTCTAGTTTAGTCTGCTTTCTCATCCATCTACATGAACTGATTTTTGGATTGTTCACCTCAGTTGAATAATAAAGGGTTGTTAATTGAGTAATGTTTTGTTTTTGGTTGGTTGGGATTGGGTTTTGTTTTTGTTCTGGACTTGCTTATTTTTGTACATCATTACTACTTAAAGTGGCCTACTGTGATTGGTCTACTGCATCTTTCTGCCCCTGACTTTATAACTGTGATTAGTCTTAAGCAAATGGCTTTTAACTTTGTTGATCATGACAGCCTCAGCAGAATTTTTCTCAAATTTGCCTTTTTTGCATTTCAGACATGTTTGGCATTGAAGCACTAGAATAAGGAAAAGAACATTTCCTCTTCTAATAATCACATGACATACATATACTCAAAGGCTAGAGATGTAGCTCAGTTGGTAGTGTGTGCCTAGCATATGAGGTCCTGGGTTGGTGTCCCAGCACTTCATAAACTGAGTGTGGTGGCACACACCTGTAATTCTAGCACTCGGGGGAGGGGGGACAGAGGCAGGAAGATGAGATGTTCAAACTCAGCCTCAGCAATGTAGGGGTTTGGAGACCTGCCAGGGCTACAGACCCTATCTCAACAAGAAAAGCAACAGAATCCTGGCCACAGTCAGTATTTGTGCTGTTTCTAAAGGAGCACCACCGATTTGTGAACATAAACGCTTGGTGACCCTCTCTGTTCTCTGTACGAAAGAATGGAGATATTCAGCCTGAAAGAGATGAGCTCTTATTTTTTTTAATTACTTCTATTTAAATTTTTTAGTTAGCAAATAATAGTATATATTTATGAGATTCAAAATGGGTATCATAGGGGCTATGGAGAGGGCTCAGCAACCAAGAGGAGTTTGTGCTGCTCTTGCAGAGGGCTCAGATTTGATTGGCAGCGCCTGCATCAAGTGGCTCTCAGTTGGTAACTCCAAGGGATCTGATGCCCTCTTCTAGCCTTGGAATTCCTTGCACACAAGTGGTACAGATGGACACATATGCACACACAAAAATTAATTTTTAAAAATCGTATTTAGCCGAGCATAGTTGTGCACACCTTTAATTTGAGCACTTGGGAGGCAGAGCCAGGCAGATCTCTGTGACTATGAGGCCAACCTGGTCTACATAGTCCAGGACAGCCAAAGCTACATACATAAATTAGACCCTATCTGGGAACAGCAACAACAGAAAAAGATATTTAAATACATGCACACACTATAGAATAAACAAAGTAATAACATACCACCTCAAATTATTATTTGTGGTGAGAACATTTTAAATCCTGTCATTTCCATTACTGTTTAACTATACTTAGTCTGGGACAGAACACACAGGCTTCCTCTTGTTCTGCGTGACTCCTGATTCCATTTCACCACCTCCCTCAAGCTCCCGGTACATACCATCTCACCGTCAGTTCTGTCAGTTATTTTTTGTATATATGAAATGATATATTTGTCTCTCTGTAGTTTGATTGATCACTTAGCACAGTGTCCTCTTAAGCTTATCTCTGTTGTCACAAATTAGATTTCCTGCTTTTAAAGAAAGCTTTTATTAAATTTGTTCTTTGACAATTTTATACATGTATATAACGCACTCTGATTACTCTCACACCACCCTCTTTCATCACCCTTTAACAACCCTGTCACTTCCCCACACTCCTCTGACTTTTTGTTTTCTTCTGTGTCCCATTGAGTTTAACCATGGCCTGGGCACCCATGGGTTTGGCGCTATCCACTGGGTAGCATCCAGTGGGAACACAGCTGAAAACAGTATCTGCCCCCAACTCTATCAGTAGTTAATGGTTCAGCAGGGAGAAGCAGGGCCCAGTGAGCCTCTATCCAATCTGCGATTGATAGCCAACAGGCTCAGTGCAGGCAGCCACGGCCGTCGTGATCATGGTTGTAATGGCTGTGTAATGACCAGAAGAGAGTAGCCCACTGTCATTTTTCCTCTCCCAGCTCATTTTTAAATGTTCTATTTAGAGATGAGCATTCAGTTGTCACATACCGTCAACACCTTGACCAGCAATGATTCTCTGTAATCACAACCATTCATTGTAAAGAGAAGCTTCTCTGATTATGGTTGTCATTTGCATAAAGGTATAAATATGGGTGTTTGAAGGCAGTTTGGTACCACGTCAATTTAAACAATCCTGTTTTTCTTAAAGTGGAGGTCACGCACTGGTGAACACTTAAGCCCTTTCTTGGCCTGCGACTAGTGAAAATGGAGTGCAGCTAGTTTTTGGCATACTGATTTCAGTTGCTTTGAGTATATATGTGGTAATGAGATTGCTTGATCATAGGATAATTCTCTTCTTTTTTTTTTTTTTTTTAGAAACTTGTGAAAGTACTGCTGTAGCCAGTGTTTGCTACTTTGTGGGTTCTCTCTTCCACCCTTCTCCACCCCTTTTCTTCTTCCCTTTCAATCCCCTAACACTAGATGTGAGAGAGAGAAGGAGGGAGAGGAAAGGAAAGAGATCCCTGATTAAAGGCAGGAGTCAGGAAGTGGGCAGCTTTACCATTAAACTACTGTCTGCTGTCTGCAGGTTTGCTCTTGTTTTTTCTTTGTGCATGACTACTTAACAAATGGCTACCAACAGCAGCCAGCAGCCAACCAACAACCCCTTGAACAACCAACAACCACCCACACCACCTATCGGGGCTCTAAAGAGTCCCCAGAATTCTAAACATCACAATAGCAGAAACTACCTGCAGTGGCAAAACCACACGTGCTGTGAAACATACTTGAATAATACTACTTTATTTTTTAAGGAAACCAAACTTCCAAAACTGTCACTACAATACTGCCTACATTAAGTCATAAAATTATTGTGAGAGCTGAGCTAGAACTAATATCTGGCACCTGGCAAACAATGAAGCTCCCTCTTCTTGTGACTTTGTCACTAGATATTTCCCTGGCCATAAAGGGTTTCCTAAAGACTCTTCCCAGAGCACTGACCATTTGTGGAACCAAAGTCTGTTGCAGGATGTACTGTCTACTGAGAGTTTGCTGACAGCCAAGCCTGCACTGAGGAGACCATATAGTCCTACACTGCTGCTGAGCCACTTGAATCTGTTTCAGACAAGCCTGTATAGGAAACAAGCGGACTTGTCCGGAGCAAGAGTACGGAATGAGAAATGTGAGCTGGCCATTGTCTACTCCTGATAACAAACCCAGCTAACCCGACAGGCTTTGCTTAACGTTTGAAATGGCTCGCACCTGCGATCACAGCACAGGGTATGAAATAGAAGGACCACTAAGAGTTCAAGGGCAGTCTGGGTTAAGTGAGACGTCTCAAAAAAATAAAATAAAATAAAAAGAGAACAGGCTGGAGAGGCGGATCCGTAGTTAAGAGTATCTCCTGGTCTCACACAGGACCCAAGATCAGTGCCAGTCCCCAAGGGGTGGCTAACAACTGGCTATAATTCTATCTCCAGATGACCCAGCGCCTGCCCTCTCCAAGTTCCATACACATGTACAGACACATACAATACATACATTCATACACATAATAAAATTAACCTTTTTTAAAGGAAAAAAAAACTGAATGTGAGCTGTTTCCCACAAAAGCACTGATGGTAAATGCTGAGCACACTGTCTGCCAGGGGGTTGGTAATCATTAACCATCCCAAATAACTGATGAGGAATGAGGCTTAGAGAGGGTGAATGAGGTGCCCCACATGGTACAATTTATAAGTGATAGATTTAGCCAGGACTGAACCTTGAATGATCAAATCCAGAGTTCCAGGTTCTTAACGTTCACCAGGCATCTTGCATATGCATTAATTTTTACAGCATTTTTTTTTTTCCAAGACAGGGTTTCTCTCTGTAGCCCTGGTGTCCTGGAACTTTGCTCTGTACTCAGAAACCCACCTGCCTCTTCCTCCTGAGTGCTGGGATCAAGGGCTTGTGCCACCACTGCCCAGCAATTTTTAGAGGATTTTTAAATCTAGTCAAGACCCAGTGTGGTGGTGGCACAGGTCTGTGATCCCTGTATTGGGGCTTGGGGTACAGAGGCAAGAAAAAGCCATTATGGTCCACACAGCAAGTCCTTCCTTGTCAGGGAAGAGGCAAGTGAGGGCACCTTATCTAAAAATGGTAGACAGTTATGTGAGTCTGTGAAGCTCATTAAGTCAGAGCATAAGTCAGAGGAGTTTTTATTTGGCTCATCTTCACTGTTGGCTAGGCAGTAGATACTCCTCCTTCTTCTTCTTCACTATGAAAGCAACATCAGTTTTTAGCTTCTGTAAACTGGATTCAAGCAGGTCCTCCAATTCCTTTAGCATCTGTGACTGTTGGTGCACAAAAGGTCGAAGCATCTGATCGTCTTCCTAAAAAGAAAAAAAAAAAAAAAGACAGTAGGCTTCTTATGACTAGAGTAAAAGTACTTTGTACAAGTGAATGGGTGCCCACTAAGTATTCCCACGTGACTAAGGAACTGCATCGGAACAGAACGTTATGAGCAGTCAGTGGTAACTAACTGGCTGGCTTCAGGAAGGCCATTTGATCTACCAAGAGTGAATGAGAGAGTCCACAGTTTCAAGTTGGAATGTGCTTGTCCTTTCAGTGCTGTAGACGTGCCGAGGCTTGTGCAAGCACTCCCAGATGTAGGGCTTTGCTGAAATATTCCCTGCCTGTGAGAGCAAGCACCCCTGAGAAGGGATTCCAGAGGAACAGTGACCATCAGCAGAGGAGAGGGTGGGACAGGCAGGGGACGGACCCAGGCTGGTTTGTTTCCTCCATTGTTAATAGATCTCTGCTGTTGGGCCTTTGCCTTTCTTATCCCCCACCCCATGAGGTTTCCAGGTTTCTTTTCCCCCTATCAAAGCTAATTTCTTTATTCTGAACGTTAATACTTGATAATTCTGGATTAGCAGTCAGGAAGTTTAGAACTCTTTGCCTTTTTGAGTGAGGGACCTTCATTTCAGTTAAAAGTCCATGAAAATATCCCCCCCCCCAAAAAAAAAAAAGCAAACCTAATCATTTTAGATAAGGGATAGTCAGCATAAGATATAAATTGGTTAGTCAGGCTGTGCTTATGTCTGTGTTTAGACTGGGGAGGGGAGTGTTCGCAGGTGTGCCTGTGGAAGCCCAGGCTCAATCTCGGTTGTTCATAATGACTAAATAGGCTACTGACTGGCAGTGAGCTCCAGGGATACCCTGCCTGCCTGTCCCCAAGCCTGGGATTTCATACACTCACTGCCTGCTGGGCTTTTTTTTTTTTTTTTTTTTAACATGGTTCTGGGGTCAAACTCGGGTCATCATGCAGGTACCTTACCATCTGAGCCACTTCCCCAGCCCCCAGCTTTTTCCTAACTTTGTTTATGGGGCCTTTCATCCGGCCAGTACTTCCCTTTTATTGTGAGGGGAAAGTGGCACTCCCAAGGCATAGTGACTCCATCTTAAGCCCTGCCTCCGATCCTTTCTCTCACATACTGTTGCTCTCCCAGAAGCAGCTGCCAGCCCGGTCTCCATGATAAATTCTTTGTCTTTTCTAAGAAGGTCTGCCCCTTAATTCATACCTAAATAATGACATCTTCACAGAGTGAGTGTTGTGAGACTTGGGTCAGTGAAGTTCGAAGTGTTTAACGGCCTGCGCATACGAAATCCCTTTCCCCTCTTCAGTCCTTGGACTTTGTATTTGCGGCCTGAGTGTGCTGACTGAAAGCTGAAATCGCAGGGTTGGGTTAGCCAGAACCTGGGGCTTTTCCTTGTTTGAAGAGGAAAACTGTCAGTCATTAGTATGGAGCCTCATCCAGGCTTAGTGTTTCCCTGGTGAGGCTGAAGATTATCCATTTGATTCCTAGTTTGCCAAGAATTTGTTTTGTTTTGTTTTGTTTTTCAAGACAGGGTTTCTCTGTGTAGCACTGGCTTTCCTGGAACTAACTCACTCAGTAGACCAGGCTAGGCTCCAACTCAGAGACCCTCCTGCCTCTGCCTCCCGAGTGCTGAGGACCCACACTATTAATTTGCTCACCTGCTCACACGCACACCTCCCATCGCCGTGCCAGCAAATCTCTAAGTTTAGCGGGGCGTGGTTTGGGTGTTCCAGGGAGGCTGGTTACTCACCGGAGGTCTGCACTGCCTCAGAGTAAGGAGCCGCCCTCTGGCCCTGCTCATGCCCTGATAGAACGCCTTCAGCGCTCTGGCCAGCTGTGCGTCACAGCTGGCTTGCTGAGCACACTTTTGCTTAGACTCTGTAGCTGTGGGCAGCTGTGCTGTCATAGAAGCTCCCTTTGGATTATCTGACTTCTGGGCTGGGACAGAAAGAAAAGTTTTTGTTTTGTTTTGTTTTGTTTTGTTTCTCTTCTGTATCTAAGCATTTCTGTGTTTATTTGGTCTTTCAAGACAAGGTTTCTCTGTGTAGCTGTGGCTGTCCTGAAATTTACTCTGACCAGGCTGCCTCTGCCTCTTGAGTGCTGGAATTAAAGGTGTGTGTCACCACACCTGGCTTTGGTGACATTTTATATCTTATCAAAATATTTCTTTGGACCCACTTGAAATCTCATAGAGCAAAAGAAAAAAAAGTTTTTTTGTTTTTTATTTATGGTCTAGGATATGGAATAACTCGTTTAGATTTCCTGTTCTGTGGCTGGAGAAGAGCACTGTCTGCTCTTCCAGAGGATCCAGGTTCAATTCCCAACAACCACATGGTGGCTCACAACAATCTGCAGCTCCATTTCTGATGGCATCCAGCTGATGCCCTCTTCTGGCCTCTGGGAACACAACACACACACACTCACACTCGCAGGCACACATACATACACCCACAATAAATACTTTTTAAAAATTACTTCTTAGTCTAGAGAACTAGCATGTGCCAAACATGGAGCTGGGAATGAGAAGAAGCAGTCGATGGCCGCCTCTCACCCTGTTGAGTAGAACCAGTGTTTTCCAGTGATGCCTTGAGAAACACGTTTTCTTCTCTCAGGGCTCTGTTCACGTGTCTCAGCAGCTCCGTCTCCTGCTCTGACCGGAGCAGCTTCTGGTAAAGTTCTGGCATCTGGTTTGATGTGATCTGCAGAGGATAAGGCAGCTCAGCCTGTTGCGGAATAGTCGCCCTCCACACTAGCTGGTCATACTATCTGTGTAAACAGGGAAGGGCTGGGGAAGTAGGGAGAGATTTAAGTCCCCCAGGGCGCACAGAAAGGCAGCAGACCACTTTCATTGTGGGTGTCACCAAGGTTGTTCAAGGCTGTCAAGTCCCCGTGAGCTGCCGTGTACACACCTGGCCCACCTTCTTCACACTGGAAAAATTCTTGCTGTCTACCATGATGTGGCCTTCCTCTGTGAGCAGGACGTCCAGCTGAGAGAAGCCCAAGTGGACACAGCCTTCTGCAGTGTGAGAGAGACCAGCAAAGAAAGGAGTCTCAGCTGGCCTGAGCCCAGTGAGGTGAGGTGAACCGCATGGAACCAGGAGCCGGGCGGAAGATGGCTCCACAGAGACCCGCCTGCCTCTCTCCTCTCCCCCTGCAGCATTAGATCTGGCTGAACAGCACTCCACAGGAAAGACTGAGCAAGCCATGTACCTTGGAGGCCCCACAAATCGACAATGAGGGCATTTGTCAGTAAATAATTCAGAAACTCAAGAGAGGCACCCAAGGCTGCAAAGTGGATGGTCTCTTCAATTCGGGGATTCACATTATTCCACACAGGCTTGGTATACAAAATATTTGGAAGATCATAAACTTTGTACCTGAGGCAAGAATATAAAACATAGTTGAAAAGCAGAAGGGACATACCTATGAAGGAAACAATCAGGCAAGTCACAGACCTACAGCCCAGTGCAGTTAGGATTCTTACGATTTCTGTCTCCACCGTGTTTTGTCAGAGTGACTAACATTACATAGCTAGTAAGTCCAACAGGGAAGAAGGGTTTTAATCAGTGTTCAGAGTCTGTTTGGAGGCTCTAAAGTGCTAAATTTCCTTGGGAGGTAGGTATTTGGTTGTTTTGTTTTGTTTGCTTTTTTAGTTTGGGGGTTTTGTTTTGTTTTCGAGATATAGTTTCTCTGTGTAGCCCTAGCTGTCCTAAAACTCCCTCTGTAGACCAGGCTGCCTCAAACTCAAAAAAGATCTGCCTACTTCTGCCTCCCTAATGCCAGGATTAAAGGTGCTCACTATCACCACCCAACTGTTTTTTTTTTTTTAAACTTCTTAAAAACACCCCTTTATTTTTCAATATCCTTTGAACCAAATGAATTTAACCCCATCTGGCATCTCTATACTATCATAATACATTTTACTGTCATTTTTTATAACAATTAAAATGTCTAACCCTGCATGAGGCTCAGCAGCCATCCAAGTAACCTGGAGGGCCCTGAGGCTTCTCTACTTGATGGAGAAAGTAGCTAGTTTGCAGTTGAGCAAACAGAAAAACTTAGAACTTTCTGATGAACTCATCTGTTAAAAGCAATAAGGCCCCTCCCTCCCCTCCGGGAGCCACTCAGGTGGCGTGTGCAGGTCCTGTGCACTGCAGACGCTTACCCCATCTGAATGCCCCGAGTTGCATCTTCCTTTAGCCATTTGACACCAAGGCACCGCACGATGTGAATCTGGAAGTCAATTCTCTTGCCCAGAAGCTCTAGAGGGTCAATCACCATGTCCTCCTCGCCTTGTGCCCTACAGACAGGAGCTGAAAGTCAGTCTCTGGAGCCAGCTGGGCCCAGGCTACTTAGCACTCAAATGTCATTCCAATGAGAGTCCTTAGCAGGTAGACAATGGCCCTGAGGGAGGGCTGGGTATTAATATCCATTGCAGAATCCAGTCACTGAAGAGCTGATTCTGCACAGTGCTTCTGGAAAAGATACCATCTCCAAGAGCTCATGGCCCAGAGACTAATACAAACATCTCATGTGGTGAATGCCTGTGGAGCTGAATGCACACTGAGGCTGGGGCTGGTCCTGGGGAGGAGGAGAGCCAACTGACTTCTCAGATGCTGCAGCCTAAGTTCTCATCTACCTCCGTGAGTTATTCATAGTCCAGTCAACATCCGCCCTCTATCCTCAGAAACCGATTTGGACAGCTTTCTCATGGGACCTCTCATTAAGTAAGTCTGAAACAAGAATGTCATGTTGTTCATTTTCAATGTGACCATTGGGCAGCCTAGACAGCCAAGGTAGCCAAGTGACCAGCCAATAGCCTGAAGTCTCTGTAGACCTTGAGTTTTTGGTCAGTGCGGCTTTTTGGACCCTGAACTTGAGGGGGCTCCTCCTTTCTCTAGCAGGTTGCCTCTTCATCAAGACAAATGGTCACACTGGGTGTTTGTTCTAAGTCCAGGCTCCTGTTAGCCTCTGTGCTTAGGATTGCTAAAACCCTTTTACTTCTATATAAACATCCTAAGGTCTAAAACAAAAATAAATAAATCTGGAGTCCAGAGATAGCACCAAAGGAGTCAAGACACCTGACCCTAACCTCAAGCTGAGAAGCCAGGTTCAGGCCCCTGCCAAGATGATGGAGAACAGAGACCAACTTTCTGTCTCTGGCTCTGATGCCTGCGAAGTGAGACGAGCATTCTGAGAAGGGGGTGCCAGACTTCCAGGGTTCCAGGAGCAGGCTGTGGGTGAGCATGTCCACAACATAAGCTTCTTCCCTCATGAAACCAACCCAGGGTTCCTCACTCCATCTGCTTCTTTGTGGGATGTCCTGGCATTCCCTTGGTTCCCCAGGGCACTGCTGAGCTGTCTCAAATGCTGAGCATTTGTCAAGAGTCAGACTCAACAAGGCCAAATCTTGAATGAGCGCAATCACTTGTCTGATCAGTAACCACTTCAGGGACCAAGCTGACCCCCCCCCCCTCGCCTTGGTGAGAGCTTTCTGGGAGAGGCTGAGATTCACCATCCTTCCGGGGAGCAGGGGGCAATTCGGATGTGCAGCACTGCCTCCTCCAGCCCATCGCAGTTCAAAAACTCCACCTGCTCCTCCAGCATCATACAGTGAGCCAGGGACTGCAGCCAGATGTGTGCTGATCCCAAGTGGACAGCCTCCACAGGGTCCCAGAAAGGGTCATCTTCCTGAGCCACGTGGCTGTCCCCACTCTCTAGAAAGCGCTGGTAAAGTTCTTCCATCAGGAATTTCCTATTGATAAACTTGGCTTTTGACCAGATCCATACCTGGGAATGCAAAGGGAGGTCACTGGTGTCTTAGTTACTTTTCTGTCTGTGAAGAGACGCCGTGACCAAGACAACTTATAAAAGAACATAATTAACTGGGGCTTGCATACAGTTTCAGAGGGCTAGTCCATGATTACCATGAGGGAGAAAATGGCAGCGTGTAGGCAGGCATGGCCCTGGAGCAGCAGCTGGAAGCTTTAGATCCTGATCCACAAGTCGGAAGGAGAGACAGACAGACACTGGGCTGGCATGGACTCTTACACCTCAACACTCACTCCCTGTGTCATAGCTCCTCCAACAAGAATACTCCTAATCCTTCCCAAAACAGTTCCACCAACTGGAATCTAAACATTCAAATATATGAGCCTGTGAGGGCTACCCTTACTAAAACCATACCCACTCGTCATTTCATTTGCTGTGTAAACGATCCACCTCTTATTTTTACCAATCTGCTGCTCCTCATGGGTGGAGTTTTGGGAAGATCATTTAGTACTCTCATCAAACTTAGCTTTTTGAGTCCCTTCTAGAACACCAAATTTAGTGTGATGGAAGTAGAGCCATGGTGATAATGCGAGGCTGATGGAGAGGCCACGAGCCAAGGCATGGTGGTGGTGTCTAGAAGTTGGAAAAAGTGAGGAAACAGATTTAACCGCTGGTTTTCCACAGAACAAAATGGTTCAGCAATCCTGTGTTGGACTACCAGCCTACTGAGAGCTAAGGTCATAACCTTGGATCAGTTAATGAGTCACATTTTGTTACAGACAAACACGAACACACACAATGAGTCTACAGAACAGCCAAGAAAGGACTCCATAGCAGGCACACAGCCACATAGTGGGGACAACTTGTCCCCACCTTTCTTGCAACTAAGCACAGGTACTTTAGCTCTATTCAGAAGCCCGCAAACAGGTTTCCATTCTTGTTCAGGGGTTCACCCCCAAGGAGCAACAAGCCCAGGGCAGGGGTTGCTGCCTCTCACTGGGCAAGGGCAGGGCCTCCAAACGTACCTGCTGTGGAGAAACTTAAGCTGAAATATTAGGGAATCTAGATGGACATTATCTTGACTGAAAATGCCCCATCAGAAGTAACAGCCAAGGTTACACAGAGAAATCCTGTCTCAAAAAGCCAAAACAAACAAACAACCCAAAGAACTGGATGAAGTAAAACCAGCAACCCCTTCTCTGGGACAGCTGCAGGAAAAACAGATTTTTCTGTCTCTCTTGGCCTCCAGGTATGTGAAGAATTGCCATACAGACACGTAAGTTTCTGTCTCATGCGGACACAGAGAGATGTGGTCACCGTGGCCATCTGGGTAAACTGAAGACCACACTAGCCTCAAAGAGAGATCCACCAGCCTCTGCCTCCCTAGCACTGGGACTACAGGCGTGCGCCACCATCCGCAGCTTGGTACTAGGGCCTGGGAGTCATGTTCAATGTGAACAGAGGGTCTTTAGCGGGTATCCGTGATAGTTAACCCTGACTGGAACCTGGACAAGGTCTAGAATCACCGAGGAGTCAGTCTCTGACCATGCCTGTGAGGGATTATCTAGGTTAACTGAAGTGGCAAGGCGCGCAGCACCATGCCACGGGCTGAGTTCCCGGCCTCAGGGAAAAGGGAGATGGAGCTGAACAGAAGCTGCCTTCGCATCTGCTTCCTGACTAACGATGCGATGTGACCAGCTGACGGAGGCTGGTGTCATGTGACTTCCCTTGGCATAGACTCCACTCTCAAACTGTGGGCAAAACCGAACCTTTCCTCAGGTTGTCTTTGTATTTTCACAGTAGCAGAAGTAGCTAATAAGACATGTGCCAGCTGGTTTTGTGTCGACTCGGCACAAAACTCAGAGAGGAGGAAACCTCAACTGAGAAAATGCCTCTTATAAAAATCAGGCCGTAGGCAAGCCTGTCGAGCATTTTCTTAAGTCGTGTTGATGTGGGAGGATTGGGCCCAGGGCTGATGGGACCACTGTGGGCTGGTGGTCCTGCGTGCTATAAGGAAGCAGGCTGAGTAGGCCGGGAGGAGCAAGTCGGAAAGCAGCACTCATCTGTGACCTCCAGGTTGAGTTCCTGCCCTCACTGCTTTCCATGATAAACTGTTGACTGGGAGTATGAGGGAAATAAACCCTTTCCTCACCTCGTTGCCTTTCGTTGTGTTTCATCACAACAGTAACCCTAACTAAGGCACAGTGTCACTACAGGAAAGATCCTAGGAACTGGCACTATGAGAAAAAGACAAAGAAACACGACAAAGTGTCCCCACATATAACTCCTACTCAGAGAACATCCAGTTTCTTGTCTAGGTCTCCTGGATGTAACTGGCAAAAATCCCCGTGGACTTTGGAAGCTTTCCAGAGAGGCACATGCCTGTCCACTGATGAGGTCTTACCTCACGAGTCTGTTGTTTGGTCACCTTCACCATGACCTCTTTCTGGAGGTCATAGCCCCTGGAATCTGAGGAGGCTAAATTCTTCACCTTCAATTCCATTTTAAGCCCCTGGTAAAGAAACATTTCATGAACAACCCCCTACTTCATATTTCTTTTGCAGTTTCTCTGTCTTCCAGCCTCAGGCTTTGTAAAAGAACACAGCCTGGCTCTTCTTATTCCTTGGGCTTCCTGCTAAACCAAATGGCAGAGCACCAGAATTTCTCAGTGGTACCCTGGAACTAACGTTTGTACTTCCTAAGTTGGTTAATTCCCTCTCAAGGCTCCTGCTGGCTGGGACCCTGTGTCATCAGGACCTAACCCAGGTCCCCCCTGCGGCCTATCAGCCATTGAGGTGATGGAGATGTGTGGCCTCATCAGAGGTGAGCGATTGTGGCCAGTAAGTGTTGGTCAGATGCTAGTGGCTCTGATGAGGAGGCAGGTGCTCAGGCTGGCTGGGAAGGCCTGACTAAGTTTAGCCCTGTCGCTAGCTCTCAGTGCCAGCACGGGAAAGCCTCATCCTTCCCTAGACCCCAAGGGCCTTTCAAGACCTGTCATGGCTCCATCCTCGGGGGAAAATGTTACCTTCCCCAACTCTTCACTCATCTGATTTGCTTCCACAACCATCGGCATGAGTTTGACGTAGTCCTGGAACACAGCTAAGATGCTGGGGTCGGCTTGGCCAGCTCCAGGGCTCAGAGCACCTAGTGAGGAGAGTCAGGGAGGAAGTGAGTCTGTTGCTTCTTCTATGCTTTTCAGCTGTCAATAAACTTACACGCTCAGCTATTTATTTTGGTATGTTTTTTGTTGCTGGTGAGGTTTTTTGTTTTGTTTTATTGTTTTTTGTTTGTTTTGGTTTTTTTTTAAGACAGGATTTCTCTGTGCAACAGTCCTGGAACTCACTGTGTAGGCCAGACAGGCCTTGAATTCACAGAGATCCACCTTCCTCTGCCTCCCAGAGCTGAGATTAAAGATGCATGCCGCCACCACCCAGTTTCAGCTGTTCATTTACACAGCTGCTCATCACAACCTTGAAAGCTTGGTTGTTCTTGTTCTTGATTTCAAGGTCCTTAGCCCAGTGTAGTTCTGGACTATCCAGAAGGGAGGGTTCGTGGCCGTACTTCTGGCTACTTTCTTGTGTTCTTTTTCCTACCTCCTCACACCACCCTGTCTCTTCCAACACCCCAAAACTAGGTAGGAGAGAATGAAGGTTAGAGGGAAAGGGAGCGCTGGTATCGTTAGGCTACTTCTTGTTGGTTAGAGGTGTCAAGTTTATTGGGGCAAGTTTGACCTCCATCATCAGGACATTTCTAAACAGCAACAACCAGCAACAGCAGCCGCCATGCTTCTCCGGGCTCTGGCATTTATAAATCCTCTGGAAAGCCCCCAGAATTCCAAGCATAAACTATGCTCAGCTGGCAAAATCATGCCCCTGCCTGAGCATGGGACAAATTACAGCCAGCTGCTGGGGACAGTTTGAAGCAGCTCCATATCGCACACCTGGGATTAAAATATATATATTCCCATAGCATTTCTGTGTTTTTAAAGAAACCGAAATTCTCACTACAAGGGTTAGAGGAAGCAGAAGCCGATGGGCCCGAGGCGAGGAGGGGCTTGGATTTTGTGTCGACTCCTCGTCTGCTCAGCAAACAGCCTGTTCGTATTTCAGTTGTGTCTGGGTGCTGCAGAGGAAGGGCCATAGTGACTATGGGAGGCCCTAATTCCCTTTCCAGACATGAGCACTGCCCTGTGTCAGGACCTGTCTGCTCTTTAGAGCCTTCCTGCAGCCCATGGGTCACATGGTACCAAAGCCTCAGAACTTCCCGGCAGGCTGCCGTGAGAATCCTGGGATCTGAGTGTGACAGCCCCAGGGCCTGGGGCATGATGAACTTTCTGTCACCACGATTCCTATGCTGGGGAGGCATCTGCACAATCAGCTATGAAGAACTAAAGGAAAAGGTAGGTTACCTGTGGATGCTCTTGCTTACAACTGTGTGTGTGTGCCCACGAGTATGCGCGTGCAGGGTGCAAGGAGAGACTAAAGGGCGTCAGGTGTCTTCTGCCACTTCCCACCTTATTCACTCAAAGCAGCGTTTCTCCATGAACCTAGGCAAGCCCCAGCAACCCCCTTATCCCTGTCCCACATGAGACCACACCCAGCACCTTACATGGCACAAGCCCATGTCTGTAGCCAGCATTTCGGCTGCTTTGTGGGTTCCTTTCTCTTCCACCCCTCTCCATCCCTTCTTCCCTTCCATCCCCTACCACTAAGTAAGAGAGAGAAGTCAGCAGCACTGTTGCTGTTAAACTACTTCCTGCTGGTTGGGGCGTCCCTTGTGCAAGTTTGACCTTTGTGATCAGGATATCTAATTTCTTCCTCTCCATTCTTTGTGCACGATTACTTGACAAAGCGCAACAAAACCGTATCCAACCACCAACCAGCCAACAACAGCAAATGCGTCTCTCAGGATCCTACTCTGAAAAGTTCCCAGAATTCCAAACGTCACACACTCACAGAAACTCTCTGCAGCTGGCAAAACCACACCCCTGCTAGAGCACGAGGCTGCTGTGACGCAGCCTCTTATCCCTCCACCTGCGATAAAAACGGAAACATATTCCCATAACATTTCTTGTTTTTTAAAGGAACCAAAATGACAAAATCTTCATTACACACGTTGTCTCATGGCCTTGAAGCTGGTATTCTTAAGCACGGCACCGTCTTGGTCTTGGATTTCTATCAAGAACGACAGAATGTGGATGCGGTGCCACACATCTGTAATCCCAATACTCAGTATGCTGAGGCAGGTTAACAAACTGACACCAGCTTGGGCTGCCTAGTGAGTTTCAGGCTAGCCTTGGCTACCCAGTAAGATCTGAAAAACCTAAACAGAGCTCGGTGTGGCTCATACCTGTAATCTCAGCACTGCTCCTCACCTGAGGCTTCATTAAGGCAGTCAGAGCATAGGTGCCCCCCCCCCCCAACCAGACATCACAACGCCCTCAGTGGGGTCCAGCCAAGCCTGAGCACATGACTCCATACTGGGGGAGGAGGCTGTGGAGTGAGGGGAGGTGGACAGGCAGAGGGTGGAGGGTGGGCTGAGGGACAAAGGATCTTCCACTCAGAAACCTGGAGCTGCAGTTCCTTCCGGACCAAGGCCTGGACCTTGCCCAGCACCATCTCTCTGCAGCACCGTTGGCTGAAGGCCTTCATCTAACCCACTGATTCAGCTCCGCATTCTTGCCTCCACGTGCTGCTGTATGTAGCTCTCTCCCATACCAAGGTTTATAGTTCGGGCCGCCATCACCCTCATCCCTTAGGGCAGGCTTAGTGAGTAAAGCACATCTTTGACATGTATTCAGTTCTCTATTTCTGTGAGGATCATATTTGGGTGTTCAGTGGTGGAGCACTTGCCTAACAAGCAAAAATACAAAGCCTTGGGTTTTTATCCCCGGCATGCACTAAGAGAGACAGAGGGAGCCTGTGCTCACATTTTAACTTTCTGCACATTGCACTCTGACACCATGAAAGCATCTGCTTTTGTGTTTGTACCAGAAGGCGCCAGAAGGCAGGCCCCGAACCACTTACCAAATGTGCCTACACTCACTCCCTCAGCGGCTGCTCGCTCCAGCTGGAAAAAGTCGTAGTCGAATCTGCTCAGGTCCTCAGCACCCCGCTCTGAGGGAAACCCGATGTAGAGGAAGGCGCTGTTGGATCCCAAGATGATGCGGTCCTGGGAGGAAGGGCTTAGGGAGGCCAGGCCTGGCCTGCTCCGGGGCCCAGGCTCCTACTCAGGCCACAGTGGGAAGAGAGCTCTTTTCCCTCCATGACCACCTGGGCTCCGTACCCTCTTCCAGCATACGAACCACCATGGTCAGAGCCTCAGAAGAAAAACAGGGGTTCTGTGGAGTGCTGGGGTCTGACTGGGATTAGGATCTCAAAGCCCTCTGGGAGGGCAGAAGATTTAAGAGCAGATGTCACGTGGGGGCTCTTTGGGGAGGTAGGCCACGCCACACTGCTGCTCGCCCACAGTCCTTGCGGTGTGGGACGTGCTGGGCAGTGAAGTGGGGGAGGGCTCACCAGGAGCCGCTCAAAGGGAAGGGGCGGGGCCACCTGCCTGTCTCAGAGGGGTGTGGCTTCTGGGGTAGTGATTAGCTCAGGAAGAAGGCCTCAGGGAAGCCAGCAGGAGCCACCGTGCTGGAAGACTCCGAGGAGGGCGGAGGAATAGATGGGGACAAATCGGGCCTGGTGTAAGTAGGCGCTCCGTCACTCCCAGGGACCGTCCTCTTAAGCCTCAAATGTCATATGAGCACTGAGAAATGGAGCGTGTCCATTTCCACCTTTCCCTCATGGTGATGTCCGGAGAAGTGAAGTGATGCCCTCGGCACTCAGTGAGTTGGGAGCAGGCAAGAGGTGGGAAGCCCCAGGCCCCTCTCACTGTGACAGGAGACATTTCGGAAGAGACCCACCTCCACCCCCACCACTGCCCCCATCCGGAGGGCATCACCGGGACACTTCTGGGCCTGGCCGAGGAGCTTACCAAATGCTGCAGCTTTGTCCTGTTGGTGACAGGTACCCCGTTAACAATGACCTTGCACTTGCCGTGTGGCGCGACCGTCACTCTGCTGTCCAAATTCACGAAGGACACATGCTTATCCGAAATTCTTAGAAGATAAGAGTTTGCCTCGGTCACCCAGTAGCCTGTCACACGATGGCCGGTCAAGTTGCATGATGGCCACAACTGTGCTCAATGGGGAAGTTCAGACTGCCCCCTACCACACAGCATTCTGCGTAGGTTATCGGGGGCTGCAGGGCCCAGCCCTGGAGGGTGCAGGGCCTTGGAAGACACTGAGGACGCTATTCTAGTTGCAGAAAAAAAACCCAGCTGAGGGCCTACAGCCGCCAGGAACCCCCAGACACAGACCATCACAAGTCTTTGGAAGCTACCGGCTAGCAATGAAGGAAGGAAAGCACGGTTCAGCCGCCAAGATGGAACAAGCCCCTTCGTCCATCAACAGACAATAAATGTGTTGTATGTACACCGGGGGGAAGCTATTTGGCCAGAAAGAAAGAACAGATTCCCATGAGGTCAGCAACGTGGGTGCCACTGGAGGGCATTATGAAATCCACAGGATACGGAAAAGCAAACACTACACATGGAGGTCCCGACCGACACTGATCTCAAAGAAGAGTGGCTGCCATAGCCGGGGAGGAGGGAAGGGAAGGGTGAACAGCTGCTAGCTGAGTGTTTCAAGATCCCTAGTACCTCCGACCGCTAACCACTGTACATGTGTTCTGAAAACCGCGCTACAGGCTGCAGATGGACATACCTGTGGTGCCAGTTAAAACATATACACATAATTTTTAAATTATTTTTTAAAGTTTTACAATTTATTTTGTCCGATGGCTTTCCAGAATCTTCTCCAGCCAAGCATGTTGGCACAAGCCTGACAACCCAGCACTCAGAGGAGGAAGCAAGGGGATTTCATGTTTGAGGCCAACCTGGGCTACACAGTGAGAGCTTGTCTCAAAAAAAAGAAAAAAAAAAAAAAAGGAAGGAAGGAAAGAAGAAAGGAAGGAAGGAAGGAAGCTAGCTCTTTGGGCTGAGAGGTCCTGGCCCTCTAGTTGGGGACACGGGTGCTGCTCTTACCCCAGGCCTTGAAGACGGATAGCATTTGAGGCAGCCCGACCACCATCACAGGAGCCTGTAAAGAGTCAGGACAGTTTATCTAAAAGACTGTTGGCATCGGCCTTGATGAAGTAATATGCTTGATTTTTTTTTTTTTTTATACCTGAAAGTGGGATTTTTTTCCCCCATTAAAAGCATTCGGAAAAAAAAAAAAAAGCATTCGAAGAATTTGCTTTCTAATCTAATCTGAGCAATCATAACCGGGCATAACCTTGCTTTATGTGTAATTGGTTTTTTTTTTTTTTCTGCTTTTTTTTTTTTTTGGGGGGGGGGTGGATTTTCAGTTTGGTGACAGTGCTGGCTTCTTCATGGGCCTTGGTCCTCAGTGACCCACCAGGCTCCTCTTGGAAGCTGTTTCTGTGGTGGCTAGCCACTCGGGGTGTGCAATACGCCCTGTGGCTCCTGAGTGGGTCTGGCTCTCCTGCCACCATCCTGCACGTGTCTTAGACATGCATGGTGTCCTGGGAGAGGAGCACAGGAGTCACCCTGGCTCTGGGCTCTGGGCTACCCATTCAGTAGCATACACACTGAAGAGACATTCCAAAGGCTGCCACCTCCTCAGAAACCACTGGACAGAAGTGTGATGTGACTGTGTGCTGGCAATGTCTCGATAACATTCAATGTAGGCATATGATCAAGGAAAGAATTCCAAACCATGCTGCACCTTGGACGAGCTTAATTATACTCTGAACTGAGACGGACACAAGGCAGGTGTGCGGGTCTCTTTGCTAAGAGGCACTTGGCACGGTGAGATCCAGACACAGAAAGAACAGTGGTGGTCACCAGAGCTCAGGGAGGGGAGGCAGTGCTTAGTGGCTTGAGGCAATGATGGAAAGTTCTGGAAGGAGATGTGGTGATGGTTTAGTGCCTCTCTGCACTATACTCTCAAGAGTGGTTAAAGAGGTGAACTTTATGCCATATGTTTTGTAGTACAAAATTTTTAAAAATCAAAAAAGGAAAAGGGGGGAGGCTGGAAGGAGGGAGGGAAAGGAGGGAAGGAAGGAGAGGAAGGAAAGAAGGAGAGGGAGGAAGAAAAGGGAATCGGAGCTGGCCTGGGGGTGGGGGCGGCAGAATCAAGTACCATCATGAATGAAGTACTTGAGGACCCCTGTAAGCTGCGGGTCCTCGTTGACATTGAGGAGATGTGGGAGGGTCTTCACCATCTCCTGCTCCTAGGAAGACAAGAGAGAAGTCTGTCCCAGGGACCAAGGGAGGAAGGGGAGCTTTCCAGGCTGGCCCCTTCCAAGGCCCAGGGTCCCCCACTTCCTTTTGCCCCACCCCCCAGCCATCTTCTATCACCTCTCCCTTCTCTACTTCTGCCCACTTTCTTCAGGCCCCTGGCATCCTCCAGCAACTTGCTCCCTGCCCCTTGTAGGGGGTGGAGGGGTGTCCTTTAACTTGCTGCTAGCTAACCGAGCACCAGCTATGAATGGCAGAGAATGACACCCATGCATTCTTCCTCCGTGATGCCAGGGTTCATTCTAAGGGTAGGACCATATTGTGCTTATGGAGGCTGGACAAACAGAAGAAGAGCAAATGCTGTGGCTCAGTGTGATTTTTAAACCCCAAAGTTCCTTCTGCTTAAGAACAAAGAAGTTGAAAGTCCTGGTGGCTACTGCTCACTAGACTGTAGAGTTCCGTAGTCCTGTGCTCTGAATCCCACTTAAACCCGGAGTCACACAGGGACACGCTTCACAGGATGCTATTTAACAGGGCTTCTGCTGGCACTGAGTCATGCACAGACCTTCAGAACCCTTGACCTGTAACTTGATCTGGGTTTCTGACACCGGGAGACCACATCCTACTCTGTTCCCACCAGCCGGGGCTTAGTCTGGGCTTCACCCATCTTCTTAGAAGGCAAGTTGGAGTCTCCCCTTTCTCCCAAGACTTCCAGGCCTGGTCCAAGACTTGGGCATTTGCTCAGAGCCTCATGGCTAAGAATAAGATTCTGGCAGGAGTCAGGGTGGCACAGTGGGCAGGTAGGGCATCTTTCTCACCCATGGATGGCATTCACAGCCTGGCTCAGAAGCGGGCACAGTGTGGCTCAGCGATGCAAAGATTTGCCTAGCATTTGCAAGGCCCTGGGTTTTTCACACCCTAGCACAACCACGATGATGATTACTGTACTCACAGAGTAGCCTGTTAGGATCTGAAAGTGATTGCCAGCCAAGAGAGGCGCAATAGCTCAGGCTAATGCATACTGTCCCCAGGGGACACACACGATCCTTAGTTCTTCAAAAACAAATCTCCCACAGCCCTGACATCTGTCTTCACCCATCAGCATGCTGTGACCTCCTTGAATCATTCAGGCCCCAGCTCTGCCCACTCTATAGTCTGGAGCCCACAGCCGCCCAGGCTGCGGGCTGTGTGGAGGGAGGTGGAGTGGGCGTGAGCCTCACCTCTGTGAGGGCCGCGTGCTGTTGCTCCCACTCCCTGCGTGCCTGCTCCAGCAGGTGGGCCCAGGTTACCCGAGTCCCCAGCTGCAGTTCTGCCAGGAAACGGGCTGAGTGTTCTGGAAAGACAGAGGGGCTTTAAGCTTCAGGCATCGTCAAAGGTGAGGTGGGGGGTGGGGTAGAGACGGGACGGACACGGGACTGGGCTGCTTCTGTGTGGCTGTGTGTGAAGACTCATCTGCTCAGTCCCCGGGCAACTCAGACATCAGAGCATGAATACGCTCAGAGCCCCACCCCCCCTCCTTTTCACCTGTACAGGCGCGTGACCATCTATTCAGGGAATTCCCATCTAACTAGACGGATTTGCCTGACGCCGCTTTTCCGTATGTTTCTTGCCTGGGTTTATAGATTGTGGGAATCAGACGTTACACTCAGGTCACCACCCTGCGCGTTCAGAGCCTTGCGGCAGCAGAGCCAGGGGTGAGCCACCCTCTGCGTCCAGGCTTGTTTGCAGTAGACGCCTGCGCTGTGCCGGTCGGCCTAGGAAGCCTGGAAACGTGTCCTCGGGGGTGATCCTAACCCTCTCTAAGCAGTGTGGGAAAGCGCAAGGCCTTTGCTTCATGTGACAAATGAGACCCCACTGACCTCAGAGCTGGAATTTTAGAAGGTTGAGCCAAAAGACCCTTAACAAAACTTTGGCCTTCCCCCCACCCCATCACATGGGAGTGAGTGGCCTGTCCTCACTCCCCCCAGGCTAGGCTGAGCAGTAGCCTCCTGACTTGATTTACCTGCCGCTCCAGCGTCCCCGGATCCAAGCAGCAGCTTGTTCTCAGCCCTGGACGCCCTCACCAGGGTGCAGGTGTTGACCACAGCCTTGTTCTGAACCTTCTTAGCCCTGTCACGTGCAATGACAAACGCACTCTCAGGCCCCTTTCCAGTCAGAGCTGTACCTCCAGCCCTGGGGTAACAGCGGCAAGCCCAGAGCCCAGGCAAAACCACTTCCGGTGTGTCCAGCCATTTGACATGTGGCATTCCGTTGCCATCTACAAATTTCTTGGGTCACACTCATAGCTGGGGTGCATTATGGGCAATAGGCTAGACATAGCTACAACCATTAAGACCAAAATTGATCTCAGTAACCGACAGGATTCCCACAAACTCACGAAGCTCTGCCGAGTCCCCGTGCCTGGCCCCTGAATACCCTAGGTCCTGAACACACTTGGCTAATTCAAGAATGTGCTTCATCAACAATTAGGATCCAGCAAGCCATAGGCAAACTGCTTCCCTATGTGGCACTGGCTACAGTCAACCGGAGGGTTTCTGGTCTTGTTTCCCCTCCCCCCCAACTCCCACCTCAGTGCTCAGGCATCCCATAACACGACTTACTCTCTGACATTCAAATTTAACTGGTGTCTTGTGCTTTGTTTTCTTGGTGTTGGGGATTGGACCCTAGGGCTCCACCCCTACGGGTGTCTTAAGCTCCACTTGCCTTAAAAAGAAATTTAAACAGATCCCATCGAGGCTTGCGTCAAACACAGAGGCCCGGGACAGAGTACAGAGCGCCCAGTGCCTCTCTGTGCACATCGCCTCCCAGAAATCTGCTGACAAGATTGCAGCCAGAGGCGGGAGAAAAGGGACATTCTAGAGGAGCCAGAGCTCCACCTCCAGGTCTGAGCTGGCATTGCAGATGCTGGGAGAAACTGTCCTGGCACGAAAACAGCACTGCGTCTGCGCAATGAAGAATGATGGGGAATGTGGTTTTCACCCACAGGAAAGGGCTCTCCGGATGAGAAGCCTCTGAAGAGGCGGTTCACGGGAGGCATAATCTGAACTGTAGGGTTTCGTTGTTTCGGTTTTTGAGACCCGATCTCTCACCTGGCTGGTTAGGGCTCTAACTCATGTCCACCTGCCTCTGACTCCCAAGTGCTGGGATTACAGGCCCCACACCAGCACACTAAGGTCAAGGTGTAGCTCTCGGTCGTCCCCGTGAGAGCAGCAAGCGCAGCCACGTCCTCCGCAGCCCCCCCTTCTCTGTTTTATTTTATTTTTTTCATCCCTCTCTGGCTAGTCGCTTTGTTCTCCTTCTCCTGGACTCCCACCCCAAACCCCACCCACCCAGCAGCCGAGTTCTCAAAGGACTTGTGACTTAGAACAGGACGACCAGCTCGGGCTCACAGACTACTCACCTCTCGGCGTATCTCAGCGTCGACAAGGTTTCCTCATAGCATATGTCCGCGGGACTGATGGCCGCAATCTGGAAACGTACCATCGATGCTACTAAGATAGCCAATTTTGGGGCTAAGAAGGGGGGGGGGGCACGGACAGTAGAGTGCCCCCTTGCAAGTGTGAGGAACTGAGTTTGATACCAAAGCCCACATCAAAACGCCAAGTGTGCTGGCCCACACTTGTCACCCCAGTCCTGAGGGGCGGTGGCAGGAGGATCCATGGAGCTCACTGGCCGGTGGTCTGGTCTAATCAGTGTGCTCCAGGCCAATGAGAGACCCTGCCTCAAAGGGTCTTTGATGGCATTCCTGAGGATGACCCTCGAGGTTGTTGCCTGGTCTTCACATGCACACACACACACACACACACACACACACACACTCACTCACTCATTTGCATTCCCACCTGTACATATATGTGCGCTTCATGCACACACATGCTGATAAAATTAATGTTCACAAGCAGTTTATATCCTATAGTTTTCAGCATTTAAATTTTAAATTACTTTTTAAGAAACATTCAATTATTTTGTGTAGTTAATTTAATTTTATGTGAATTTAATTATTACTTAGCTTTTAATTTATTATTTAATTTAATTATGTGAATGTTTTGCCTACATGTATGTGCATCGTGTGTGTGACTGGTCCCTGTGGAGGTCTGAAGAGGGCATCAGATTCCCTGGGACTGGAGTTACAGATGGTTGTGAGCCACCATGTGGGTGATGCGAATCAAAACTCGGTCCTCTGCAAGAGCATGTGAGCCTAACCACTGAGCCATCTCTCCACACCTCTGAACTTATTTGTGTGTGTGTGTGTGTGTGTGTGTGTGTGTGTGTGTGCCTGCCACAGTGTGCATGTGTCATAGGAGAACTTGCAAAGAGTTGGTCCTCTCCTTTTACCATATGGGTTCTGGGACTAGAACTCAGGTCGTCAGGATTGGCAGCAAGCCCATTTAGAGAAAGCTAACACAGCTAAAGCCACCAGAAGACAACTGGCCAAAACTGGAACTTGACCAGCCACTGGCTAATTCTGAGATCTGTCCCCACCGTGTTGCCTCTGCCCCGGGCTCTCAGAGGTACTGGGTCTTCTGCAAAGTCCTCAGGAAACTGAGGGGTTGCTGTGCATTAGCAGGGCAGACAGAAAAAGCTTTGTTCCGCCCAGATCCTGTCAAGAGCACAGTGATGGATCCTGTGTGGCCTTTCCTTCTCTGAGACAAAACACTTGGGGCATCACCTGCCAAGAAGGATCTCTCTTGGCTCATTTCCCGAGGGGTCGTGGGAAGAGCAGAGCAGCGACAAGGTGGATTTCAGGGCTGGAAGAAAGCCTCTAACGGTGGGCTCCCTGCTGTCTCCTCCTCCCTATACAGCCCCAGCCTTGGGAATGTTATTGCCTATTTTCAGGACAGGTCTTTCTTCTTTGCTAAAACTTCTCCGGAAAGACTGTCACAGACTCGGGCAAAGGTATGGTATGCTCCAGGAACAGTACTGTGGCAACACAATACTGTGGAAATATCTCTCACACTCTGCAGGACTGGAACTTCTGCTGGACCTCACAGGCGAAGTTAATAATACGCTGTCAAGTCAGGCGAGACTGAAGGCCGCTCTCCTACTGTGCACTCCTCCAACTGGCCTTTAAGAGAACTGTGTTGACAAGCAGCCTCACTTGCCTTGAATTTCATGTAACCAATGTTTACAGCCTGTTCCTTGAATCCGCTGGAATGAGTTGGAGCCAGCGGCTTAATTCCTTTTAAGAGACTTTTGCTGAAGTTGGGGCTGGTGTCGTGGAGCTTGGAGGTTGGCTGTGACCATTCTGTGGTTTTCATTTAGGTCCGGGACACTCAACACTCATTCCCGACCTCCTTTTCTCCAATAGTTTGCTGTTGTTAAAACACTACAGTGGGGGTAGGGACCGGCTGAGGGTAGGAGAAAGGCTTAGAATGTACACTTCTGTAATTCTAGTACCTGCGAGGCTGAAGCAGGAGGACTGTGATTTTGAGGCCAGCCTAAGATGTAGGGAGAATTTTGGAGTCCTTAAAAACCCAGTTATGCTATGTGGACATGTTTTTGTTTTAATCCCATGTGCGGGGTATGGGGCCGCTTCAGACTGTCCACAGCAGCTGACTATTTGCCTCGTGCGTGCTCTGGCAGGGGCGTGATTCCGCCAGCTGAAGACAGTTTAATTTTGGGAACTCTAGAGAGGCCAGAGCCCCAAGAGAGGAGGCTCAGCTGTTCCTCCTGCTGCTTCCTGATCCTGCTGGTTTGTCAAGTGGTCAAGAGAAAAGAAACAAGAAGTTGGAAATACCCCGATGAGCTGAAGATTGGACTTGCTTCAAGGAACTCAATGCCTTAACCAGCAGGAAGTAGTCTAAAAGGAACTCACACCCCCTTTCCCTTTAACCTTCTCTCCTACCTGGTGTTGGGGTATTGGAAGGGACTGGGGGAGGGAAGAGTGGTAGATACAAGAACCCAAATAAAGGAGATAAACGAATACACCCGCACTAAACTGAAGAGTGAGACCCTGCTTCAAAACAAGCAAAGCCCTCAAAGCTGCCCTCTTCGGTCTTGCAGATGTGCACAGCTGTCCTCATGCCCCTGTCTCAGGTGACTATACTCCTGTCAGATTGTTGGAGTTTAATCCGAAGTCTGACATTCAGAAGGTATTTTGGGTGTGCTGGTTTTGTTTCTGCTTTTCTGGTACTGGAAAGGGAACCCAGAATCGTATACTTGGTAATGCTGTACCCTGAGCTACACCCCCAGCTCAGAGGAGTGTTTTTTTTGTTTGTTTGGGAGTTGTTTTGTTTATTTGAGACAGGGTTTTTCTGTGTATCCCTTGCTGTCCTAGAACTCACTCTGTAGACTAAGGTGGTCTTAAACTCACAGAGATCAGCCTGCCTCTGCCTCCTGAGTACTGGGATTTAAGGCCTGCACCACCACTGCCTGGCAGGAATGTTAACTGATTTTGGTTGTAAGCCTTGTCTTTAATGGCTGAGCTGTCTCTCCAGCCCTGCAGGGATGTTGTTTTATTCCATTGAGATCCACAAATAACTGACACTCAGGAAGACTTTAAGATCCAAGTATTTAGGCAATAGTTCATGATAAAAAGCAAGGGTGTGCTTTACTGTTTGGGGAGTTTGGGGAAGAGGCAGCGTTTGCCCAGTTTTGTCCCATTCTGCAACTGGAGAGCAGAAGGCCTTGGTTGCACCCACAGAGCTGACTCTCAGGGATTGCACATCTGCCTGGCAACTACCTGCTTCACCATGGAATGCTGATAGTAGTAGTCGTAATTTTGTTCTTATGCCAGAAGTGATGATATATAATATGCCATGCTGGAGGCATGGCTCAGTGGTAGAGCACTTGCTAGTGTGTGCTAGGCTCTACTTTCTATCCCTGTCATAAAACAGAGACAAAATGAAGGCAACATATATTCCAAATAGCAAACCCAAAAGCTGCAGCAAATAATAAGCGAAATAGTCAATACTGTGGAAGCCTTTTCACACAGGCATTGGGGCTGCGGCGAAATGATGTGACGGGAAGAGCCAAGCGATAAGTCCTGGGCGAGTTGAGAGTGACTTGAGCAATAGCGCACTGAGAGCTGAGCGAATGCCGCATGTTGGAAGAAGGACCTTACCAGTGTTGTCCGGCTGTTGCCGCCCAGAGCCGACTGGAGCAGCTTGGTCAGAACAGAATCCCTGTAGGGAATATGCAGGACCTTCTTCCCCATGGCCGAGTCAGCCAGAGCACTGCGCCGAGAAGCAGAGACAGAGTAATCAGTGGACGGGATAAGAAGGGAACTGCCTCCTTGGGGGTAGGATGGAGGGGCCTCACACATCCCTGCTGGTCACACTCAAAACCATGAGCCAAGATAGGTCCTCCTTTAAGTAGCTTCACGTCAGGGAGAAGTAACTAATGCACCCTGGAAAGTGACAATAATCGAAACACAGAATAGCGGACACTCATGCGAGGGTGTCCAAGAAGACGGGACATAAGCCAGAGGCCTGTGTCCACAGCCTCATTTACACAAAAGACAGGGACTAGAGAGATGGCACAGAGCTTCAGGGCATGTACGGCTCACGCAGATAACTTGTTTGAGTCCCACTCCCGCAATAGTTCACAATAGCTCACAACCACCTGTAACTCCAGCTCCAGGGCATCTGACGCCCCCTTCTGGCCTCCATGGGCACTGCACTCACATGTGCATACCCACATGCATACACACAAACATATACATAATTTAAAATTTTAAATTATAAAACTCAGGACAGACAAAGATGGAGCTGATGGTAAAGGCCAGTTTGTTTTGGTGGTGTGCCAATGGGGAAGGATTGTGTCCCAACAAGGAGAGGTGTGATGGAGACTCAAGGCTTCTGAAACTGTTTTATATTTTGACCTGGGTGCTAATTACATTGTGTGTGTGTGTGTGTGTGTGTATGTGTGTGTGTGTGTGTGTGTGTGTATGTGTGTGTGTGAAAATGTATATATAAATTCATTGAATAAAACATTTAAGATTTATGTACCTCAAAACTAAAAACAAAACAAAAAGGATGTATGTACTTCACTGCGAATTATACCTTAATTAAAGAGCTTTTAAAAGTCATTCTCAGAAGAAATTGTAACACTTTACCTTTTTACATAAAGTTTTAAAAATGTACCATAAAAATGTTGTGATAAATAAGACAGGAGGGGGCTGGAGGGGCTCACTGGATGAAGGGTGAAGACTGGAGTTCAGATTTCAGCAGACCCGTAAAAGCCAGGCAGATGTAGCAGCACACCGAAGCTTGGGGTGTGGAGACCAGGGGCCTCCCCGGGGAACCCCTAGCTGGACTGTCTGAGCAGTGGAGAAACCCTGCCTCAGTAAATACACTGGAGACAGTTGAGGAAGACATCCCCCATCCTGGTCTCTGCACACGTGAGGACACGCGTGCACTCGTGCTCACCCACCCAGAGACAAACACCTGGCTTTGGAAAAGAAAAAGGTCAACAAAGGAAGGAAGAACAATAGTGGGGGAGGGGAGGGGAGGACAGGCATGGAACTCCACACCAGCTAGCTCTCGGGTTGATCAGGTCTATATTTATTTTGCTTTCATTATTTTGTTAAGCATTAATTGATTTTAAATATAGAGGAGGGGCGGGCATGGATCAATGGTGCCAAGGAATCATGAACGAATGGTTATTATTAATCAATCTTATTTAATAGACTTTAGTAGGTTTTGGAGCTGGGGATGGGATCCGGGTCTTGGGCTCGCTGGGGACACGGAACAAAACCCTCTGCTCTCTCGTGTGTCGTCATTTCATATCATGATGTGTTGGTTTGAATGAGAATTGTCCCCATGGCTCACTAGTTTAAATACGTGGTCCCCAGTTGGTGGAACTGTTTGGGAAGGACGAGGAGGTGTGGCCTCGTTAGAGGATGTGTGTCACTGGGGGTGGGCTTTGAGGTTTCCAAAGCCCACAACACTCCAGTTAGTGCTTTCTGCCTCCCGCTTCTAGATCAAGATGTGAGCTCTCAGGTACTGCTCCAGCGTCATGCCTACTGGCCCGCTGCCGTGCTCCCCGCCATGATGGCCACGGACTCATCCTCCAAAACTGTGAGTGCCCAGTAAACTATTTCTTCTCCAAGTTGCCTTGGTCAGAACAACAGAAGAGCGACTAAGACACATGACTGTCTTGCTGTTGCTCACCGTACCTGATGACGTTTCCCAAACTGGTTAGGCTCAAATTGACCCTCGATCCTTCCCTCAGCCGGTCTCCTTCAGACCCTGAGGACTTCTGCCTCTCACTTCCTGCCAAGTCCACCATGTTGATGCTGGATTGTTTGGTGAGAGCTGTGTCCAGGAAAACCTGTGGAGACACGCCACAGGCTGTCAGGTTGATCCCCAGGAGACAAACTGGCCCACCATCTTACATGCGTCATCAAACGTGTCTCAGACTCCAAAAATAATGAAGCAGTGACAGCTGGCACCGAAGGTGCGGTCGCCGTGCCGTGACAGCTGGGAGTGCTGCCTTCCCAGGTCTCAGTGTCCCGCAAAGCTCTCTCGCAGAGACATCCTGGAGAGCAGTCATAGCACAGGCATTTTGGTAAACCTTTCACAAATAAAATGCTGTGAAATCTGCAAAGTCATGAGCTGGTCAGAGCTGTGGTCCTGCAGCTGAACGGACACAAACACTCTGGAATTCTTTTTTAATTAATTTATTATTTATAAAGTATTCTACCTGCATTTGTGCCTGCACGACAGAAGAGGGCACCAGATCTCATTATAGACAGTTATGAGCCACCATGTGGTTGCTGGGAATTATAACTCAGGACCTTTGGACAAAGAGCCAGTGTTCTTAACTTTTTTTTTTTTTTTTTTACATTCTATTTTTCTCACTTAAAAAAAAAAAAAAGACATGGTCTCCCTTTGCTTATTTGCCTTCGTACAATGTCTCCTCTTGCTCCTAGAATAAGTTCAAATAACAGGGAAAACCACATATCTAGTAAAATTCATCCAGTGAATGGCAGTTAAAATGTGCAAATCCCCCCCCCCCGTGTGTGTTTGTGTGCATGTGTGTGCTTGTGTGTATGTGCATGCACAGGTATGCGTGCGTGCGTAGTGAGTATTCTGCAGAGGACGGAGATTAATAGCCGGTGTCTTGCTCATCGACTCCGCACTTGATTTTTGAGGCAGAGTGTCTCACTGTACTGGGGCTCGCTCCTCTGGCCAGGCTGTGGCCAGCAAGCCCCCGCAAGCCTCCTGTCTCCGCCCGCTGTCCCTGGCGGGAACATGATGGTTTCCTCAGTTGCCGAGGAGACCCGTGTGATCACAGCTGGCTGTGGCATTCGTCCAGGCTGCAGGAGCAACTGTAGTTTCTAGAACAACTTTGGGATGTGGCTTAGAGCCGGACGTCCTGACACCCACGGAGGAGAATGGGGATGTCCTCTCTGGCTTAATGAACGGTGTCACAGGGTGAACTAATCTTGGTCAGGCTGAGTCTCAGAAAGGTGCTTCTGCCCCTGCCTGTGCCCTTGGCTCCTGGCTGCTCCTCAGACCGGTAGCCACGGGCCTGCTAATCTTAATTCTCCATGCCAGACCACAGGGGAGCAGGCCTCTTCCCCAACGTGGACTCAAAATTCGTTTGGCAAGGCATAGAAAACTCTATGAGAAGAAAACAGCCAACCTCGTCCAGAGGGCACTCTGGGGACTGGTTGGTCCACGCTGCAAGAATTCCACGGACCCCCCCCCAACCCTGCCACGGAGCCCTTGGCACCCGGGAGGACCCCCACCTGCTTGAACTGGATGGTGACGAGCACGTGGGACCGGCTGCTGCTGGCGTTCATGTTGGTGGAGGCCGTCATCCTGATTTTGGAGCCCTGCTCCATTAGCTTTTCAACCTGCGCGTAATTCCCGCACGGCACCCACTTCAGGCCTGCCACGAAGAACCCCAGCTGCTGGTCTTCCCTGACCTTCAGCCCGCCGGGGGCTTTGGTTCGAGACAGCAAATCTCTGATCTGTGGGAGGAGAGGGGAGATACTGCCGGAGAAGGCGAGCTTCCTTTCCTTCCTCGTCCCTGCCCTCGAGCCTTCAGGAGCTCTGTAAAGAGGTCGCAGGCAGCCGAGTCAACGCTGAGTTTCTGCAGGAACCAGACCACCCTGGTTCTGAGCTATAACTGAGCTAAGCAAGAAACAGGGAAACGCACAAGAAAGAAGCTGAGAACGGCAGGGTGGCCACGGCCCACGCCCTAATCCCAGCACCCAGGAGGCGCCAGCAGGAGGAGCCCTGTGTGTTCAAGGCCAATCTGGTCTACAGAGTGAGTTCCAGAACAGCCAGGGCCACCCAGAGAAACCCTATCTCAAACAAACAACGAAAACCAAAAAAGCAAAGATGAGAGATGCCTGTCCTAAGAGGGCAACGAGACTCATTACATGTGCACGTGGCACATATGTCCATGCAAGCACCACAGTGCATGCGGAGGTCAGGGGGCGACTTTGAGGGGTTCTCGCTTTCCACCCTTAGGTGGGTTCAAGTGAACTCAGTTCACCAGGTTTGGCAACAAGTACCTTAGTCCTCTGAGCCATGCTGCCAGCTCTCAGCAACCTAGTCTTTAAGTTCGGCAATTATTTTTGGAAATGCAGTTTAATTATTTTCAAGGACCCCACGCCTGAATTTCTAATGGCGCTGTGAGCTCTTCCTCCCGATCCGTGGGAATTGCTCGAGGGACACTGGCTGAGCACGCTGGCAGAGGACGCCATCTGTGGAGCATGGAAATTCTGGGGAGGTGGATTTTAAGCTGAGGTGTTGAATACTTGCGCTTCTTTGACTACAAACAGATGGTTTTAAAGACTTCTCTGCTTTAATATACTTCGCTCTTGTTTTTATAAATATTCTCTTGGAGTTATTATTATTATTACTTTGGTGGCCATGGGATGAAGCCCAGGCCTTTAAGGTGATAAATGTGCATCCTGCCTCTGAGATACACTAAACTATAAGTTGGCCTGGGCTGCAGAGCGGTACCTTGTCTTTGCCTCAAAAAAAAAAAAAAAAAATCAAGCAAAGAAACAGCGTTCTTCTGTTCTTCTCACGCCCCAGACAGAAGTCTGTCCGACACAGGCTGTGAGCCAGATGCAAGGCGCCACCTCCTTTTCCGTGACCCTTGAGTTAAGAATGTGTCCCACACTCTTACATGAATAGGGCGAGGAAATGAAAAGGAAAGCGGTATTTTGTGACAGGTGAGAATGCTGTGGAAATGCAGCTGAGCATCGAGCACTCCCATGGGCACTTGGCGAGGGAACCCGGGTCTGTGTCTTGTGGCTCCCGTGTTCCCCAGTGCAGCGCTCAGCCATGCCTCAGACAGCACAGGCTGCACAGCCTCAACGGTCCCCTCTGCGGTCCCCAACAGCAGTATCTCAGCCGGGACCATAGGACTTCAGAGCACATAAAGCAATGGCATGGAGGTCAAGTGGTTTTTCCCCCGCCACAGGGACCGTACAGATGTCTAAGGATGTGTCGGGAGCGCAGGGGAATTGCTGTGGTGGTTTTTGACTGAGAGTGGCCTCCGTAGGCTCATCTGTTAGGCTAGCTGGTTCCCAGTTGGTGGAACCATTGGGAAGGAATAGGAGGCGGAAGGAGGTGTGTCGCTGGGCTGCCCTTTGACTTCCCGGTGCACTCTGCTTCCTGTTGGTGGATCCATATGTGAGCTATCTGCTCCAGTGCCATGTCTGCCTGTTGCCATGCTTCTCCACGCCATGGTGGCAACGGACCCTTAACCTCTGCAACTGTGAGCCCCAAATAAACCCTTTTTCCTCTAACTTGCCTTGGCCATGGTGTTTCATCACAGCGATAGAAATTAACCGATACAGCTGCTATGTGGTTAAAGCATACAGTGTGAGGAAGAGGGAATTTGAACAGGTGCTGGAGGGCAGGTGGGCTACTCATCCACTCTGGCCACAGTGGATGAGCGGTGGCCAGAGCCCCTGGCCTTGGTCATCCATGGAGTCAGAGCCCGGGCTCTCAGACGGGTGTGGCTCAGTGGGAAAGCCCCCCCCCCCCCCGCTTAGTGGGCACAAGGACATGGGTTTGATTCTCGGCAGAGGGGTGGGGGAGGGAGGTTACCTGTTCGTTGTAGATTTCCAGCATGCTAAACATGACCTGCAGAGAGAGCAGGGGTCAGCGTTGTCAGGAAGAGAGGCAACAAAGGCATACATCCTCTACAGAGAAAAAGGTAGAGGAAAAAAGGTCAGCATTACTGTAGTAGCCTTGTCTCAAACTGCCTGGTTCCCAAGATATTTTGTGATACTGCAAAGTCAGTGTAAGTTTTTAAAAGACACATAAGGACCTGGGAGCTGCTCACTGGGCGAGAGCGCTGGCTGCTACAGCATGGAGGACCTGACTCTGGATTCGAAGCACCCACACAAAAGCCAGGTGTAACTGTGCTCACCTGTAACCCCAGAGCTATGGACGTGCAGCCGGGAGGTGCTCCAGGCTCACTGCCTGCCAGTCTGTCTAAAAAACAGTGGGCTCCAGGTTCAGCAAGAGACCCCGTCTCAAGGAAACAAGGTGGAGCGTGATGGAGGGGACAGTCAGGGTCCTCCTCTGGCCTCTGCACGTGTGTGCAGAAGCTTGTCCCGCCTGTACAGACATGCACGCACTTTTGTATGCCATGCACACAAATATACCCATGTAGAGAATACGTAAGAATAAAAACAGACATAAAGCAGGGAGTGTGGGTCAGGCCTGTAATCCCAGCACTCAGGAGGCAGAAAGACAAAGGAGGGAGTGGAAGGGAGGAGAGGAGATGGCTTCTGCCCTTAGCCTTTAGTGCTGTTGGCGGAGTTCAGGACGGGCTGTATGGAAATGGCCTCCATCTCACAGACTTCACCTCCTAACCCCAGGTGATCCACTAGTTTCAAGAATGGGATCCCACTACCAATCCGCATTTTCTGTATCTGTGGATTCAGCCAGCAATGGGTCAAAAGCAGAAACAAAACAAAACCAAACCCTCTCTGTACCAAACAGTGCTGGACTATGTCGTCTTTGTGTTTTGTCTGACCTCCTCTGCCATCCAGGAGCAGAGACAGGATCTGCACCTACGGGTGTCTGCTGACATCTTACCATCATGTTTTGGAGCTAGTCCCACCAATGCCTGCCACCAACATTCAATGAATCCAAAGTTTTTGCTCTGGAGTCTTCTATGCCTCGGGCATAGATCACCTTGGGTGAAGGTCAGGGGTAGAGCAAGTGCTTGTGCCTGCAGCGGGCTGGGCTCAGGTCCCATCGCCATGTACAACATAATACATAGATATGTACCTACTGCAGGACACACATAAATCCGAAAATACAGGCGCTGGTGCCTTCCGCCGGTGGAAGACGGAAAGGCGCAGTCCCTTGGAGAAGGGACTCCAGAATAACGCATACCTGGGCTTCTACATTTTCCTTTTGCTTCTCGATAGCTTGGAAGAGCTCTTCACACACTCTTGGAATAATACCCTTGTTTGTGCCAAAGCCAATCATGGAGTAGCTTTTTCCAGAGCCGGTCTGGCCGTAGGCCAGGAGAGTGGCGTTGTAGCCTCTCCAGGCACTGTCTAGAATTCCCCTCCCGATATCATGGAAGACGTCACTCTAGAAAGGAAACCGTAGGTGTCAGCAGCCCCAGTGGCTCTCTAGAGCATGTCTTCAACACACATCCATGCACACAGTCACATGACACTGGCCCCCTCCACAGAATTATAGTTTGTATTTAGGGTGCCACCCAAAGGTCCGTATGTCCAAGGCGTAGCCCCCGGGTTGGCAACGCTAGGAGGCTGTGGAAACGGTGCAGTCTCTTTTCACGGTTTTGATTTCCGGCTAGAGAAGATCTGTAGCTTTGCCCCTCCCCATCACATGATGCCTTCTCTAACACATTACTTCACCATAGACTGGAGTAATGGGCCAGTAACGGGCCAGGACCTACAAAACGGAACAGAGTAAGCCTCGATTCTTCAGAATGGGTTTTTTTTATACTAACAGCTGCCTAATACACACACCTTAAAAAACAAGCCTCCCCTCGATGCTCAGTGACCACTGAAGAAGAAGGAACAGAAAGATGGTAAAAGCAAGACAGAGGCCAAGAAGGACCCGAGCAGGAGCGCTGCACCCATGATCTCACAGCACAGGATCTGCACAACAACAAGCCAGTCACCATTCCAGACCAGGCTGCACGGGGGCTCCTGAGGCCCATGCCCGGCTGAGGAGGTTCTGACAACTTCCTTTAAGGGTGTGACCCCTGGTAAGCTGAGGGGCTCCAGTCAATGGCCCCACACTCCTGAATATATGGACAGCCGAAACTGTCTCTGTGGGTCCTGAAAGGAAGGAAAAGAGAGAAAGAGAGAGATGGGCAGGGTGGCATACACCTGCAATCCTAGCACTAGGGGAAGCAGAAGCAGGCAGATCTCTGAGTTCAAGGTCAGCCTGGTCTACAGAGCAAGTCCAAGACAACTGAGGCTACACAGAGAAACGCTGTCTAGAAAAGTGGAAAAAAAAAAAAAAAGGACGGAAGGAAGAGTCAAGAAATTGGGAGGGGTGAGAAAGTGGAGAAGCGGATCTAGGAGGAGTTTAGGGAGAGAGATTTAAATTTTTATTCTTTTATTTTTTTCTGTGCATGGGCATTTTGCCTACATCTATGCGTTTATATCACACGTGTGCCTGGTGTCCTTGGAGACCAGAAGAGGACATCAGATCAGTAGAACTGGAGTTACAACTGTGACCCATCATGTGGCTGCTGAGATTGAATCAAGGTTCTTGATTAATGCCCTTAACCACTGAGCTACCTCTCCAGCTCCCAAAAAGATATTAAAATAACGAACTTTTAAAACTAGGCGGTGGTAGAGTGCTCTGGGAAACAGAAGCAGGAGAAAAGGAAGCGTTTTTAAAAGTAGAATCACATGGTGCTTGTGTCCACAAATGACCGGCTCCTTTTCTTACAACCTATGCAGCACGTTCTCAAAGAATAAAACGGAGTGCCACGGAGCCATTTGTCACAATACAAACACTTGTAGACTTTATATTTTAATTCTGAGAAAAACACATACAAACATAGTATGATTTACTAAGCGAAATTTTGCAATAGCCAGTTTAATGCTATTTGTTTCTCAGAGAAAGGAATAAAAAGTGGTGTGCCTTTAATACCAGCATCCGGGAGGCAGAGGCAGAAGAACCTCTGTGAATTTGAGGCCAGCATGGTCTATACAGCAAGCTCTAGGCTAGCAAGGGCTACATAAAGAGACTCTGTGTCAAAAAATAAAGCAAAACAAGCAAACAAAAAGGAATAAATTATTGTACTATAAAGGCTTGTGTGCCCTCTGGGATTACTGGAATTTGACCTATATTTTCAAGAACATTGTGTCTATACTTTTAGTCAAAATTTGAATGAAGTTATCTGCAGCTTTCTTTTTTAAAGGTTTAGTGTGTGTGTGTGTGTCTGTGTGTGTAGGTTCACATGTATGCAGGCGCCCTTGGAGGCCAGAGAGGATGTTGGATGCCCTGGAGCTGGAGTTATAGGAGATTGTGAGCCATTCAACACAGGCACTGGGATCCAAGTTCAAGGTCCTCTGCAAGAGCAGCCAGGGCCACTTCCCACCAAATGAGCAAGTGAGCATCTGTCTGTCTGTCTAGCTCCATCCACAGTCCCTTCCTAGCTCCTTGGTAATCCTCAGGGGTGAGGTCCAAGCTTGGTGATTGTTGTCCTTTCTACTTGACTATCAGAAATTTAGAGATTTTTTTTGTTGTTCTCAGTTAAAAATTTTTAAATTATATTTTAATTTATTTTTTGTCCATGTGTGCATTTGTGTGTGGAAGTTCGTGTGTTTGCCATGGTACATGTGTGTCAGAGGCAACTTGTGAGAGTTGGTTTTCTCCTTCCGCCATGTTGGTCGGAGGGACTGAATTTAGGTCGGCAGCCATCTCACCAGCTGGTGGAGATGCCATCTCACCAGCCCTTGTTAATTTCTATAAACTGAAAGTTTCAAGGAGTACAAAATTTTGTTAAGGCCTATGTAGAGAGTAGAATCGCGTTAGGGGCGTGGTCCACTGGGATGCATTCTGAATTATCCACAAGCTAAAAAAATCTGGTACATTTCCAGTTTCTTCCCCCCTTCCCCCCATTCTTTGGTCAAGTAGAGGAAAGATTTCCCTTCATTGTGTGTCATTGCATTAGTCAGCGTTCCGTTGTAAAGTAGCTGAGAGAATCAGCTGAAAAACTGTTTTGGGCTCGTGGTTTCAACTCATGTTCAATCAGCCCCATTGCTCTGAGTCTGTGATGACACAATGTTCCATGGCCGGGGCATATGGCAGAGACTTGTCCATCTCCTGATTTCCAGAAAGCAAAATGGGAGAGAGGAGGAGGAGGGGTCCCCCACATTTCCTTCAAGGACGTGCTAGTACCTAGAGCTCCCCCTCCCCCTGCCAGGTCAGGTCTTGCCTTTCAAAAGCACCACAAGCTAAGAAGCAAGATTTGGCATCCACTTGGCTTCTGAGGCTCCAGGCTGCAGGGCCTCGTGCCCAGGCAGCAAGCGCTTTACCAACTGAGCGTCCCCCTGCTCTGGCATGGAGGATACTGAAGGGTCTATGCACAACATGTTAGAAAACACAAATACAAAAGCTACGATTGACGTTTCTAAGCGACTTACCTGGCCCGCGAATTTACTGCTTGGATCAGAGGGAATAAGGACGCCATCTTCACCCTTTTGAAATCCATCATGAGACCAATATGCCAGGTCAAAGGTGAAGGTCCTCACAAGCTCTCTGTCCTTCGGGTCTCGGATGGTGGTGCTTTGGGAATGCATGGAAATCACACATTGGCTCCCGGAGCTCTTCTCTCTCTATAGTAGGGTTATAAATTCAGAATCATAGTACATTCCTGCTGGACCAAGTCACTTGTCCCGACCACTTGTGGCTTGAGTGAGAAGGGCCCCCATAAGCTTATATTTGAATGTTTGTTTTCTAGTTGGTGAAACTGTTTAGGAAGGATCAGGAGGTGTGGCCTTGTTGAAAGCGATTTGTCACTAGGGTTATGTTTGGAGGTTTCAAAAGAAGGTTGGCAAACACACACACACACACACACACACACACACACACACACACACACACA
>NW_026585587.1:4976787-5140626 GCF_907164565.1 Psammomys obesus
ACACACACACACACACACACACACACACACACACACACACACACACACACACCGGGTATGGCATAGCCGTTTGATACCTCAAAGCCCACCCCCAGTGGCACACCTCCTCCAACAAGGCCACACCCACTGCAGGCTCAGTTTCTGTTTCTCTGCCTCTAACTTGCCGCTAATATGTAAGCGCTGAGCTCCTGCCCCAGCGCCATGCCTGCTTGCCTGATGCCGTGCTTCCTATCATGGTGGTCATAGATTCAACCCTCTGAAGCTGCAAGGAAGCCTCCGAGTAAATACTTTCTTTTGAGTTAACCTTCGTCATGGTATGTCATCATAGTAACGGGACAGTGAGAAAGACCAATTCCTAAGCTGTCTTCTCTGACCAGAGTGGCAGGCTCTGCTCAGGCCCAGCTTCTGCTGGCAGGGCTCTCTCTGCAACCCCAGATCTCTACTGCTTCTCTTTGTCTCATGGCACCTCGAGGCTGGTTCTCATATATTGGGACTGGATTTTATTTTATTTTTCTGGAGCATTTGGTGAGTCAGCTAGAAAAGTGAGGAACCGGAAAGGAGAATAAAGGCTTGTGTAAATGGCCACCCAAGTTGGATATGTAATTCCGTGCGGTAGCATGGTAGGTGCTGAGACCTTCCAAATGAGTACGCGTATGTACTGCAGGCACTGCTGGTTTCTGAGTAGCTGTTTGCCAAATGCCACCGCCAAAAGGGTGGGCAGTGCCTTGCCGCTGTAATAGGGTTGTTGGTGTGGACCGGATGGTCATCAACGTCCAGATGGCTACGGGAGCTAAAGAACCAGCAGAGCAGTCGGGCGCGGTGGCGCACGCCTGTGATCACAGCACTCAGGGAGGCAGAGGCTGGTGGAGCTCGAGGCCAGCCTGGTCTACAAAGCCTATCCAGGACAGCCAGGGCTACACAGGTAAACCCTCCAAAAACAAAACAAAAAACCCCAGAAAGTTAACAGCTGTATAATGCTAGGGGAACGGAAGGCTGTTTCAGGATATTTGATCACAGAGAAGGTATTGTTTACTGGGGGAAAAAAGTTTCTAATTGTGGTGTGGCTCAGCCCTAGCACACATCTTTAATCTAACAGCTTTCTGCTTCAATATTGTAAACAGGATTAAATAAAGTCAACCATAGGTTGAGGCGGAGCAAGCAACCAGCTAACAGGAAGTAAACACAAGATTATTAAGAAAGAACCAACATATAGAGTAAGAGGAAGTCAGGAGGCTGGATAGAGACGAAAGGGAAGCAGAAGGGAGGACACTCAGTTTAGGTTTTTTTTTTTTTTTTTTTTTTTTTTTTTTTTTTTTTGAGACAGTGTGGAGACGAAGCATTCCTTCTTTTGGGGCATTGGCTGAGAAGCAAGGTCAGCTGGGCGCTTTCTCTGCCTCTCTGAGCTAGCAGCCTTTCGCCCCAGCCTCTGGCTCCCGAGTCTTTATTGGTAAAATGGAATGATTGAGATTTTGTTAAAAACAAAACAAAACAAGGCTGGTCACCAAGGAAAGAATCCCAGTGTCCAGGTTTGTGCACAGCACACGGCACCACAGCGGGAAGGGAGTGGGGAGAAGAGCTTGGAGTTGAAGGAAATGAGGACTGAGCCTGAGACCCCCGCTGAGCCCTGACTCAGGCTTTTTCTGTGACTATTAACAAAGGTGAAGAACGTGCCAGCGGAGACAGAGAGCAGGGCTGCTAGGTCCCCAGTGCAGCAGGGTCCTAGACACACAGCAAACTCCTTCAAACAGGCGTTCCCGGGACCCCTGCGTGCATGGCTGAGGGTGCCGTGGGACACGGGAGTGGCATTTCCTCGGAAACAGAAAATGGAGGTGAGAGAGGAGTGACATTATTCCTCATCTGGCCTGAGGAAGAGCATCCAGACTGCCTGCCAGATCCAAGGAACTCAGCCCACTGTAGAGTTGATCTCTGTGGCCAGGAGAGAGGCATGGCCAGATGAGAGGGGTGTGCCAGGGTAGGTAGCTCAGGGCAAGCGTGGAGGAAGTCTGAGGCATTCTATGGGAACTGTGCATGAATGGGAGAAGCCACATGTCCAAGTGTTTCAATATATATACATACTATATATATATATATATATATATATATATATATATATATATATATATATATATATATTGTGTGTGTGTACATATGTGGGCACATACTTGCTATGGTGCATGTAGAGATCAAAGGACAACTTTTGGGAATCATTTCTCTCCTTTTATTACAGGTTCCAGGGATCAAACATTTCACCAGGATGTGCACAAACATTTTTACTCACTGAGCCATCTCACTAGCCCCCCCAAATTCCATTCTTCTTTTTCTTTAAGGATTCACTTAGCTATTTTATTTATATGGGTGCTCTGTCCGCATGTACATCTGCACACCAGAAGGGGGCATTATAGGTGGTTGTGAGCTGCCATGTAGGGGCTAGGAATTGAACTCAAGACCTCTGGAAGAGCAGCCAGTGCTCTTAACCACTGAGCTATCTCTCTAGCCCCTAAGTCAGCCATTTTTTTAGTAGACAGAATGAAAACCAAACTTCCCAACTACCTCTTGAGAATGGAGAGCCCTCAGCCCATTCTCCTGTTCATGTGATGGTTTTGAACGGGGATGGCCCCGTAGGCTCACGTTTGACTCTTGGTCCCCAGTTGGTTAAACTGCTTGGGATTAGGTGGTGTCTCACTTGGGGTGGGCTTTGAGGTTTCCACAGCCCATCACCCCGGTGGCCTTCTCTCTCTGCCTGTGGTGGTTGTCCATCATGTGTGCTCAGGTACTGCTCCAGTGTCATGTCTGTGTGCCTGCCTGCTGCCATCTCTGCCATGATGGTCATGGAGTCTAAACTCCTGGAATTGTGAGTCCCCAAATTAGGCGCTTCCTTTTATAAAGTCGTCTTTGTCATGGTAAGATCAAAGTAACTAAGCCCAGTTTACGACGTAGACAAGGCTATTCCTGGCCTGGAAGAAACTGCACATGCGTTGTCATAAAACCTGACAAGAGGGATAGACAAAAATGAGAGGAAAAAGGAGAGGGTGGATGAGTGGCTCCTGGGCTAGAAAGCTGGAATGGTATAGTGTGATTTGCTCCATTCCTGAACTTCAGGAAAAAAGATAACCCAACATCATGTTGGTAGCCTAGCAGAAGGAAAGTAGGCTCATACCACAGTTCTCACTTTCCCCTCTGCTGGCCCACAGAGGGTGGTGGTGGTGGGGTCTTTGTGGGGCGTAGAAATGGGTCCCCAATGGAATCCCAAATAGGAATGTTTTAAGAGGTGGAGCCAAGATTTTGTCTGAGAATGAGCTTTAGAGGATGGGCGACACAGTCCTCCCAAGGCACTCACTGGGCCTGTGAAGACAAGGAGCCCACGGCTGTTGTGGATCCTGGCGCTGAAGGTGCATGGGCCCACGGCAACTGAGGATGCTTTCTAGGGCCATGCCAAGTACCTGGTAGAAATGGGGGTAAGACCATCAAAGTCAGACACGTGTTGCTGTGCCTGGAATTAGGAGAGCCCCTCCATTCTATTATATACTACTGTCCCTGCTCCCTGAGAACTGGGCAAGGGTGTTAGACATTCTATTAGGAAAGACCTTGCAGACCTTGGAAAGGCAGTACTGATGAGGGAGCACTGGGACCCCCTCCCCCAACACACACTGTAGGGGAGGATTTGTTTGGCTTGTTTCAGGCCACTGTGTGATAGTAGGAATGGCTGGGCACTTGTGGCAGGAGTCTGTTCACAGCTTAGCATATAGGAAGTACTGATGTTACTGTAAGCCAGGTTTCATGATAGTGAGTCCAGAAGTCCCAGAAGTGAACACTAACATACAAGGCTGTGAAGGACATTTCATTTTCAAAGCATCTACTTACATCACTGGGAGGGACACAGTAAATACAGGCAACATAAGCTGCCAGGCCAATCAGATGAGATTGGAAAGGCTGTGAAATACAGGTTGGGATTCTGACCTGCTCATTCCCTCCCGTTCTGACTGTGTACAGGTGCCACATGTGTCTTTGCATGCCACACTGACCGTAGGTGGTAATCATTTTCTGAACATCCCTATAATTGGATCCACAGAACTGAACATTTGAGATCTTGCCCAGGAATAGCTACGCAGCTGACTCTCACAAAGCAGAGTGGTTGGGAACCTGCTCTACCAGAGTGATTCTACGTGAACCTGTATAATTTTCTAGAGGACACATCCTTCTGCCCATGAGGGTTTGAGCTGGTAGCATCAACAAGATTCAGGATCCTAGATATGAGACATTCCTACAGTTGACCCCTTTCGATTCTTGACATGGTGTGTGTGCATGGTGTATAAAGTACCAACTTCTCAACTCTGGTATGGCAAAGATGTACAGGGTTTGCAGAATTCCTTCCTCTAGTCTGATGCCTACGGCCACAGTATGAGCCACATGAGCCTGGGATGGTCTCTAGAGGAAGCACTCAAGAAGGTACACTGTGACCAGGTACCTCCTACTAGGGATGTCAGCGAAGTTGGCTGCCATTTGCAGATGCATGAGAGGCTGTTGGGCAAGAACAGAAGAGAAAATGCCTCTAGGCTTTGGTCCTAGATCTGGAAAAAAATTGAAAACTGGATACTTACCTTACTGAAAAAATGCTTAAGACTTTTATTTGTGGGAGATGTATAATTGGCTTGTATGTAGTATGTATATGCCTGGCGCCTGTGGAGGTTAGAAGAGGATATCAGATGGGGGCTATAGACAATTGTGCTGGGAACTGAACCTGGTTCCCCTCTAAGAGCAGCCAGAGCCATCTCTCCACCCACGGACATTCTCTTTAGAATTAGCATTTTCTGGCAGTCATACAGTAACACAACTTAACTGGTCACAGTGGGCAAAGACAAGCCTACCACAGTGGAAAGGGTGGTTGGCAGGTTCCAGTGGCCACACTGGGCACAGCGAAGCCCTCTCTGGTTCCTCACAGTTCGGGGAGGGGGTTGGGTCCGGTTCTTTGCATTCTTTTGACCCGTGTGGTGTGTACACATATGTTCAAGTAGGGTGGGAGAGCCCATGGGAAGAGTCGGCTTTGTGCACAGGAGATCTCAGAGTAGCAGCGTTTCCCTAAAACTAACATGTAAGTGCAGCCTGGCATGGCCTGTGTGACTTCGTATGGTCTTGAACCTGACTCTCCTACCTCAGCGTTCTACGTTGGGATCTCTGACACGTGTCCCCACACGGCAAGATCTTTAAGATAAACAGAGCTTGGTTGCTGGGATGCCACACGTCACCGTGCCCTGGCTTACCAAGCACTCTAGAGCCGCCCTAGGCACTCATGCACGGCTCAAGCACTCCATCAACGGAGTTACAACTCTGTCCCACCCCACAGGCATTAACAGGTACCACACACTTTTATGAACCAAACTGCACTGGTTTAAATAATTATTAACTTGACAGTATTTCTCTTGTCAGTTTTTTATTGTGCTACTTGTACCAAGGAATGAAATTATTTCCTAAATTATGCTTAGATCTGTTATTCATTTGACAAATTCATTTAAATAAATTTGATATTTCATAAATGACAAGCAGCTTCAATACAAATTCAGTAACTATTATTAAAAATTAATAAACTCAGGCAGTAACCGTCAACAAGGCAATGAACATGGACTGACCTGGCTGAAAGGCCGCACCCGCACCGCCACTCTCACACTGTCCGTGCTTGGCACGCGCATGTCCCCCGTTTCCTCATTATCCATGGTGCTATTTGGTAGAAAAACAACATACAAAGCACACCGCTACACTTCACACGAAAACACCCAATGCTTAGCTGACAAGGAGGTCTGTTTCTAGCTATCAATTATTAAGGGCCTGTTCATTACACACTATCAATTACATGTCATCAATTATTTGATAACTTATTTATTGATGAATTTCATAGCTTCCATCAAGTGCACACTCATACTGCAGAAAAGGATGTTGTTTCTCCTTTTCCACATCCACTCACATTCTTCCATTCTGGATAACCTGTGCCTGAGGCCCTGCAGTAACTGCCAGTTAAAAAACCCGAATGCTAAGAGGCTTCTGAGATCCAGCAACAAGCTCTTTCCCGGCACAGACAGTCCACAGCTTATCCAGCCTCCTCTTCTCGACATGGACACACACCGGGTGTACTGCTCTACATTTCTTTCTCAAACCCTTCCATGAAGTTGCTAAGAAGCAGTGAAACCGGTCAATCTAACCTGGATAATTAGTCTCTGAATTGAGAGACAAGATAGTCCTTAAGTTACTGAACAAGAAATGCCAGCATAGGTAACCAATGCATTACTGGAAAATTACTCATTTGAGGTAGATTACACAAATTTGTAAAACTACAAAAAGGCAAAATCACATGCCCACAGTTCAAATTTAACACAGTATCAAGCAAAGCCCAAGGAGTACAATGTAATGATTAGAAATCTGAGTAACAGGATCAAAGTGCATGAATTATAAAACAGCAACATTAAAAAATAATCAATAGTCAATCACCCTCATTTTAAGACTGGTATCTAGTATCTTAACTCTAGAGAAAGAAAACGGACAAATGTCTAGTAGCATATAAAACACAACTAAAACAGAAATCCCCCTCTCAAAAATCTAACAGACACACCGTGTGTACTTTACAGTAGTTTATTTAACATCCCAATGCTAAGCCATATTTACACATTATATAAACGTATGAAGTATTATAAAACGCCTGGACTAGAAGAACCGCACTCCATATGGAGTTATTTACTTATTTACTTGTTTACAAAATTGTACAATTTATATAAATTATTTCCTTCCAAATTGGATGACTTTTAATAATCCACACAAATACTGATGACTTTACAAATAGGTGCATGTTAAAATCTTGGGTTAAAAATTATAGCATTTTCCTGCGTAAAATTTGCTTTGGAAAGGAAGACAGCTTCTTTTTGCCCCTTCCAAGAGTTTTTCCTGCTGCTTCTGTAGTCTTTCTTGGCTTGCTGATCTTTATTTCATCAACTGGGCTTGCCAAGGGCGAAATCAGCTTAATTTCTACAGGGGGAGGTGACCAAGAACTTCCTTTTCCTGTTTTTCTGAAAGAAAGACACACTCAAGTCAGAATCGGCACAGAGCACCATCACGTCCAGTGCTTCACTCTGCAGAAGAGCACAGGTGTGGGTAGGGGTTAAGGCTTCAACCCCCCAACCCATCCCCACGGATGCTGATATAGATACTTAGCCGCAGTTACACATAATTGCTATTATAACGACAGCCCAAGTACCTATGCCAGTTTATGGGACAAGAGCCAGTAAGCCCATGGAACTTACAAAACAGCTATTGATGAGTCTGTGTATCATAAACACATACAAAGACAATTTACACGTGAGCAGTGTCATGAAGTCAACTGCGTCACCTGTTTATTAACTTTAACCACGCCTAAGTACAGCATGAACAGAATATTGTAAATCAAAAGTATCTCAAATGGACTCATTTTACCACAGATGCAGTAACAGAGTTCAGCAATACATACAGTTCTTTATTAATGAAAAGGCAAACTATCTTCTCTCCCAACCACACCCACTGGACAGCAAACAAATGTCTCCACTCTGTGGCGTTTGCTGTCTTCAAGCCCTGGACTCTGCCGATGTCAAGAAGCCAATGGCAGGCCTGTATTTTCTAGTACCTTAGCTCTAAAGAATGGAAGGAGGGAGAGGCCACAGAGAAGGAATGCTGCTTACCTGCTTGCTTTTGTCTTCACAGGTCTACTTCTTTTTGGTTTTTGTTCCATGATTTCTAATGGTTTAGGGTCACTCTCCTATGGGTTAAAAAATTTTAAATATAAATTGTTTAAGCAAGGGAAGGAGGGAATGAAGGAGCGAGCTACAGCTGGGATACAAAGTTAATAAACTGTAACTAATATTAAAAACATTGTTTAAGCAATTAAAACTTTTATTGTTTTTGATTTTCAAGACAGGGTTTCTAATTTATTTGTCTTCTATATAGCCCTGGCTGTCCTCAAACTCACGAGATCTGCCTGCCTCTGCCTCTTGTGAGCTAGGACTAAAGGTGCGTGCCACCCAGCTAACACCTAGATAATTTTAATGGCCACTTTAGTTATTATTATTTTTTGAGAAGGGTCTCACTATGCATCCCTGGCTGGCCTAGGACTCAGTACATAGAGCAGGCTGGTGCTGAGCAAGAGATCCTCCTATGTCTACCTTGAGCCCTGGAGTTAAGGGTAAATGTCATCAGGCCTGGCAACCACTTTAATTTTAAAACCTTGATCCTAACAGGTAAGTGGAAAATTGCTGCTATTATAAGCAACACACCATCAGAAACATTCCACAGATTTGAATTTTTGGGTTTTTAATATAGATGCAAATTACCATTCTTAAAAATGTATATTAATTTTATGTGTACGAGTACTTTGCCTGCATGTGTACCACACGCATGTCTGATAGCCCATGAGGCCAGAGAGCTTTGGATACCCTAGAACTAGAGCTACAGGTTGTAAGCTGAGAATTAAACCTGAGTCCTCTTTAAGAAAAGCCACTGCAGTTAATTGCTGAGCTATTTCTCTGGCCCACATGTTATCTTTAAATAAGCTTATTTTCAACAAATTTATTTAGGAGAAATTCACTTAAAAATCCTTGTAAGCTCAGCACTCAGGAGCCTGTGAGGTAAGATCATGACTTCCAGGCATTCCGGGTGAGTAGTCTATTTCAAAGAATATCAACAAACACAGAGGATTTATACATTCATGCATTCTTTACCAGCTCATGTAGAATCTTGGAAGTGCTGGACGCACTTTTCTGCCTGGTTCTCAATGCAGGAGGGGAAACAACAAACTGAGATGATAAATCTGATACCAAGTCTTTCAGCTGGGCAGTGGCCTCCATTTTCTCAGCTAAGGACAGTGGGAAACAAGACATTCACCTGTAACTATGTATGGTTTAAACAACAACAACAACAACATAAACACAAATCATATATACACCAGCAAAAATCTTGGAACAAAGGATGCACATTAAAAAGATAAAAACATCTCCAACAAAGAAAACAGCATATAAATTTATTGCCTGTGTCAGGAGACAGAAACAGAAAAAAAAAAAAAAAAAAAAAAAGGAAAAAAAAAATCCCATTATTATCTAAGTAAACCAAATGTTCATGAATATTTTAGGCTTCAAACTAAATGATACCACAACCTAACAATGGGACTCCAGACAATACAAAACTATTACTCATTAGTTTGATCCTCAGTTCTTCTCAGAAAAGCACGAATCCCATGACAGTGTGAGTCTCCATTTCTAGATAAGGTCTCCATTACACAGTGACTGTTACTTGCAAGAGCAATTTCATTTGCAAAGAGGGACTCCAACTTTAAAACCTCTTCCTAGCTACCTTATGAGCTATGCAGGCTAGTTCCTGCCGTAAAAGCAAAAAGTTAAGCTGGAAAATAGCAGGAGGCTATAACACAGCGGCAGATTAGTTTAACTACTCCCTAACTGAATCATCCAAAATAAAAAGAAAAAAAACGGGAACTAGCTAAGAGGAGGAAGGGGATGAAAGGGTTACGGACGTGGGCTAAATACGATCAAAATACATTATGTACATATATGAAAATGTGAAGTGAAACCCATATATAACTAACCACATGCTCATAAGGACATTTTAGAAGAAACGGACTCAAAACATACAATTAAAAATATGTACCATGTAGTAGACTCCTACTCTGAACCTTTTAAACAGTGTCCTAACAGTGTTGTGACTGCGTGAGCACACAATGCTGTGGGCCAGGGACTTCCTAGCTGTGCCTCAGCTAATAAAAAAGCAGGACACACATGACAATGGAGGACCACCACAATCTGATGCATACAGTAAGTGCTTTATAAAAAGTTGTTTGTGGGGCTGGAGAGATGGCTCAGAGGTAAAGAGCATTGTCTGCTCTTCCAGAGGTTCTGAGTTCAATTCCCAGCATCCACATGGTGCGGGGACTTGAGCTGATGTATCATAACCATCTGTAACGAGACCTGGTGCCTCCTTCTGGCCTGCAGGCAGACATGTATACATAACAAATTATATATGTAATAAATACACAAATCTTTAAACACACAGAGACAGACACACACAGACTGGCTGACCATGCCAGATGTCATATCCTGCTTTATGACTTTTGCTGGCATAAAGGGCCAAACCTATGGTTCCAGCAGGAGGCAGGGGCAAGAAAATGACAAATTTGGGACCTAGTTGGCCTGACCCTATCTCAAACATAACAAGGCCAAATACCCACCACTGCAATGGTGAGAGGTGGGGGACAGGGTGCTCATGGACCAACTTTGGCTGGCAGAGTTGTGATAAAGTTCCAGTGAATGACCTGTGTCAACAGAAGGTGGAAGACACCTGGGGACAAGCACCCGAGGCCTCTGACCTCCATAAATGCACACATGCATCCGCACAAGAATGTACAAGAGTCATAGTATGGGATGTTTGGTTGGGGTTTGTTTTGGGTGAGTAGTCTTGTGTACCATGCCAGCCTTTCACAGACTGTGGGGATCTAAACTCAGTTCTTCAAGTTTGAGGGTCAAGTGCTTTACCGACTGAGCCATCTTCCCAGCCCACAAAAGCCATGGTTCTGAACAAGAGATAGAGCATAAGCAACATTGGGCAACTTCACTATCAGCTTGTAAGAGGTAGAAACTACACTTCTGGCCACTGATAGCAAGGCACCTCCTACTGTTAGAAACACATCAACTCTTTCTAGGTTATCTGGAGCAGCAACAACACTGGCTTTCTCAGAGCACCTCACAGTCTCCATGTAAGCACCCTCATTAACTTCTAGGGACTAAGAAGAGAAATTTAGCTAGGTGGTAGCCTTTACTCCCAGTACTTGGGAGGTGGAGACAGTTGGGTCTCTGTGAATTTGAGGCCAGCCTGGTCTACAGAGGTAGTGCTAGGGCAGGCAAGGCTACACAGAGAAATCCTATCTTAAAAAGCCAAAAAGAAATTTAAGAATTTAATGTCATGTTCAAAAATGCTTGGCCGATTCACTGTTTTTTCTATATGCCTTTCAAGGCATACACAAAAATCTATGATCTATCTCTGCAAGTTTCTGGAAACATTTTGACAACCCAGTACTTACTTACAACTAAAAAGTTAAAATTATGAGACAAATCCAGTACTGTGCTAGAAACAGCTCTCTGGGAAGAAAGGGAAAAGGTAGCTCTGGTTTGTAGCAGTAACTCCTTTTTGTGCTCAAATGATTCCATTGTGGCCAACTTCCAAAAAAATTCTGATTCTCAAAATATCTTAATTCCAATACCTCCAGCTACCTAAAATAAAATGTGCTTAGTCTAACACAGAAACCCTCAAAACATGAGAATGTTCCACAGGAGCATGTTCAGGCACCTGTGGACAAACCCCACACTACAATACCATAAAATGCTGTGCAAGCATGAGGACCTGGGCTCAGATCCCCAGCATTCACGTAAAATGCTAGCAAATAAGTGTCTATACTCCCAGCGCTGAGAGGCAAAAAGAGCAGGATCTTGAGGTCTGTTGACCAGCCAGTTTAGCTAATTGCCAAGTTCCAGGTTCACTGTAAGATATTTGGCTTCCAAACAGGCTAGTGAAATTGCTCAAAAGTATACACAGCCCCTCCATGAGTATCTGAGAATGATCATGAAAAAAGTATGTTCATAAACTGCAATGTGTGTTTTTAATCTGGGTCTTGCCACCTCAGCCTCCTCAGCACTGGGACTACAGGTACACACCATGCTTGGCTTATTCTGTTTATTCTTTAAGCAAAAAAATATTTATGATGGCAAGAGTATCCATGTACATATATTTATTATCTAATTTTCTATAAAAGATGTATATTGTTTTAACATAACAGCTATACAGAAAATTATGTTAAGATGACAAAAAATGGGGACTGGAGGGATGGCTCAGAGGTTAAGAGCACTGGCTGCTCTTCCAGAGGTTCTGAGTCCAATTCCCAACAACCACATGGTGGTTCACAACCATCTATAATGAGATCTGGTGCCCTCTTCTGGCCTGCAGATATACATGCAGGCAGAATACCGCACACACAATAAAAAAAGTTGTAAGTGAAGGGAAATAAAATTAAGTTGCTTAGATATAAAGACAGTACAAGAAATAGGACAATAAACCCTGTATCGAATGGACTGTGGGATACAAAGAGCCATAAAAAATTTCTAGATAATCTTGAATCTGAAAATCAATTAGGAAACAAACCTTTAGATCAATTTTATCTGAGTTTGTTTTTTTGGGAGTCGGTGTGTTGTCTTTTAACTACAATTTTTTTTTTTTCTTTCAGGAAAAGTATTTAGGGCTTCAAATAAAAAAATGAACTCAAACAGTGTTTTTTAAACAACCCAATTTTAGGCTGTGCATTCTAAATAAGATAAAAATGAATAAAATTTAATACCTTTTGTTTTCTTTGGGACCTTCACTGAAGGAGGAGAAAACAAAGGCTCAGTTTTGGGCTCTGAAAAGTCTGTCAACAACATGGTCTTTCTAGACCTAGTCCTTGTGCTCCGGGAAGATTTGGTCAAAGCAGCCATGGCAAGCAATCTTCCTTCTCGGTCAGCAGGCTCTTTGTAGGTTGTTGCATCTGCACAGTCTGATTCTGCTGGTAATGGACCTTTCAGGCTTTCATCTGCAGACTTCTTTGTAAGTTTTTTCTTAGAAGTCATCATAACAGCAGCTTCCTCATTTGGCACTAAAATGGACTTTTGTAAAACACTCACATTTTTAGCTGGGGTGTTCCGTGTAGATCTTCGGACACTGGGAACTTCTTTCTTCTGGGAAGCTGTCTGCTCCTCAGTGGCTGTGGAACCAACAGCTTCTAATGGAACTACTTTCCTCGGTCTGCCACGTTTCCTAGGTGTGGCGGGCACATCAAATCCTGTTTGAAGAGGCAACTGAGATGGGTCAAGCTTAGGCTCCTCTGTAATACTCAACACACTAACCTCACTCTCCCTCATCCTTTTTCGTTTTAGAGGCAATTGCTGGTCACTGGGTTTCTCATCTTCTTTATATTCCATATTTTGAGAATTTTCTAAATTATTATTCCTCAGCTTTTTGACAGTCCCACCATGACTTGCTGCTTTACTAACTTTTAGATCATTTACAATTTCTGCACTTTGCCCATTTTCTACAGATTTCTTTAGTCTTCTGGGAGCCCCTTTTCTAACAGATGACTTCTGTTCAGTGGCTGGCTCTGGTGGCTGCAGCCTCAGTCTTTCAGGCGTCTTCCGAGGCTCCTGCTCCACAGCATCAGTGCTTGCCTGGCTAACTTCTTCCTTTTGCTTCCTTCCTCTCCTAGGAGGGGGAGGACTCTGAAGTGCCTGCTGGTTCTCAAGTGTTTCTTTTATTTCAGAACAGGTACTTTCAGAAGACCCAGGAAGTTCTTTTATTTTTCTAGTTTTCTTCTTAGGAGTAGCAATTGCCGAGGACTCCTGTTCTGTTGTGACGTTCAGGTTTAGGGCATGCTGCCTTCTTGTGCGAGTTCTAGTAGAAACCGTGTCACCACCCTGGCTGGTATTTACAGTCTCTGCACTTGTTTTCCGAACGGTCTTCTGTGTAGATTTTGTTAACCTTGAAGAATGTGTAACCTTTGGGCTTACTAATGCTTTGTTTTCATGAACAACCTGATCTGCTGAGGTTGCTTCTTTACTTCGTGTGTCTTTAATTACACCCAACAAATTTTCTGCAATTGCCACTTTAATTGGTTCAGGCACATACGGTAAGGTCTCTACCTTGTGGGGTTCTTTGTTACCAGTTACAGCAGATGGCAAATCTGTGACATGTTCTTGATTATTGGATTCCATTCCAGACACAGATTTTTCCTTGGCTGCTATGTTAGCTGCTCTCGGTAACACACTAGGGGCTGCAGAATCACTTGCCTCAACTTCTCCTTCTTCACCTTCCAATATCAAGGTAAAGTTGCTCTGAGTTACAAAGAGTTCCCCATCTACTTCAGCAATGTCACACTCAGCAGGGTCCTTATCGTCAGGCAAGTCACAAAACTGCTGCTCAATGGTGTCAACATTATACTGAAGTCTATGTGCTCCCGAGGAGTACAACTCATTAAATGAAAGATTCTTCGCCTCCTCTTCTGAATTTTGAACTTCAAGTCTTTCAGGTTCAATTAACTAAAATGAATTAAAGGTACGAAACTAGTTAATAAATTACAAAAATACATTTTGACCTAAAGCATACAGGATTTTAATGACCACCTCATTTTTCGTGTATCCTTTTAAAAATAAAAACTACACTTGACTTATGGAATATGCTAATGGGTTTACTTCATGAAATATCCATTTAAGAAATGAAACCTCAATCAAAATAACTACATAGAAAAAAAAAAAAGATACTGAGATTATGTTTGGAATTAAACTACAAATACCATATTTGCTTAGCTAAAAAGACAGTATTAACAAAATCTTGAAAACATGCTAACAATTCTAAAATTAAAAACTTATTCTTTTATCCAACAAAAAACTTAATAAAAGGCAATAATCCCAAACAATAATCCCCAAATTACCTAACTATGCATACTTTTCTAAACAGCATGATCCCCATAAGGTTGAAGAACAATTCACCTACATAAGCTCCCTTGGGCTAGACTCAATCTTCTTCCCTTTGCTGGGGCTGCATAAACCATGAAATTCCTAAGGCTTTCAAGTTCAGTACCTCTCTTGCAAGGGTTTGGTGGAAGAAGGAATGGTCCTTGCATTTACCTTTTGGTAAGGGAAGGGGAGAAAAAGGAGGAGGTAGAAAGTAACAGAGAGATCTCCTGACCAAGAAGGTAGACATTATCACCCACCTAGACAAAGACATTTTCCCACTCCCCAAATAGTGAGCTGACAGACCAGACACAACCTAGAGATGAGGAGTCCCGTTACACTCTCCCAGTTTCATTAGCCTCCAAACCGAAGAAATAGGAAACTTAATGCCATTTATTTCAGGGAGAGAATACTTATAAAGATGAATGTGGAGGAAGTTATAAATAAATAAACTCAAATTAGGATGATTAGAAGAATTGGCTTTTAACCTTATATTCATTTACTCAAAAGTTCCCTTAATAATTAAAGGGATTTGACAAGATTCTTAGGAAAACAGAAGGTCCTATCAAGTACTAAAAGAAACCTTTTCTCCAGTGTCTTTCTCCCACAGATATGGAGGGAGATCCTGTTTCACTATAATCACTTAACATATATGAAGTTTAAATGTCTCAAGTAGTTACTCCGTTTACTGATAACAAAACAAAAAACAACTTTCTATGTAAAGCAAATGAGCAAAAAAAAAAAAAACAAAAAAAAAAAAAACCCTGCTAGGTTGTGGCTTAATATCTTTTGGTTTTCAAAAAAATCAATCTCTTAAAAGTTTGTGTTATTTATATTCCACAAAACATTTATATACTTATTTGAGATCTTTATGTTGTCAAAGCTTAAATAATCATCTTTAAAGCCCAACTACTAAAACTTATAAAGCATTGAAAAATTATTATTTTTACATGAACTTCTTGAGCCTCAGGAGGCCTGGCAGAAATCTGAGGCTTGTCTTCTGGGAAGCCAACACTCTCTGTTAGTGCACCAGCTCCTAGCTCATGATCTTCTTTTAAGGTTAATGTTAGTTTCTGGTCAAGGCTCCATTCAGAGGTAACAGGGCACTGAGAGGTGGTGGGCCCAGACCTTTCACCATCTTCAACCGTGTTGGCCACAGCTGGAAAAACCCAAAACAAAACAACACAAAATAAAACAGAATAACTTCTTACACTCTAAAACAAAAAAACTTCATTCATATAATTCAGAAAGCAACAGATTACCTAGAGCTGAGAGTATTTTCTTAATAAGCTGTCAGAAAGTTTGTACCGTCTCCAGGAGGTGGGTCTTTCTGTGGCTCTCTTCCTCTGGACAGTTCCAACTGTTTAGTATCAGTTGAAACAATATGTGCACGCTTCCCACAAAGGCAACATGGAAGATAAACTTCACACTTGAACCACATTGGCTTTTCTGAATTGGAATACAATTCTTCCCATTATTGTCAAAGTTTACCATGATGATAACTACTCTAAGGGCACTCAGCCTTCAGATGTGTCTTCTCGGACACTTCTTAATTTTAGGGTCCACTTAAAAAGGACATCCCTTTGACTTTTCTTTTTGTCTAAGTTTTATGTCACTATGAGGCTCGGCATTTATAAATGACACAAACACAATAATCTCAAGGGGGAAAAAGAGGTCTATGTTTTAGCCTAAATACCCCTATACTTTTTAATGCAGTTCATATTCCTAGAATGTAAGTATCAGTAGAATGAGAGATAATTTATACCTATGTTTGACACCATAACCCATCTCCCCCTCAATAAATGAAGTACATCAACCTTTACTGGAAAAAACAATATAATATTAGAAGTATGGATGTGCTATGACTTGTAAGCTACATCTAACTAAGAGAAATCTGACACCCACCAAGGGAAAAAAAATATAGAATAATAACGGACAAAAATATTGTGATCAAATGTTTACCAAAAACTACTTAAAACACACAGAACATCCTTATTCAATGACAGGATACAATATTAAGGAAAAGAATAATGTCCTGTCCTTTATTACTGCTATGGGGAAAAAAAAGTCTTAAATATTTTAAATGCCTTTTTTTGAGTAAAAAATTTTAATTAAATGTACTACTCTAAACATACCCAGGAATACCTCAGTCTTACAATTATTAAATACAGACCAGAGGTTACAAAACAAAAGCAGTCTCAGTTAGATCTGCACGTTCTGTAGTTACCTTAGTATCTCCCTATTCCAAAACAATAACACACTCCAGGAAGAGGAAAACGTAAATTGGTAACACCAGAGACTAAAATGAATAGCCTGGCTTTTAGTAATTTTTCCTGAATAAACTGTGATGAACTGGTAATTTATTTTGCTATTCTTTCATGTTGAAAAAAAAAAAAATCAATGTCCACAAAATTCACTGAAATTCCTTTTCTTGGTCTCTTGATAGCTGATATCGTTCGAATGCCTTTACTCCATAAAAGCTGGCCAGAAAAGAATCGAGAAAAGAAAAATGTAGTAATAGTCTTTAAGTACCAATTCAAAACACTAAATGATACATACATTCATTGTGGTCTGCTGTAAGTGTGGAGGCTCGGCTTCCAGTCGACACTATTTCATCCAGAACTGATGCCTTGGGTTGTGAGGTGGGACTTTTCCTTGAGAAACAGAAATGCACATTTTAGTGTGTAAGACTCCACCTGTTCTACCCTCTTCTCCTTGTTACTCTGTTACAAAACCAAACCTCAGAAGCCACTATCAAGCACATTCTAAGTTTTATAAAATGTACAAGAGAATTAGACACTGTTGCATTTCTTTCTCCTACTTTCTTCTATTTTATTCATTTGTAACACATGGGGTGTATGGTCTTAAAGTATAGATAAAATAATTTTTATGAATGACACTTCAGGCATTTAAAAATAATCAGTGGCTGTATTTTTCAGCTAAGTCTGACAATACTTTCTACGACTTGGTAGGCTCAGCATCAGCACTTAATCCTAACTGGAAACATAAGATAAATGACCCAGAACAAGCAATACATGAAAGTTAAGTTGTAAAATTTTCCGGCAGTAATCCATCACTGGCCTTCTCCTAAGTCCCAACTAAAGCATGGTGAATTTTAAAGATAGCACAAACAACACATTCCCAAGAAAGTGGTCTCTGAAGCATACAAACATTTGCAGATGTTTGTGAAATTATCCTGATAATATTTATAGCAATGTTAACTAATAATCAACAACTAAATCTTTACAACCTACCCCATAACTATCTTGACTGGGCAGAGGGGGTGTACCTCTTTAGTCCCAGCACTCAGGAGGTAGAGGCAGGTAGATCTGAATCAGAGGACAGCCTAGCCTACAAAGAAACCATGTCTCTGAAAAACCAAACCAACCCACCAAAAAATTGATATTCACCTAAATTTTCATTCCCATATGAATAATTATCTGTTGTTACAACTGCCCATCAAACCTACTAAAATAAGTAACATTCTATTTTTTTAATTAAAATGAAAAAATTACAAAATAAACAATTAGAAAAAAATCAGGAAAATCCTTTATTTTTCCTTTCTTTTTACATCCTGGAACATTCCACTTATTAAATTTTTATTTTCAGCAGAAAATACGTGACTGGGTTTGACAGAGGTGACAATAAGTTTTGTAGGTAGTTTTTAATGTCATACCCACTGTTTATTCATAAAGTAGTGAACTATTCTTGTGTCTTACAAATTCATATTTTATGTTGGTTAGTTTATTAAACTTATTAACTCTAAAGAATTAAAGCTGTCACTATTTTATATGCTCTACAACAGTGCTACTAAAAGTGTTTAACTAAAACAAAGGTGACGAATAGCTCCAGTGATCACACTAACTCATGAATGGTCAGCTGACTTTCTATAATGGAAGCAGTGGGCTGATAGCTATTTTAACATAACCTTGCAATTGAGTATAATCTACAAACTAGAACCAATCAGCTAAGCTGGGGTTTCTTCACTACTGGAGACACTGTCACTAACTAACCTGGAACTCACCAAGTGCTGAAATTGGAGTTGTGAGCCATCATACCTAACTAGACCATGTTTCAGGTAGCAAGCAGTGATGAGCTTCGTCTGCTTACTGTGGCTTTGCTGGCACTAGAAGCATAGTATTTCCCAATGACAATCAGAAACACATGCTTAGGTCTTTTGTTTGCTTTGATTCAGGGTCTCACTAAGTAGCTCCAGCTGTCCTGGAATTCACTTTGCAGACCAGGCTGGCCTTGAACTCACAGAGATCCACTTACCTCTGCCTCCTGAGTAGTGAGATTAAACGAATGCACCATCATGCCTGGCACACTTTTGGGTCTATCACCCCCAAATAGGAAACTGTCTTAGGAGGTGAGGACACAGACACTGGACCAATGTCCCCCTTTGTGTGCGTATACATACATGTGTGTGCGCAGATGCATGTATGTGTGCACATGCAAGCCAACCTCCGATGTCTATGATTTCCAGCTTATCTTTTGAGATAGTCTCTTTGCTGTGAAGCATCTCATGTATAGGGATGGTGGTAAGAGCACAGGTACTATGGAAGAACAGCAAGTGCTCTTAAATGATAGGCCATATCTCCATCCCCAATTTATTTTAAATATGCCTGTCTGTCTGTGGGTGGGTATGTGAGGGTGTTTGAGGAGGCTGGAGGCACCAGATCCTTTGGTAATTTTAGAATTGAATTTGGGTCCTTTGGAGGAGCAGTACATACTCTTAACTACATACTCTATAAGCTACATATATCTCCAATTTCACTTGTTTCTATAAGCTTACCCTTCACAGACTGACGACACACAAAGAGAAGCTTCAATTCTTTGATGAGGGCTTAAGTGACTGAATTCTGAAAATCCTTCCAATGCAACTTCTACTGTGCCTATAAGCCAAACAAATAAGGTCATGTTAAATGTCTTATCCTCTCTCAGTCTAAAGGAACTGCTTCTTTTGTCGCATCAGGCTGTTAGCACTTCCTTCTAATTCTTTGGGCCTAGCTCAAGGGGCTCTTAACTTCCCTAAGTTACTTCAATACTCAATATCCAAAGAAGTAGTTGAAAAAAAAAAAAATGAAGCATAAAGTTACACACTTTGCTCAGATCTAAACAAACCATGTTTAGACGCTAAGACTCAAATTTAACCTACTTTAGTCTAGGGTTTATGTTATACAATAGCCCTCCAAAAAGATTTCTATTTGAGACGGCTTAATAGTGTAGAAATAACTAAAACATACTGCTATGAATACCTTATTTAATAATATAGCACATCAATAAAAGAAAGCACCATGAAATTCTAGGCACATACATTTATGAGTGGAATTAGAACAATTAATGTCTATGTTTGCTAAAGATACCACAATCTAAATAAACTCATTCACCTGTTACAAAACCTTCATTCAACCTAGGCCAAAAGCACCAAAGAGAATCTACTTATGACACAATTTTTTCAGGGGTGGGTGGGGAAGTAAGCTCTCATATATCCCAGGCTAATTTCAAGTATTATGCAGCTGAGGAGGACTTTTAACTTAATTCTCTTGAGTTCTAGGATTACAGTTCTATTCTGCCTGCTTAATTTGGTGCTGGGGATTGAACTCAGGGCTTGTTAGGCAAAGTCTATCACATAAGCTACATCCACCCCTGGACAAATGACATTTTTTTTAAGGTTTATTTATTATCTATATAGTAGTCTGCCTGCATGCATGTCAGAAGGGGGCACCAGATCTCATGGTTATGAGCCACCATGTGGTTGCTGGGAATCAAACTCAGGACCTTTGGAAGAACAGTCAGTGCTCTTAACCTCTAAGCCATTTCTCCAGCCCCTAAATTACAGATTTTTATTATATGCATTTAGTTTTACAGACCTAAGGAAATAATTTTTATAAATTTGCTCAAAACAAATGTAATAACGCAACACAGACATTTGATCCACCAATTCTTAGCCAAATCTGTCTGATGTTCACTTGGCCCTCATGTCCCAGAAAAGCATTAAGTAAGTTGCATTTTAACTGTCTGTCAATAGTCAACTAAGTGCTACAGGCTGCACAGGCAAGTACTCTGTCTATGCACTAAGTACTGACAGTCAGGAGCCAGCACACACTGTGGGAAGCTTATTTTCTACTACAGCACATACTTTAGAAACTAAAAAAAAAAACTTTGGTAAATAATCAAACAAAAATCCCCCAGAGAACAGGTAAGAAACTATTAAGACAATAAACACACAGTCCTGAGGACACTTATTATGACCTTCATGTGATTACATTGAGAGGTGAGGGCAGAGAGCAGCATTAAATTCCTGGTTTCTACAAACAGGCTGCTAGAAAAGTCCAATATTACAGTACTCGCCCAGTTTATAAAGTGAGCACTCTCACTACTTCTTATAGTTAATGGGAATGTTCAAGGCAGACCACAGCATGTTACACCCTTTCTTAACTATTGCTGTTTTGCAAATGTCATGGCTAAATAATAATGCAGCAGATTCAAGATCTCGTCACCAAATCTTACCAACTTGTGAAAGAACACAAGCCATTTTCTTATATTTATGGTTGTGGGCCTAGCCTTTAATGGCTAAGCCCACAGCCATTTTCTTAAGCTGAAATAAAATTTACCTTGTCTAGGACCTAGCACACTGTAAGAAAAGATTTGGACTTCTGCTTTCTATGGTAGAAAATATTCTATTAATAATTTTATTGTGGACAACAATGACAATTTTGAGTATGTACAAACAGTTCCTACCCATTTGTTTCTCTACAACTGAAGGAGTACCTTCTGACTTAAACAGATGTTTATCATTCTCCTTTTCAGTTTGTAGAGCTGAATTAGCAGTTAGTTCGGTGGAAGCACTTGCTGGCTGAGGGGACACAAAAACGCCATCTTCAAAGTCTTCTGGTGAGGGAGCATCGTGATACTCTAAGGAGGTCTGGTCTGATCTGGCTGAAGTCGTACTGTCTTCTTTGCTCACATCTAGTTTCTCCAGACTTCGTGAGTGGGTATCCAGTGATTCTGCAACTACTTTCTGATGGCTCTTTGCAGGGACATCCAGAGGAAAGTACGTATTTTTATCACTGGTCGCCGTCCATTCAGCTTCTGCTGAAGGTGCACATTTATAGAAAGATGCACTAACAAATGCTTTTGTGTTATGGTCATCTTCAGCCTGGGATTATGAAAAGACAATTAATGCAAAATTCCACGCTATCTATCCATTCTAATCACACCCACCCACCCTTTCCACACTTCTTTGTTGAAACTTTCTTTAGACGTATAACTATAAATTATTGACATTAAATTATTAACATTTTTCTAGTTAGTAACTTAGTACTAATTAAAACAAAATACAATGTACAGGACAGGTAATACAAAATTATCAAGTGGGTAGATTTTAATTAATATTAACTGAAGTGAGACTCCACAGACATCCTTTCTATAGATAAACCAATAGGCCAAGAAAATCAACAAGATATTAGATGAAAACCACACCATCGAAAGATATTCACTCACAAACTATTTCACTTTACATGTAGAGATATATACTGGCTTAGCGCATGTTCTAAAGGTTTCTTTCAGGACTCTGCTAGATGCAAGATTATCCACAAAATTGCATACAAACACAAACACTTCAGTTATGTTAATGAAACTTACTCTATCAGTCCAGTGTGTGTTCATGCCTTCTTCCATAAAAGAAATCTTAGTTTCTTTAAGTCTAAAAGGCGGAGTGAGAGATCTTCCAGGCGACAGAGAGGGAGATGCTAAAGGTGTTGTTCGAAGACCAGACCTAAGGATGGATGGAGGAGTAAACTCGGCAAATCCAGAAGAAGTAGCTGACAGAGCCAAAGACTTGGCTTTCTACAATGAAGAGAAAAAAAAAGCCAATCATTAGTGTTTTTAAGTAAGTTACACAGGGCAGACAGTAATGTCAAAAGTATATACATTTCTACCTCCAAAAACACAAGTAGAAAATTTTATTTCAGACTGACAGGAAAATAAAAAAATCAACTAGAACATATTCAGTTTACAAGATTATGTCTATGTATACAGCATTCTGCTTGCATATGCACCTGCAGGCCAGAAGAGGGCACCAGATCTCAGTATAGATGGTTGTGAGACACCATGTGGTTGCTGAAAATTGAACTCAGGACCTTTGGGAGAGCAGCCAGTGCGGTTTACCTCTGAGCCATCTCTCCAGCCCAAGACCCTGACTTTTTTTCTCTTTAAATTAAGTGAAAAAAAAAAAAAAAGAAAAGAAAAAAAAAAAAAAGGAAAATAGTGTACGACTAAAACCCATGTTCGTGAATTATAGGAGACTATTTTAAATTAACAACTGATTTTAGTGTTTTACAAATAATGTTTTGATCTCCTCTGATCCTAGCCACAGAGAATATAAAAATGTGATTTTTTTTTTTGGGGGGGGGGAGAATATAGCAATGGCCCACACTCAGGAGGCTAAGACAAACCCAAACAACAGAGCCTATGACACCATAAGCAAATATCCTGGGTTACTAGTGAGGCTCTCTCAAAATAAATAGATAGATAGATAGATAGATAGATAGATAGATAGATAGATAGATAGATACATACATACATACATACATACATACATACAAACATACATACATAAATACAAAAGTAGCAGAGCCCAAACAACAGAGCCTATGACACCAGAGCAAATATACTTAGAAAATGAAAACATGTATGCCAATTACACTAGTCATCACTAGTGTAAACTTGTTCTCTTCTTAATTAGTAATTTATCACACATGGCTAAAAGAAAGACTTTTAAAGATTGCCTGCTAACAGTAGCTCAAAGTAAAACAAAGTAAAAATAAGCCTAAGAGCAAAGTATTTGGAAGAAAAACACCAACATGAAGATTATCAACAATAATTAAATACATATTAACCACTCAAAACCCAAAAGCATTTTATAAAAAGGACATTTTGTGATAATGGTATACAGACTTGCATTATACTCTAAACGTTACTAAGTAGAAATGGATAGACATAATCAACTGTGTTTAAGAACAAAGCAAAAAGAGTATTTTGAAAACATAACTGTGGGTGGTGGTGGCAGCAGAAGGCACACACTTTTAATCCCAACATGGGAGGCAGAGGCAAGCACATCTCTGAGTTCCAGTACAGCCAGGGCTACACAGAGAAAAGATGTCTTAAAGAGTGAAACAGCGGGGCTGGAGAGATGGCTCAGCAGTTAAGAGCACCATCTGCTCTTCCAAAGGTCATGAGTTCAATTCTCGGCAACCACATGGTAGCTCACAACCATCTGATTCCCTCTTCTGGCAAGCGTAAATGCAGATAGAACACTCATATACATAAAATAATAAATCTTAAAAAAAAAAAAAAAGCAAAAGAGAGAGAGACAGAGAGACACACACACACACACACACAAAGAGAAACAGACAGACAAATGTATATAACCCTAAGAGTTAAAGCATAAATACCAAGAATCATGCTGTGTAGTTTAATTTCTCTATTCAATGTGCAGAGTGCTAATCCCCAGTAAGATGGACAGGCAACACTAACCTTAACTACAAGAGGAGTCTCAAGTAAAAGTAACTCTGCAGGCCTGGAAGTGCTCTGATGTGGCCTTTTTAACTGTGAGCTTAATGGCAATGAACTGGACAGCAGACACAAAGGAGATCTTGTTGGACTTTGCTGAATAAACTCCAAACATTGAGAAGGTTGTGGGATAGGATGAACAACCAAATCCAATAATCTGTAATTAAATAAAATAGATTACAACCCAGTAACTTCTTAAGTTCAAAACAGTTACTCCTATTTCTGTGCTCACCATTAAATGCCATAACATGTAACCCTAATTTTAGGCAAGTTCATTAATGCAACAAAACTGCCATCCTCATAAAAAGTCTGAAGTTCTTTCAAAGCAAAAGAGTTAGGAATTGTAGAAAACAATTTAAAAACAAAGAACTCCAACTGCCCACCTTCAAGTAACATGGAGTTTAAATTTCTAGGTCATCTTCAGGTCACAGTATCTGGTGGACTATTCCTACGGGCTGTTCTTCTCACTGTGTTTCAGTGAATTGTGTGTGAGTCTGTGTGTATGTGTAGCCAAGGACTGCCCTGAACTCCTGATTGTGTTGCCTTTGCCTTCCAAATGCTAGAATTATTGGCATATGCCATCACCTCCAACTTACGATTTTTAATGATAAAACTAGCACCACTGCCAGGTGGTGGTGGCACACACCTTTAATCCCAGCATTAGGGAGGCAGATCTTTCAGGCCAGCCTGGTCTACAGAGCAAGTTCTAGAACATCCAGGACTATACAGAGAAACCCTGTCTCAAAACAAAACAAAACACCCCAGCATCATTTACTTCCTCCAAAATGCAAGGGCAATCTCAGCTGAAAATGCTTAGAAGTGACCAGCTTTGCTGCTGCCAGAATTAAGAACCCTTAGTTGATGTTGTTTTCCTTGGAATCCCAGTCTTCAATTTCTCACTACATAGAAGGGGCACCAAATTGTTACTCAGTGGAAAAAATATTTGTGGAAACCATTCCCAAACCAAGATGATTAAAATTATACTTTTAAAAAAACCAAAAAATGTTTATCTGATTAAGAAATGGACCAGGTGATGGTGGCACACACCTTTAATTCCAGCACTCAGGAGGCAGGGGCAGGCAGATCTTTGAGTTTGAGGCCAGCCTGGTCTACAGAGCTACTTACAGGACAGATAGGGCTACACAGAGCAACTCTATCTTGAAAAACAAAAGAAAACAAAAGTTATAAAGGACACGCTAAACATCATATTAGGCCTTGAGATTTCCTCAAATTTTTTTTTTTTTGGCGTGATCCAAATAAGAATAGGCTTTCTAATATATACACAAATAAAACAAATGAAAGAGAATAGCATTTAACCCTCACAACACCAGAGTTGACCAGTAGTACCTACTCAGCTCTACTTCTTCAAAAGAAGTTCAATTATTACGTGTTTTCTGTCCAACAATGTAAATCAATATGAAAAATAAGAGAACTGGGGAACGAATTATAATTTTCTGAGAAGACATATAATCACAACTAACAGGATCTCTGCCATCAGAGTTAATATAGCTTTCTCATTACACTGGAGACCTGAAACTCTCAGGCTTGAGCTTGCAGAGGATCTTATTGCCTCTCCCACAGTGCTGCTAAGTTAAAAGGGACCAAGACAGTGGCTTATGGGAAATCATTCCAACTACTGGAAAGGACAGACATCAGTTACACTCATGTCATCTCAGGAGGGAATGGAAACCATAACCAACTTTAGTCCAAAAGATCCTTTCAAACTTTCGAAATATACCCAATTACAAAAGCTCCAAATATCTTTGGTTTTCAACTGTTATAAACTTATGACAAGTAACTTACTGTTAGTTAAAAAAAATCTCAATTTTAATTTTTAATAAAATTAGTATAATTTTTGACAACAGCTAAAATTTATAACACTCAGAATAAAAAAATGTTATGAGTACTTTTCAAGTAATACATACTTAACAATTTCATTTTTAATAAGACTTTAAAAATTATTTAGGTGAGATCAAATGTTACTGCATTTAAGCAACACAAAACACTTCAGTACACCTAAGAGAAATCTTCACACAGTCAAGATTTAGGAAATAGTTACAGAAACAACATTCTTTTAGAGGTCAACAAAACAAAACAAAGCTTGGCAGCTTATTTTTCTCAGAGTTGTAATACCATTTACTTATTTTCACTAGGTCACATGAGGTAAATATCAAGTAGATTAATAGCTGATTTATAATTTTCTAAAATGACTACACTCCCAAAATATAACAGTAAGTATTCAAATTTTTACTTTAGAATTTAAAATAGCACCTGTTGAAGACAATTACAGTTTTTTCAAAACAATCCAATAAAGTCTCACCTAGAAAGTCTCTGGGATGTTTTTGAAATTGGTGTTCCAACAAATGCCTCAGGAAGCTCTGGGTGTGGGAAAGGATGTACTACAGGAGATGGTTGTTCTATTTTAGGACTACAACAAAAATAAAAATTTGATTTTAAATTATGTATCACATGGGTAGCCAGCAAAGGTACTATGAGATCAGACAAAAGAGGAAAGAAAGGACTTCTAGCTGGTTGTGGTGGTGTAAGCCTTTAATCCCAGCACTTGGGGAGGCAGAGGCAGGCGGGTTTCTCTAAGTTTGAGGCCAGCCTGGTCTAACAAAGCAAGTCCAGGACAGCCAGGGAGACACAGAGAAGACAAAACAACAACAAAAGGACTCATTTTTCACTTTGTTTGCCCCCGCACTGTTTCCAAATAACATCTACAGCCACCTGGACATTTGAAATGGGGCCAGAAAACAGACAAAGTGCCCTGAAAACTGACAAGAGTTCAATCCAGAACCCTCAAGTCGTTCTCATCTCCACTGCAGGCACACAAAGAAAGTAAACTCAATGACAAAGCAATCCTTTTAACAAAGTAGCTAACTTAAATAAGTTTTAATTTTTTATACTAGGTAGGTAACAGGCTCACTATCAAGAGGGCAGCCTGCTGAGGAACTGCTGCTGTTCAGGACAGAGCACATGCAGCAGGACTTAAGAGGTATTAAAAAAAAAAAAAAAAAAAAAAAAGCACTTGACACCAAGTTTGATCCCTGGGATCCACCTGGTGGAAGGAGAAAGGAGAGAACCAACTCTTGTAAATAGTCCTCTGACTTCACACGTGCTCTGTAATATAAATGCCCTCCACCATACACACAAAGAAAGACATAAAATCTTTAAAGGTAACTAGAACAATACCTGTTGTAAAGTGAGACGCCATTTTTAGGTTCATGACTTGCCCACACCTCTCCAATTTTAGACAACACATTGCTGATGAATGTAGATCTTGTTAACACTGTTCCAGTTACAGCTTTCTTTGGAAATGCCGATAATGGTTTGGGTCTAGAAACTGAAAAATAAAGACTACAACTCAGTTGCATCTCTAACAACAACGTTTTTATAAAAGAAAAAAGGGCGATGTGATTGTACAACAAAAGGAAATGACAGTGATGACTCAAGGAAGGGAGCCACTCAGTATCTCGTCTAGCCTGAGTGTAAGCACTCTTCAAAGAAACCTCACCTTGAAAAACTGAAGATGTTGACAGATGGTAAGGCTTAGCTCGCTCAACGGCTAATTTTCTCTGGACTCTAGGTAGGATTTTCCCATACTGGTCTAATATAGAATTCCGAGTCACTGATCTCTCCCGCAAACGAGGGTCCCGATCACTCTATTGAACACATTATAATTAAAACATTTAATCTTCGTAATTTTAGGTGCTGCTATATATTAATCACTGAAATTGTAACTATGAATGTCCTATAGTATTTTCCGTCTATCTACGTTTTTCCAGCTCAGACTTCATGAACCTCTTTAATTATGTACACATCTGTACATTCCAAACATCCACTACCAAGTTTTGAGCCTTAACAACCAATTAAAAAAAATGTAACACGCACTATGCTCCTTTCATGTGTGGGGAATAGAGGAAACCCTGAGGGTGTTAAATTCTGAGTGAATGTGTGTGGCCATGTCAAGAAGCAAAAGCCTCACACACACAGGAAAATGGAAAACACCGCTGCCAGAGACACATTAGGCATAGAGGCAAAGGATTCCTCTGGCCCATGTGTGAATGTTAACAGTGTGTACAGAAAATGTAGCTTTCTTCCCCTGGATATTTATAGCTTAAAGACTGTTCCTACCAAATTAAATAAACTGGTCTTCCTTAATCCAGCTGTGTGTATGTATGTATATATATGTGTGTGTTCTATATTTCTATATAAACACTACCTCCTTGTTTATCTGCATGTATGACCCCACCTCCCTGTTCAATGGCATAATAAACATGCTAAGTTTCCAGGGTGCTGTGTTTTCTCCATAAGAGAGCCCAGTCCACCAGATCCCAGCTTTTCTGTGTCCGTCATTGCTTCAGTCAGGTCCATCTCTGGAGCTGTACTGGATATGGCATCCAGGCAGACAAACAAATATCATTTTACAGGCCAGGAAACCAAGGCTCAAAGAGCATCCTATATGCACAAAACAAGCTAAGAATCAGTCTAATCTCTGAAGTTCAGTGTTCTTTGTACTATACACACACAATTCTTGCTCTTTAGCAATCTTCCTTTTATTTTCTCTAGTTGAATGGTTCTATAAGAACATTCAGAATAATATTAATATTATTCCATTCCCAATAATAACCACATCAATGTGGATTCTCCAAATTACAGGCAATGTAAAAAAAAAAAAAAAAAAAAAGTTGTTCAACTGTAGGTTCTTGTAAAAAAGTAAATAGAGGTTTCAGTTTTCCTTATTCTCATTTCACATGAGACGTTAATCATACCGTGAGATTATTCTTCAGAGTCTGGTTTAGTTTCAAGGCAGAAATATAATTGGCACGCTGTAAATGGTGAACTAGAAGGAATTCGTGATTCTGAACACTGGTACTGGACTGTAAAAATTTCACTAAACATTCCTAGGAAGAACAAAACAGATTTGTAAACGAACAGTTTGCCCTAAATTTCTTCAAGTTTATATTGATCAGTGATTACCTGTTCAGTGTCTGTAAATGGCAGCTTCAGTAAATCCTCCATTAAACCTATCTCTTGACAAACTTCATAAGCGTGCTTTAATAATTCTTCTATATTCACTCTGTTTGAGTTCTGTCGAAGTAAGTTCCAGGCCTCAACCATGCATCTGAAATCAGTAGCAAAGTTTCAAAAAGCTATGTAACACGATGAATCTTGCTAATGACAAAACAACTGGGCACATACCCCCCACCCCCCCACACACACCAGGACAGGGTCTCATTATGCAGCTCCAGCTGTCTTGGAATGCACTATGTAGACCAGGTGGCTTCCAACTCAGAGATCTGCCTGCTTCTGCAAACCCAATGCTGGAATTAAAGGTGTGTGCCACTATGCTTGGCTACATCTGGACACCTCAATTTTAAGCAGCTTTCTAATATTTAAGTGTTACGTAGTAGAAAAACAAAAAAGCTGACGAAGTGGCAAAATCCTAAGGTGGCCTGGAAAAAACTGACAGTTTGTGTGACAACAACAGAGAAAAATCAGTTTAGTACAACAGTGATACTTAGCATGAACAGAAAAAGGGAATAGAATTTTGGAGACCTGTGTGTATAAACTAACAATTCCTTTTTGGGGGAAGTAAGGAGCATAGCTTAGTAGAAGGGTTTGACCATCGAAACCAAGATTTAATTGGAAAACTTAGATCAACAGTTAAAGACATCAAATATAAGCTCTGAACTGGTCTGTGATCAGTCACACCATTTAAATGAAGCAGTGTTTCTTATCAAGAGTCTCCTAGCATCAGTCTGGGATTCTGTGCACTTTGGGAGTCATGAAGTGGGTTTGTGATTTGAGTAAGAACGTCTCCCAAGACTCATGCAAGAGAAAATGGTATTATTTGTAAAGTTAAAAGCTCTTAAAACCTTTGTCCAGGCAAATGGCTCTTCTAATGACGTATCCCCCATTACTGCGTGAATACGTATGTGTATACGCTGTATGTGAATGTTGAGTATACATGATGTGGAGGTCAAAACAACTCTGTGCAGTCACTTCTCTCCTCCTACCCTGATCTGGGTCTAGGTTTATCAGACTTACACAACAGGCACTTTTGCTGGCTTAAGCCACCCAGTTGGTCTCAGTAGCATTTTTAGGGATTCAGCATAATTAATAAAGTAGTGTCATTAATGTAAATAGTTAAAAAAGACACAAGATTACCTCATTTATAAAGCATAGTCCCAGAAGAAGCTATTTGCAGATTTGAAATACTGAATATTTTCAGCTACAAGCTATTTTTAACTATGTTTATGCAACCAAGCCTCGAATGCTAGAATGATTACTATGTAGCCCAACCTTTTACATTTAAGTTCAGATTCTCCAAATATGTATTATAAATGAAGGACACAGCAATTAAACACTTGGATTAGAGATGCAGGTAAATGGGAAAACTGGGCAATTATGTACTTACCACAGGACATGCCCTGAACTTTATTTTATTGAGTAACTCACTGTAAAAGCAATTTGCTTTGTTTGGTGGTTCTCTCCTTCCTCAGAAATGGGAAGTGATATTATTCTTAGGAATGGTTTCTTGCACAATGAAATAAGTTAATAAAATAAAGGTACTTTTCTCAAAAGTATTTTTTAACTTTCAAAAAAAGGAATCATTTTCAGTGATGTTACATTCTCCAACTTTTTTTTGTTGTAGTTGTTTTATTTTTCAAAACAGGGTTACTCTGTAGATCAGGCTGGTCTCAAACTCAAGATATCTGCCTGACTCTGCTTCCCAAATGCTGGGATTAAAGGAATGCACCACCATAACAGGCTATACATTTTCCAACTTTTTTAGCAACATTTAAGTCACTCTTTAATTCTGAAGCCAGAAATTGATGGTGGTGGTGATGGGGCTTGCTGGGAGTTGAATCTGGAATATCCATTCTATGGAATATCCCAGAACAGAGCAATAGAGGAAAACACCCAATGTTGACCTTTGGCTTCTACATGCTCACACATGGTATGCACACATATGTATAACATATACCACACACAAATAAAAACAAAACTCTCTCTAGGGGAAAAAAACCATTTGCTCAAATCTGGTTAAAGTATTCATATATAAAACTTGCTCTTTTGTTAAGCCCATACCTAACCTAAACTGTGCATGTCATCAATGAGCAGCAGACGATAGTTAATGTTATCTCAGCCGAGCATGCTTTTATTCAAGGTACTTGTTATTTATCAAATCCTAGGTGAAAGGCACCAAGCATTTGTCTTATAAAGATATTAGGTAAAGTGACCATTGTAAAATTATGTACTTTTGTTTTCTTGAGAAAGGGTCTCATGTATCCAGGGCTGGCCTAGAGTCCATAATTTTCCATTTTCTGAGTATTGGGATTATAGGTATATGCTGCCTCACCTGATTATATCTATTACTATCTATTCCATCAATTCCATTTATTAACATGTGACTCAGCTTCTACTTTTAAGATATACTTACCTATTAAAAAGCAGAACAGTGAGGTGAAGGATAACATCAGTGCTGCTGGACACTGTTGGCTTCATTGTCTGAAGATACCGGAGAGCCTGTTTGTACTCTCCCTGACTCATAAAGGCTTCCATTATTTTTGAATGCTGCCACGATGCAGGTTTTGCAGTAACTGGGTGAAATAGAAGATCTAAACCATTCTGCAAAATGATGAAGTGTTAAATATAAATACAGTCCTTTGTATTTAGATAAAGTAGTTGGCTCTTAAAAAAAGGCAAATAATATTAAAAAAATCATAGAAATCAAAACTAAATATGCCAAAATTAAATGTAAACTACAAAAAGCTAATCTATGATAGAGTTCAAAGAACCAAAGTTTTAATAAAAATATCATATTTCTGAGGCCTTGTACATAAAATTCTTCCAATATAGATTTCATATCCATTAGCAAATTTTGTCTTCTTTGGTTCACATCAGAACCCAAACGTTTATCTAAACAAAACAGTCAGTGTCGCACCACTCCCAACCATCCACCTTCTTTAAACAACAAGTAACCTGAAGTTATGAACTGGTATTCTTTCTTGCTTGGGTGAGAGCACTAAAGTGTATCCTTGTATTACCTCTAGGAAAAGATAACATCTTATGTCAAAATCAATCTAGTCATACATCTAATTTAATAACTTACAAAAACTTATATTCCAAGTAAGTTTCTTACCTCATAGTCATTATGATCTAGCAGCCAAAATCCTTGAACTAGCTTAACTTGGCCCCAAGAAATAGCAAAGGCAGTAGGAAAAGATTCGATGGGAGTATCCGTTTTGTTTGGAAAGGAATACATAATATCAAGTAACAAATAAATGGTCTTTTAAAAAAGGATTAAGGGCAATAAACAAGAGAAAATAACCACATACACACTCTTAAAATAGGGGGCTTAAGAAATTTATGCTTACAAGGCCATTAGGGATATCCAGCTATGGATATAGTTTATTAAACACAAGCAATAAGAGTCTCATGACAACCTTATTTATCCTCCATATTTTCACTAAAACAAAAGACTGAACAAAAATATATCTTGCTTGCCGGGTGTGAAGGTACACACCTTTAACCCCAGCATTTGGGAGGCAAAGGCAGAGGCAGCTGGATCTCTATGAGTTCAAGGCCAGCCTTATCTACAAATTAAGTCAAGGACAGCAAGCGCTACAGAGACAAACCTTGTCTCAAAAAAGAAGAAAACCAAACCCAAAACAAAATAATATCTTGTTCATTAAAACAAATGGTAAATTCAAATAACTTGTTCAATAAAAATTTTAAAAAGCTACAGATCAACTCTATTGGCAAAAACTGGCAGCTTAAGCAAATACCTTATATATTATGAACAAACAATATATTAGACTAAAAAACATTAGTACAAAATAGAATTCAAATTATGGAACTTGCTCCTTTGAAGTCCATACCTACCCTAAACTGCTCCTGCAGGGGACTATCCATCTCGTCAATTTGATAAAAGGCACAGGATTCAAACAATAACTAAGGTATATCAAGCTAACTTTAAAAACTAGCTTAGTGTGTGGGTATATGGGTAGGTGTACCTATGTGCCTATGGAGGCCAGAAGTCAGATACTGGGAGATAACTCAAGATGCTGTTTATGTTTTACTTCTTTTAGAAAATCTCTTGCTCATCAAACCTGGATCTTACCACTGGACTCAACTGGCTGTCCTGCAAAGCCATAGAATCCATCCGTATGCTTCCTTTACACTGTGATTGGAGGCATATACTTCTGCCCCTGGCTATTACCTGCATGTTGGGGATCTGATCTTAGGTCCTCATGCTTGCCTAACAAGCATTTTCCCAACTTAGCCGTATCTCCAGCTCCTTGAGTGAACTTCTAGTGTATTCATTTTCAGCACATAAACTAACTCCATTGAGAAGAGCAGCTTACGACCAGCAATACTGGAGCTCAGACCCACAGCCTGCACCGCCATTCAATCTTCTCACCCCAGCTGCCAGCCTCGAAGCACATTTAACACATTTAAGAAACTGATTAAAAGGCAAGGTCACCCCAAGAATAAGTAGTCTAAAATAGTAATTTTTACTTTTTCTTTTTTTGGTTGTTTTTTTTTGAGACAGGGTTTCTCTGTGTAGCCTTGGCTGTAGACCACGCTGGCCTTGAACTCAGAGATCCACCTGAGTGCTGGGATTAGAGGAGTGTGCCACCACGACCAGCTAAAACAATATTTTTTATACACTTTTACATTTATCATCAGCCATCTGAGCCTGACAAACTAATTCTGAGTTAAGAATAAATACCTAGGTGGGAAAAAAAGAGAAAAACATGAGACTGGGTTAGATGTTTGAGAGTCTTACTACTGGAATTTTATGATTTTGGTACACATAAATACTTATTAAGTTTAAAGGATACAATAGCATGTTTGCTTGTTTCAGTAATATTGTCTAATAAATATATGTCAAGTAGTGCCTACAAAAGAAAAAGATAAAGTGTTAGTGCATTCTGTAGTCTTTTCTTCATGTCCCATTTTCTCTAGCCTGTCTCAGTTAATAAATGCTGCCTCCTTTCTGTTCAGGGTTAAGTGGTTCCACAGTACTATAACCTACATGGATGCTAGCAGGAGGGTATTTTCCTGTGCCTCCTTCATCGCGTTTCCACAACTTCTCAACTTGATCTCCTAGCTGAGAAACTAGTCCATCAATCATCAAGCAGTCATGGTTCCACTTCCCTCTGCAAGATGGGAAACATCAGACATGATCGGCATTCATGTTAACTGTAAGCTCAAACACCACACATGAGACTGTAGAAATAAAGCAGCATTGGTCAGAAAAACCCTAGGTTAAGTTTCAGTTATTACCAAGCCAGCCCGGGAAGGCTAAACACTAGGACAGAATGGGATCTAACCAGCAAAATGGCTGAGACTATTCTATTTATCACCATTCTGAACTAATCATTAACAGCCCCAGGTAGTAAAAATATTTGTTCCAATTCAGAGCCAAATCTTCATTTCTTTATCCAAAAATGTATCACTGAGGACTTACAATGTGATAAACAGATGTCAGCCCCACCTATTTCCTCCGCTAATGTTATCAACAGCAGCAGCCTTTTAATTAACTGAAAATGTCTAAGCGTCAGACATATACTAAGTGCCCTGCACACGTTCATATTTACATTGCAGCTTACAAATAAGGCCATCAGGAAATGTAGCAAAACTTCCACAGGTGACACAAAATAATGACTATCAAACTTTAGAATATGCCTATTAGAATCAGGAGTAGTGGCCCACGCCTAGAATCTTAGCACACAGAAGAGGTAGGAGAACCAAGTTCAATGTCATGCTCAGCTACAGTAAGTTCTACAGCCTCAGCCACTCGCTGCCTCACAATCAATTTCCTAAGCAACAGTTACATTAAAGCACCGGGAATAACAAAATTCAAAGTGCACTATTATTATAGCTGATTCCCAGGAGAATCTGACCTAAGAAATCCAGAATAAGTGCTTGTGAACCATACCCTAAGTGTTACCTGGTCTTTCATTTCAACTGGAGAAAGAAGTCTGTTTAACTCTATAGTCAGGATTCAGGTTCTAAACATTCCTTCTACCATAGTTTTTATTTCCAAGCAATCCAACTAAGCTATTCTTTTTTGTTTTGTCTTTAACTGTTAAAATAAACAATTCACGAGATATTTACAGGTTTTTGGTGAGTAGAAGATTGTAATCTCTTTTCCAAATGGAGTTCCCGGAGGCTTAAGTGTGATTCTACGAACTCCTGACAAATCACTCATGAATATCATATTATTTAGGAAACACTGATAGTATGCTGTACTTTAAAAATGCTGGTGTTAATGTCTTAAAAGGCTTTATACAAGCCTTTCACTTGCTTGATTAGAGTACCCCAAGATATTTTGTTCTTTGAGACTACTGTAAGAGGTACTTTTCTTCCCTGGTTTCTTTCTCATGCTGTTGTCCTTTGTTTATAGGAAGGCCACTGATTTTTGTGTATAAATCTTGTACCCTGCTACTTTGCTAAGTGTTTATCAACTGGTAGATTTTTTCAGAATTACTACGTATGCTTTTTTATCATCTGCAAGGCCCTATGCCCAGAAGTAGATGGCTAACACAAACTCTATGGTATTTTTTGTTTCATAATGCTTTGTCTGCCCATTTTCTTCTTACCCTACAGTCTTTATCTTAGTTTCCAATGATATGTTTTTAGGGGATTTTTGTGTTTATCAATGATATTTCTTGGCTCTTTTTTTTTCCTGTTCACCTGTTTTTATTTCATTTTTTTTTTTTTTTTTTTTAAAGATGCTTGTTTGCTTTCTAATGAGAGCAAGAAAAGATGTGGATTTGGGTGGGGGAGAAGAGCTGGGAAGAACTGGGGAGTGGGAGCCTTTATAGAAAAAATTATTTTCAATTAAAAAAAGCATAGGCATTTGGTTAAAGCACACATTTCAGCTAGTAATGTCAGTGATAACAATTCTTGACTGAGAAGTTCAACTTGTTTCCCAGCATGAGAGCAAGCGCTGTGGTCTGGCTGCATGGTACCTGGGTGAGCGCCCACACTTCTGCCGACGACTGGTGTAGTAGTTCTCAATTACAGGGTAGTTGTAACGCAGTCTTGATAGCTGCAGAGCATCATCTGGAGGTTTTATTAAAGTTAGGGGAAGTTAGCAATATTGCCAAAATATCTCAAAATTTAAAGATTATAAAAACTGATTTACTGCAATTATATAATAAATTTTAAAACTTCCTAAAATTTACTTTTTGTTATTTGAGGCAAGGTTTCTCTATGTTGCCCTCACTGTCCTAGAATTTGCTTTGTAGACCAGCCCTGCCTCTGCCTCCCAAGTGCTGAAATTAAAGGCATGCACCACCACCACCTAGCCTAGTCTTGCTAAAATTTAATCAACACAACATACTCTTTAAAAACAAAACAAAACATGTATAAGGTGGGGCGCAGTAGAGGGATGGATCTGGGAGGAGTTTGAGAAAGAGCAGAAGGTAAATATGCTCAAGATATACTGTATATATATATGAAAATGCCAAAGAATTATTACATATTTATACATACCCAACATATAAATAAACAAATACATACACAGATTAAGAAAAACAATCTCCTGAAAATTGTACCAAGGATACTGGGTACACTGAACAGCCTAGAAAGCACTCCTAACAATTTTACTCCTGGTACACAAAACCGAATTTGGAATATATAATATTCACAATCTGTTCAAGTGAGAGTGTAAGTGAAGTGTAAAAGAGTAAGACCAACAGTTACACATGCAGTAAATAAAGCAAAATCTAAGTAAAATCTACTATGCCTCCTAGACACACAACAAACTCTATAAAAGTCAATACCAAGAATCTCAAGTCTCTAATTCTCAGTTTTTATTATTACTCAATTGAAAAATTGATGCCAAGTATTAACAACCATATTAATGCTGGGCATGGGGTGCACGCCTTTAATCCTACTATTGCAAAGGCAGAGGCAGGAGGATCTTTGGGAGTTAGGACAGGCAGAGCTAAAAAGTGAAACCCTATCTGGAAACAAAACAAAACAAAAAATAGCCATTATTAAGAAAACATTACACAGGCCAGGCATGTTGGGCACGGTGCCTTTAATCCTGCATCCAGGAGGAAGAGGCAGGATAAACTCTGATTTTGAGATTAGCCTGGTCTACATGAGTTTCAAGCAAGACAGGGATACACAGTGAGACCTTTTCTCAAAACTACAGAATACTGAAAACATCAGTAACTTAGGTTTTAAAATTATACTTTGATGGGTCTAAGTTATATGTAGTGGCATTTTTAAAAGCCGTGTTTTCTCAAATTTGCTCATTTTATATGTTAATACAATATATACAAACAGAACCTCTGGGAAGCACTGAAGATACAAAGTAAGGGAGAATGAATACTGAAAACATTATGAAGGCTCAGAACTGAACGATAACATCATGGAATCAGGATGCTTCAATAAATATTCACACATTACATACGTTACCTAGGCCTTCAGGTAGAAGCCCGGAGTGCGAGAACCACAGGACCATCTGTGCGTACTGGCAGATGAGCTGGGTGACCATGTGCTTATTGCTCAAGTCCACCAGTCCTAGAAGAATTAACACGGGCTGTGTGACTTCCAGTTTACTGACCATGAATGACAGATCAAAAGCAATCAAGAGTATCCACAGATAATTTAGTTTATATTTAGTATACACTGAACCAAAGTAAGGTTAAGCGAATCTCTAGAGTGTTAAGATAACACACTGACTAAAAAGCACTTTTAAGCAAACCACAATTAAGTATTTCATGCAAAATGCAATTAAAATAGATTGAAAATAAGGCTGCTCAAATTAGGTTTTTAAATGAAACTGTACTTTTTCCTTTGTTGAAATAGCATAATAAAGTAAAACAAACAAAAAAAAGTAACTATTTTAAGTACAAAAATACATGTTAACTTTGAATTTAAATTCTACTAGTGGTAGTAAATTCTAAGGCCACTAAGATGGTCCAGTGAGTAAAGGCACCTGTCAAAAAAGCTAGGAGACCTAAGTTCAATCCCTAGAACACACATAAAAGTAGACAGAAAAGAACCAACCAGAGTTCTCTTGTAACACCCACACAACATGGCACATACTCACTCACATTCACATACACCATACATATATCCACACAGAAGTTAAAAAACTTCATTTGAGCAATAATTTCCTCTTTACACAATGCGTCAGTCACCAAGTAAACACGAAATGTAAGTGAATTAAGTAAAATTGAACAAAACATCTGTATAAAGTGCACACCTCTCTCGGTGATTCCCTGGGCCTCCATTGCAAAACAGCTTAAGACTGTATTAAGGTTGCTGAGAAGCAAATGGCACTGCTGGATAGACTGGATGGTTTGTGGGTCGATGAAACGACAGGAACCATCAAATAATGGTGCACCTTCCAAGGATAAAATACAGTGTTAGTTTCAACACAGTAACTTAGAGTCAATGTACACTTTTCTGAAGACCCATTACCCTAAAAAATGATAGCTTTTACAAATATAAGCTAGGAACTTAGAACTTATAAGCTAAGAACTAAAAAAAAAAAAGCATTTTCAATATAAAACCAGAGTAACATTATGAACTCAAAATAGGTCTGCAGCCTATCTTCGTAACTACAAGTCATAGATATGAATTTACTTTCGGGAGCCATTTAATCACATCAGTACTTAATGTGTGACTAGTCTAAGCAATAACTATCTTAACTTCCAAGTCCCTCAAATCAAATTCTAATTTTCTTCTAACACATTTATAATACTTAAATTTATCTGTACTTGAATTATCCTAGGTCTAAAACAAAACAAAAACCCACAATGCAAGGTCTCCATTAACCAGCACAAACTTAAAACTACAACAATGGCTAAGTTATAGCTAGGTATGGAGGCACACAACTGTAACCCCAGCACTAGGGAGGTAAAGGCTGGATCATCTTTGCCACATACTATGACAGTTATACTATTATAGCTTATGCCAGTAAAAAAGCTTTTGCTAAAATCCTTCAATCACTTTAATATCAACATTTTTTTATAGGTCTGTAAATCTTAAGATTTTACATCCCAAAATAGTAAAACTACAACTGAGCTAGATATGGTAGATAATGCCTGTGATTCAAGCACTCAGAGACCGGCTCAACTCAAGTTCAAGACAAGCATGGGCTAGAGCAGGGCTTCTCAACCCTCCTAATGCTGCAACTCTTCAATACAGATCCTCATGTGACTCCCACCCATAAAACTGTTTTCGTTGCTACTTCTTAAGTGTAATTTTGCTAGTGTTATAAATAGTAATATAAATATCTGATATGTGACTCCTGGGGTTGTTTAATCCCCAGGAGCTGGACTGGGCTGCAGAGATGGGTCAGTGGTTAAAAAGTTCTGAGTTCAATTCTCAGCAGCCACACGGTAGTTCACAACCATCTAGAATGTGATCTGATGCTCTCTTCTAGTATACATGCAGATAGCACTCATATACGTAAAATACACGAATAAATCTTTTTTAAAAAGCTACTGGAATAATGAGGTTCACAACAGCAAAGGTATTAAAACCTTGTCTCCAACAAATGTTCTGTGATTAAAACATTAATCAAGAATAGCTTTTAACTATTAAAATTTGCCCCAGATCCAGATTTAATACTCACAAAGCCTGTCAAATTCTTCTTTTGTGAGAACCACCTTATTCCATGTCCACTCAAGAACAAATCGTAGATTAGCAGCAGAATTGGGTTGTTCTTATTTGTATTTATAGAAGAGAAAAGACAAAGAGAATGATTACCAACTCTAAAATGAAAATTAGCCAGGCATTGTGGTGCACATCTTTAATCCCAGCACTCAGGAGGCAGAGGCAGGCGGACCTCTTTGAGTCCAAGGTCAGCCTGGTCTACAGAGCAAGCCCAAGACAGCCAGAGCTTATTACACAAAGAAAACCAGTCTTGAAAAACAAACAAACAAAACAAAAATAGAAAATTAGTAACTTTGCAGGAGGAACCAGCAAGCAGGAAGAAAGCACCTTAGCTAAGTTCACAAATTTAACATTAACGTCTACCAAATGTATCTTGTAGCACCTCCTCACAGGAGCAATAATACTTAAGGTGCTGAACGCGGTTGAAGAGGGGGAGGCAGTGATTATGAAGAAGAGCAATAATACGAACTGGAAAGCAATCTTTAAAACAACACAACAAAAGAAATAGACCATTAGTCTTAAAAATTCACTTTAGAAATTTAAAATTTAAATATTTCAGAGACTCAAAACATGCTAGACATGATGGCACAAGCCCTCAATCCCAGCATTTGGGAGTCAGAGGCATTCAAATTTCTGAGTTCAAGGCCAGCTTGGTCTACAGAGCAAGTTCCAAGACAGCCAGGGATACACAGAGAAAACCTATCTCAAAAACAAAATCCCAAACAACTCAAAACACACACACACACACAAAATGCTGTATTCCCCCATTCACAATAGCTCTAAAAACAGTTCTGGAACATTGGCAGGTTTTCAAGTGTTGTTAACCTTCGTTTGGTAGGTGAGCACCTTTTGTTTTCAAATAAAATAAATGAGTTAAAAAAAAAAGATGCAAGCTGGGTGAGGTTTTGCAGGCTAAAATCTCAGCACTCAGGGAGGCAGAAGCAGGCAGGGTCTGTGTTAGGTGGAGGCCATTGCAAGCTCAGGAAAGCCAAGGCTATGCAGAGAAACAATGTCTCGAAAAAACAACTAACCAAGCAAACAAAACACAATGCTTTCTTTCAAGTGTTTCACAAGAGATCATTATGGGGCAGAGCATGTATATGTACACATACACATGTAAAGAGCAAAAGAGATACAGACAATACTGTGAATGCATCTCTAGGGACTTTAGCTGAGCGGAAAAAGTGTATGAAAATTTATACACTACACTGCATGATTCAGTTTACAACCATATAACAAAACCGTAGCAGTAGAGAGCAGATTAGTGCTCAGGCACAGGGCAAGAGGGAGGTAGATATGGGGGCAATGTTTGGGCTCTTGGAAAATTTACACAAGATGTTTGCTAGACTATCACTGGGGGAGAAGCTGGTATAAAGCATACACAGACTCTCACTGTATTATGCCCTACAGTTTTATGTGAATTTAAAATGATTTCATGAAAAAAGTTTAATTAAAAAGTAAAACTATGAAATGTTTTATTTTTACAAAGTGAAACTGTTACCTTCTATTATCCACGTTCTGATGTAACCAGTCAACAGTCCCAAGGAACTTGTCTGAATTGCTGCTGACAATATAGCTTCTAATTGTTCTTCCTAAACCATGTTAAAGAAAAAGACTGTATGAAATCACAAGCTGTGAAAGGTTGGAACATAGTTATGACCCTCTAGTTTGGCAATAGTCAGACAATAAAGCACATGCCCAAAATTCCAGAACTTGGGCTAAGACGAGAGGATCTAAGTCTGAGGGCAACCTAGGTGAAACAGTGGGAAAAGAAAGGACAGTAATATGCAGCATTGGTAAGGAGATGGGACAATCATAACACCCAGAAAAGACTCATTTATATGACATCCTCAATGAAACCAACTAGACAGCTAAGGGCACCTCATGCTGTTTGTTCGTACTTTTAGTGGTAGTACTGGAGCCTAAGTCACAAGCAAGCACTCACTCTCCGACTAACCTATTCATCATCCTGTCCTCTTTTTATTTTAAGAGAGTCTCAGTAAGTTGTACAAGAAAGGCTTGTACCAACTCACACTGGCCCAGCCCAACTTTGATCTTGTTACCTCAGTAACTAGGATTACATGCTTGCCTTGCCAAGCCCAGCTCTATGTGTGACTTCTTAAAAGTTATTTTGCTGGCATCTCTGTGTGTACCATGTGTATAGCTGGTGCCAGTAGCAGTCAAGAAACCATCATCAGGTCCCCTGGAACGGGAGTTACAGATGGTTGTGACAAGGCACGTTGTAGGTCCTGGGAAATGAACCAGGGTCCTCTGCAAGAGTAACCGGTGTTCTTAACCATTGAGCATCTCTCTAGCTAAGTTAGTGGACGTGGAAGCCAAATCCCAAGACCACAGCTATTGATCCTTGAACATGAAAATACAGAATGAATACAGTTCCACATCACTCGCTTTTGCAAAAAATATATTCAAAAGATAGGATGTAGTTAAATATCTCACCTGACTTAAACTGGAAGGCTGAACATCAATAAGTCTTGGTGAGAGGAGGCCAGCAACAAGACATCGGTTATAACTATCAGGAATGACTTCTTTAAGAGATGGTCCTGATTTCTTTAAAAATGTCAAAGTCTGTAATAGAGAAATTAGTCCAACATCAGCCATCATCAATTCAAATTTAATTTAAGAAATACTCAACACACAAACAGCATGTAGTTAATTCATACATACCTCCTTCTGAAATCCAGTACAAGTTACATGGATAACTCCAGAGTTTAACAAACAAGTGGCATCTAAAAAAGAAAAAAGATTTTAAAATTTGAATTATTTCAAAATTATATTATACCAAATTATTACATAGAACTAATCAAAATTATTCTTAGAGTATTATAACCAAATGATTATATAGAATGAATCAGTTCTCCCCCTAAACAAACAAACAAACAAACAAACAAACAAAACACAACAGAACAAAACACCAAGCAGGGTTTCACTGTGAACTCCCAGCTGGCCTTAAACTCTCAAGAGATCCTCCTGCCTCTGCTGGAGTTAAAGGCATAGACCAAGCACACCCAACAAGAATAAATTTGTTGCTGCTGTTGTTTTTTTGAGACAGAAATTCTCTATGCATCCCTAGCCATCCTCAAACTCAAGAGATCTGCCTGTCTCTGCTTCCTGAGTGCTGAGATTAAAAGCATGTACCACCACTGCCCGGCAATTATAAATTCTTAAGAAAACCTTTTCAGAGATAGTGACAAACTTTATCACTAACATATTAACTGACATTTTCTAAAAAGGTTCAAAACAGTATTAATTTATAAACACTTAAGTTTCTTTTGTACATGTAAGTGTATCAAAGAATTTATGTAAGTTAAATGACAGTGAAATATGGACAAATGACACTACATATAAACTGATATAGAACTGACATTTTATAATTATACAGTATTTTCTTCAAAAATTTATAAAAACACATACCAAAATTAAAAGTACTTGGGTTAAAAAACTGCTCAGGAGGTGGGTATGAAGGAGGAACCCCTCGGCTTAAACTTCTCTCATGTACTAATATGTCCAAGATGTGATGTGGAGAAGTCCTACTCACAACTGAATCCAATGACCACAATGCAAAATAAGAGCAATTATGCAGAGATTCTCCTGATCTAAAAGAAAAAATTTAAAAGTATTGTGACACTGATCAGCTACACATGGCCATATCTGAAGGAGAAGGGGCGAGAAAACAGAATAATCATACCTCAGTGAATCTGGCATCTGTGCATGATACCAACGATTTATGTCAAAAAGTCCTAAATATACAGAAGGCTTTCCCTGTCCATATATATTCACTTGCCAGGTAAAGACAGAGACACTAGTATCAGGGGAGAGAGCTGCAAAAGAAAACACACACACACAAAAAAAACCCAATTACTTTTCAAAAACAGAATAAAGAACCTAAATGTAAACCACAACAGAATCCCAGTAAGATTTAATTCATATTTCAGCATTTATCAAACCATTTCTCAAGTCTCACTTAGACTCTGATATTACTCTTTAGCTATTAGGATGTTCTCATCAGAACATTCTATCTTTACTTGTTTCAGACAACAAAGTACAAAATGATTTCTGGGAATATTCCCCCCCAAGATGGTACACAGCTAGCACCAGAAGTTAATCCAGTACCCAAAATGGATATCCTTAAGCACTGAGGTTTAATTTTTTAGAGGAACTTAGCTTAGCTCTAACCATACGGGGAAGGCAAACACACACAAATACCTAGACCCGTGGTAGGAGAAGGGCACCAGAAGGGGCCTCGGCAGGGAGACAAAAGTAAAAACCTCAGACACCACTAAAGGCAACTGAGAGGAAAATGTCGAGAGGGAGTAAGAGAAATGACACGGTAAACTGACTGACGTGTTCATTTGGATGTAAAAACAGGATCACAAACTAAAAAGTGGGAAATATGACAGTGGGGCATCCATGGGATGAATGAACTTAGCAGAAGAATCTGTGACATAAGAGTATCACCTACTGAAGGAGAAATAGGACTAAAAAAATGCAAAAAAAAAAAAAAAAAAAAAAAAAAGTTAAAGGTTTAAAAAAATCTACCCCAGGATCTTTACTCAGAAGAAGGAAATTAAAATAAAGGGGGGTGTGTGTCAAGGTAAACACAGCATGGCTCAAAATGACAAACTGTACTAACGAAAATGGAGATGTACTAACTAAAATAGCTGATGTCTCAGTTCTGCAGTTCTGTATGGCAATCCAGAGAGCAAGAAAGACCTAAAAGACTGAATAAATGACATAACCAGGATCTTAATTTTCAACTTAATTAATCAGTATTTCTGACATAAATGTTAAGTCATCACACAAATAGTTAAAAGAGTATTTAACCAACCTTCTCTCATACTTTCTTCCCTGTCACCATGAGACGGAAATCTCTCTATACTCTGGCATCCCAACAATTTGGTATTACTAGTCTGTCCCCTTAAGGGGAACATGCCACCTGCTAGATCCAGCGTGTATCTTTCTTCGCAGTATTCTAATCCCTGCAACATAAAATATGCACAAATTTTAACACTATTCTAAATATAAGTGTTTTAAAATCAAACATTCCTATATTAAGTTTTTCCACACAAAAAGACTTAAAAGATCTAATCACTCTGAAGGCTATAAAAGTATAAACAACAATAAATGTAGATACCAAGCTAGAATTACATTCTCAAAAATGATTACCAGTAACTGTTCTGCAGTTGTATAAAATATGGGAGCACTCACACATACTAGCTGGAGTACAAAGCGGAACACCATAACCAGCAAGTCTATTTCTGTGTTCTCAAGTCAATTCTTAAGAATAGGGTTTTTTGCTCAGTTTTGTTTTGAGACAAAGTCTCTCTACATAGTCCTGGCTGTCCTAGAACTCGCCTTGCCTCAAAAGAACTGAGTATTGATTCTTAAAAGAGAAACTTTTGCTCACTGAACAAGAACAGTTTTTACCCACCCACCCCTCCCTCTTTTCAAGTCAGGGTCTCTCTGTGTAACTGACTGTGCTGGACTCACTCTGTGGACAAAGGTGGCCTTGAGCTCCTAGAGAATTACCTGCCTATGCTCAGTGCTCACATTAAAGCCACGTGCCACTAAGCACAGCTTAAAATTCTCTCATCACAGATTCCCTTAAAATCTAACAAAAGGTTGAGATGCTCCCAGAAAAAATTGTTATCATTACAATTCATATTCTCTAAAATCCATCCAGATACCTAAACATTTAGTTCAGAAAGTCTGTTCTAGAGTTTAGAAAATATAGCTATTTGTAACACTTCTTTTTTAAATTTTGGAAATTCAGTTAGACAAATAAGTAGTCATCTTCATGTATACACCCTGAAGTTATTCATGGTGTACTTTCTGCTTGATATATCAGAATAAAGTTAGGAGTATTTCTCCTGGGTAGTACAATTAGGTAACAAACTTGGGGGGAAAAAACCACCTAGAAAAATTTAGAGTGCTGCAATGGCAAAATAGGTGAAGGGCATTAGAAAGCTCAAGCTCACTAACCTATTCCTTCTTCCATTACAAGATGAATACAGCCTTAACTTGAACATGAGAGTAACTTCAGTATGTTATCTTTTATAAGAACACAAAATAGACAAAAATAATATTCTAATAACCACTTACCTCATATAAGATTTGCCCTGATGCCAAGCATTTTCTATCACCAAAAGCGAGCTGAAGCAGATGCAAACTCAAAACATCCCCTTCACTGGAAGAAAGAGAAATTACCCGAGACACTAAAACACGGAGCCTACATCTTATCCTCCCATTTTTTTACATAACACATTGAATGCTGCTGACTAACTGCAGTTGCACAGAATAGATTTTGTTTGTACAAAATGTAACTAATGCAATATTTGGCATAGTAAACATGCCTTTTATCCAATATTCTCTCTTAGACATTCCTCTCTCAATAAGTGTATTTTAGTTATGTATACGGCGACCTAAAACTATCAACTGCCTTCCCTACCTTCCTTTGTACCACACTGACTCCTGGACAACAAGAGTATGAACAGACTCATCCCATGGCAAGTGCAGCGAACATACCTTCAGAGACATGCCCTCCACTCTTATAAAGATCACACCCTATACAAGAAGAGGGCTTTGCAATAAGGACACGAAGCAAAGGCACCAAATAAATCAGGCACAACGCACACACAGCACAACATGTGGAGCTATCACAATATGACAGTGGTTAATATAATTCCAACATTGCAAAAGAAACAATGTGTTCCAGTTTGACTTCTTTACTGCTTGCTCTATCTCCAGCCTCATGACCCGCACTTTTAGAAACCACAGGCATACTAACCTATCTTGTGTGGACTGAACAGCCCATAAGTAACAGCAGTTACGAGGATCATTCTCAGGTTCTTGAAAGACAACTGCATAGACAGGAACCCTTCCACCTTCTAACTGTGTATAATACCTAAAACAAACAAAATAACACACTGCTTATTTTCAAATTAAAGTTTAAGGTTTAGAAGAAAGTACCTGATCTAAAAATCTGGGTTAAAGAGACACTATACAGTTGCCTAAATTCAGTGATTTGGGGGATATGGCACACAATGCACACCATTCCTGTCATTCCTCAAAGCGCACCCTGAGAGGCAGAACAACTGCCACAATAATCCAACTTGTTTGCTTTTTCAGAGTCTCATGTCACCCAGGTTGCTCGCAGACTTGCCACACAGCTGAAGCTGGCCTGACACTCACCATTCTGGCTCCGTCTCCATCTCCCCAGTGCTAGAGGCGCGATACCCCGCTGTCCCTTGCGTTTAAAGTCAATTTTCTACTATAAAAACAATAGATGAGGGCCCATGAGATGTCTCAGCCCGTCAATCATGTGCTACCAAGCCTGATGGCCTGACTGCAATCCCCGGAGTCTACATGGTGTAAGGAGAAGAGACTCCTGAAATTGTACTAACCGCCATATGCACCGTGGCACATGTAAGTCTCCCTCCCCTTCACAATTTAAAAATTAGAGACAAGAAAGGCAATCAGTAAGAAACTAAAAAGTTTTCATGAACAGCTTTATAAGCGTGATAAGCCAAAAAATAAATGTTAAAAAAAAAAAAAAAAAACAATGCTGTAAATGTAACATTTTTCCAGATGCTGTTTTAGCAGCAATTCAAAAGTGGAGCTAGTAAAAGGTTGAAATGAACGAGAACAGAGGACAACCTATAAGAAAGACAAAATACCCAAAAAACATACCAACATAGCTGGGGGAAAATAAAGGGTAAAGAAACTTAAATATCAAATAGACACGGGCCTATCTCTTACCTAAAAACTACAATCTGGTATTTCACTTGCTGCTTGCTTCATTATCACAAGCTGCTTTACTTCCATACAAGTTTCAGTTCAATTATATTTAAGGGAAATTTAACAGCATAAAAAACTTACTAAGTATTCAATAATTGACTTTTATTTAAAAAAATCCCAAGAACACTTAAACTGTTGTTTTTAATAGATTACAGAATTCACACTACACACATATGCAGTTTATTCATAGATATACTTGATCAGCAAATGGGCTATCACAATTACTGTAATAATGCCCTCACCCTTTTTTCTTTCTTCTCTTTGAGCTAAGGTACTGTAAAGGCCAGGGTTGTATGGACCTTGCTTTGCTGTCCATGCTGGGCCCCAATCTTGATCCTCTACTGATACTTTATAAACTCTGAAAGAACCAACCTAAATTTACATTCTGAATAATTTCCTTATCAAACTATGACGTATTAAATTATACACACTGTCATTTTTCTTATACTAATTTTCAAATATCTGATGCATTATACTTAAAAGAAATGATTAATCATCAACTAAGAGGAAAAAAAATTATACTTACTCTCTTTTCATGCTTTTCATGTTCCAGAGTGCTAAGTAGCCATCAGAAAAACCTACAGCAAGCTGATTTGTCCTGCTAATATAGCTGAGAGTAGAAATGGCTATTCCTGATGGGCTTACTAACTGGAAACACAGGTGGCGCCCTTCTCTCATCACACTCTCTCTGATGTGTGGTACTTCAGCTGGAATACCAGTGATAACTTCAAGGTCTAAAATAAAAGACAAGTAAGATTAAGAAACTAAGTAAGGGCCAGCAGAGTTCAATTCCTAGATTCCACATACAGGTGTACACTGGGGACTGTCAAGATGGCTCACTTGATAAAAGATACCCGTCACTAAGGTTTACTGACCTGAGTTCAATTCCTTAGACCCACATGGTAGAAGCAGAGAACCATCTCCTGCAAGTTGTCCTCTGACCTTCACATGTACACAATGACACATATACATGCACACAAAATATAAGATTTTAAAATAAAGACAGGAAGGAGAGAACTGAATCCAAAAGGATGTCCTCTGATGTCTCCACACATGTATACAACTCCAGTTCCCAGAGTACCTAACCTCCTGACCTAATCTTCTGACCTCCACAGGAACCAGTATATGTAGGAAAAAAAAAAAAATCACACATAAAAATAAAGTAGATCCTTTTAGTATACATATGGAAACAAACCATTAGCCTTTTATCATTTCTTCCTTTTCACTTTTCTTGAGAAAGAGTCTCATTAACTAGGCTGACCTGGCCTAGAGCTTTCCAGATTCTATGCTACCCTGATCTCATTCATAATACTGCTGCCTCAATAACCCAATCTCTACATTTTTCAAAGTCTACTTTACTATATTGACATTCCAATAAAGTAACGTGACTTATCCAAGAAGACTACAGTGCCAGGTACACACAACAGAAGAAATTTCTATTTGAAAAAATTAGGAGGCAGATAACTTGAGTTCAAAGACAGCCTGATCTACAGAGTTGAGTTCTAGGACAGCCAGGGCTACACAAACCCTGTCTTGAAAAGGCAAATTTTCCATTATGCCACACATTGAAATGCTCAGTTTTTGTTTCCCAATAAAAAAATAGCTCAATTACCTGATGCCTCTACTTCATTTTGACTACATGACAAGTCATCTAAACATAGGTCAATCAGAAGGATCTGTCCAACATCAGTTACTACAGCTGCCACACCAAAAAGCCATCGAAGACTTGGATGTAAATGCTGAGTGCTTGCGCTGGCTCCTCCGTGATTAATTATAGGCTCGATAGCTGTTACCTAGGAATCAGAATATGTGATCAGAAGCTAAATCAACTGTACAACAAATAAGATTTGATATCAAGGCATGTTAGTAACTTAAACAGACTTAAATATTATTTTGAATCATAATTTGCATGATATCTATGAATGTTAGAAAAATGGAAATTCTCAAATATACTTCAAAATTATGCTATTATATCAACATAATAAAAAATGAAAATTAGGGAGTTGAGATGGCTCAGAGGTTAAGGGCACTGGCTGCTAAGCACTTCCATAGGTCCTGATTTCAATTCCCAGCAACCACATGGTGACTCCCAACCTTCTGTAAGAAGATCTGGTGCCCACATCTGATATGCAGGCACACATGCATGCAGAACACTGTATACATAATACATAACTCTTAAGAAAAATGAAAATTAACTGATGTTTCTTGATAGCATGGTTTAGGCTAGTCATTTGTTAGCTAGCTCATTTTGTTTACATAATTTTTACTGAAATACATACAATTATCTGTTTAAAGATGAAATAGACTGAAGCTTGGAACACAAACTTAAAAATTATAAGGCAGAGAACTCTGTGAATTCAAGGCCAGCCTAATCTACCAAGGAAATTCCATGACAGCCATGGCTGTACAGAGAAACCCTGTCTCAAAAAGATAAAAAACAATAGCCCCATACATTTGAATGTTTAGCCACCACACAGTAGAACTGTTTGAAAGGATTAGAAGGACTAGGAGGTATATCCCTGTTGGAGTAGGTATGGCCATATTGGGAGAAAAGTATCACTGGGGGTGGGCCTGAGATTTTAAAAGCCCACAACAAGCTCAGATTCTCTCTCTCCTTTGATTGTGGATCAGGATGTAGATAGCTCTCAGCTATTTATCTACCATGCCTGTCTGCCATGCTCCTTGCCATAATTATAATGGGTTAAGCTTCTGAAACTCTTAAGCAAATCCGAATTAAACGTGTTGTCTTGGTCATAGTGTATCTTCAGAGCAACAGGAACAGTGACCAAAATACTTCCCAAATAACATAACAGCAAAAAAGCCAATAGTCACAACAAACAAGATGTTGTGTTTTTATCAAAGGTGTAAAACCAGAGTTGGAAAATGGCTCAGCAATTAACAGCAATGGCTGCCCTTCCAGAGGTGCCACATGATGGCTAACAACCATCTTTAATTCCAGTTCTAGCAGATTCAATGCCCTGTGAGTACGGCATGCACATAGTACATAGACATATATGCAAGCAAAACATGCATAACACATTCAATTTTAAAATCTTCTTAAAGATTTATTTATATATTATGTTTACAATGTTCTGTTTGCATATATACCTGAACTCTAAAAGAGGGTACTAGATCTCATTATAGGTGGTTGTGAGCTACCATGTGGTTGCTGGGAACTGAACTGAAAACCTTTCGAAGAGCAGCCAATGCTTTTAACCTCTGAGCCATCTCTCCAGCTCCTTTAAGATCGTTTTTAAAAAAGATTTTATTTTATATATGAGTGCTCTATCTGCATGTATGCCTGCATGCCACAAGAGGACATCAGATTCCAGTATAGATGGTCGTGAGCCACCATGTGGTTGCTGGAAATTGAACTCAGGACCTCTGGAAGAGCAGACAGTGCTCTTACCTGCTGAGCCATCTCTCCAGCTCCCTCAAAAATCTTGAAAGGGGTACAGACTGTCTAAATGAGTTATAATCTGCTCTTTTTTTTAAGACAGGGTCTCACTGGGTAGCCTTGGCTATACATAGTTGAATGATGACTCTTGCCTTGAACTCAAGAGACCCACCTGTCTCTGCCTCCTGAGTGCTAGGATTAAATGAATGTCCTACTATACCTGGTCATCTTAAATTTTTGAGGGGCCAGTAAAATGGTTCAGATAGTAAAGCTACTTGCTGCCCAAGGATGCAAGCCTGACAACCTTAATTTGATGCCTGGAACCCAAATAAAGGTAAAAGGAGAGGTAGGTCTGAGTCCCACAAGTTGCCCTGACCATCACATGAGCATGTACGCCCCTAAGTAAAGGATTTGAACTGTATATTGAAGGTGATCATTACATGAAAATATATTAATTGTAAATGTAAAGTTCAATTAGTTTTTAAGGTAAGAAGAACATCTTATAAGCTTTCAGCCTGGAAGGGAAAACTATCAAGGAATCTTAACCAGTACATACCCTTCCAGGAAGAACAACTGCTTTGACCACTCTTGATATGCCCAGGTCATAAAGACAAAGAATGCTGCCGTCGGCTTCTTCCAACCCTATTAACAATCCAGTTCTCTTATGCCAAGAGAACTCTTTTACTGCAAGGACTACAGGACGCTGTTCATTTACTCCACTAAATCTGTATGCAGACAACCGCTCCCCTGTTAGAGAGTTTACAACTTCTAGTTGTGGACCACAAGCTAAGCATGCTAGTCCGTTTTTTCCTACGAAGGAAAAAAAAGAAGCAAAATTACTGCTTATTATAATATCACTGCAACATAACAAATCAAGTAGTTAGCTCTTTTATAACCCTTCTTTTATTATACAAACTATTACTAACCCCTCCTGAATTAAAAGCAAAGCACAATGTTCCTCAAAAAAATAAAGAACTACAGCAGTAAAATCGTGCAGTAGAGATTGGGCACATTGGTGCCCAAATTCATAAATTTACTCAACACAATCTAATGTTATCTAGCCACTACGCAGCAACAACAAAAAAAAAAAAAAAAAAAAAGAGAGAGGAAAGAGAAAGCAGATATTGTGAAATGATACACACTAGTTGGTGACTGTGAAAAGAATGGATTAAGAGTTTCATCTTGTAAAGTGAATAACTAAATAAATTAAAAAGTTTCATCTTACAGACAGAATATGATTTACTTATTGATGGGTAGATATGAAGTATAAAAAAGAATTAAGAACAGACCCTATACTGGACATTGGTGCTGCATGCTTATAATCCCAGTATTTACGAGACTGAAGGAGAACTATATAGTGAGACGTTTCAAGAAATCAAACCCAACATCCTACATTTCCACAAGCCACTAGATGAAGGTAACTGCTCTGCTACCATGAAGATGCCCATTACTGTGTAACTATTTTTTCTAATGGAAAACCTACCAGGAGAGGGAAGGTTCATGAGACCCAGAAAGTAAACAAGCTGTACACAGCTGAGAAAGCTTAAACTTGCAAGAGTCATGGGTTCTCTTCCTGAGAGAAAGAAACCGACCAACAGAACTGATGACAGATTGTAAATTGTGTAGAGGACCCCAGGGAAGCAACTTCCATGTTGGGGATGGCTTTTCAATGATGCAGCTGCCTTTGAGTCACCTCTTTTTCTTGTAATAGCCATCACTCACACTCCTATAATTCCAATAAATTCACAAACCTAGTGTAATCGTTACTTTGGTCTGTTGTAGGTTACCATCTGTATAAGCAGTAAGTTCTATGTCCCCAGGAAAAGCCCCACACAAAAAAATGCACCCAGACAGCTAGACGCAAGAGCTCCTAGTTGAGGGATACTATGTACTGGTTATGAAGATAGCATGACACGCAGCACAGTGGAGACCAGAATGCCAGAGCTCAAGGCTCCTTTCTAAACTTGCTATGTGTGCATCAGGATCACATTGATTAGCCTTTCTATTCTCAGCTACACAGATTAATACTTACTTAGAAAAGTTTTTTTGCAATAAAAAGCTGTCATGGAGCCAGGCGCAGTGATGCACACCTGTAATCCCGGGAGGCAAAAGCATTCAAATCTCTGAGTTTGAGGCCAGTCTGGTCTAGTTGGTGAGTTCCAAGACAGACAGAGCTACATAGTGAGACCCAATCTCAAAAAAAAAAAAAAAAAAAAAAGAGAGAGAGAAGAGAAGAAGAACAAAAACAACAAGAACAAGGAGGAATCTGCTGCTCTGGTACAGTTCTGTTGTACCACACAATTCAAAAGATAGTATATATCTTATTCAGTGAGATTCCTTTTCTTCACTTCCATGGGATAGGGAAAGTTTCAGTGCCATTAGGTCCCATTAGGTCTGCAGCCAACCAGGACCAAAAGTGGACCTGTTCGGTAGGTACTAGGAGGACAATCTTAGCACAGCGCAGGCCCAAGGCCCTCACCTATGTAGAGTATCTCCTCTAGCAGCCCACAAATGTAGCAAGAAGCACACAGAGGAGCCACTGCAGTGGTAAAATTGAACAATTGAGATTTAAAACAAACTAATATATATTTGTCTTACAAACCAAATTGGTAATTTTTCTGTTTTTGCTGAGTGTGGTCACTGCACACCTTTAATCCCAGCAGAGTCAAGCAGATCTCTGAGTTTGAGGCCAGCCTGGTCTACAAAGCAAGTCCAGGACTGTCAGGGTTGTTACACAGAGAAACCCTGTCTCAGAAAAACAAACAAAATTTTTTAAAATAAGTATCTATTTTATTTATGTGTGGGTGTGTTTTGTCTCTATGAGGATATGAGATTGCCTGTGTAGGCCAGAAGAGGGTGATCTCGTGAAGCTGAAATTACAGGTTTGTGAATGGCTGAACAGCCCAGCTCCAGTCCTCATGATTAAGCAGCAAGTGCTCTTAACTGCTAACCCCCCCACCCCCGCATTCATGTGTGTGTATGCATGAGTACAGGTACGGGTTATCGGTGTTTGGAGTAACGGAAACTAAACTAGGACCATGAGAAGGGCCAGGCAGCAAGTGTCTTACCACTGAGCTCCAGTCCCAATTAGTGACTCATCAGCAACCTTATTTACCTGCAGCAAACTTTCCACGAAGCACAGACTCTAATGTTATCTCATCTTCTCCAAGAGCTTCAACAGTCACTTCCGGGAACTGCAGGAGATCACTAGTCACTTGAGCTGTTAAGTCTTGCATACTTCCACTGTAAACATTTTTTTAAAAAATGAAATTATTATGATTATTTGTTCTATTGTATAGTATATTTCATTATTTCTAATCAGAATAAATATGAGGGAAAGCAAGTCACATACAAAAGTAAATAAAAGTGAAATAATTATACACATATGGGTCCAACATCTATAAAAATCAATTTCCTAAGAAACTATTTCTTTCAGGCAGCCTTAGGAATATATTCACAAAGCCAGATGTCCTGAGGATAGCCTTTATTCCTGTTCTGTGACAACACTTCTGTGTAATTCACCTCACTGCCCAACCTTCAGAGAGAGAGCAACAGCAGACAGAGCAGTAAACAGGGACAGGCCCATACTAAGAGTTACCTCTTTTCCATACTTTACTCCTTTTCCTTTTTGTATGCTGGGATTGGCCCAGTGCCTCTAAACTAACATCTTCAACCCTGAAAAAGGTTTGTTTGTTTGTTTTTCCAGTAAAAAAGAAACCTAAATAATGTCCAGATTCCCCAGAAACTGCAAAAACGGAATCTGATAACTATCTTTTACTAGATAGAAAAAAAAAATCTAAATTATAATCTTTAAATCTAAATTATAATCCTTAATTTCTACTATACAGAAGACTAAAGTCCCTTCATTTGTAAATAACCAAAAAGTAGGGCTGGAGATGTTGCTTTTGGGGAAGACACAGGCTTGGTTCAGCCACCCACACGGTGACTCACAGCCACCAACTTAAGTCCAGTTGCAGGGGAGGCAATTCCTTCTGAATCTACAGGCACCAGGCACCCAGTGAGTGTGCAGTTCACCTGTATCCACGGAGGTAAACACCCATTCGCAGAAAACAAAACCAAGAGTTCTGGTTAAACTGAAAAATATCTTTCTCAACGAGATAAAAAGCAGAGCGGAAAGGGAAAAAGGGACAATGAGAACTGAGAGACAAGCTGACTTTGGTCTTGAATGTTAATTATCAAATCTAGTCCTGGAGACCCTATCTTGTTGTTTAATGCACTGAGTTCCAAAGAGGCAGACTCCTCAGCTAGACATGGTGACAGACCTATAATCTTGGTATTTGGGAGGAAAAATAAGGAAGATAGCCACAAGTTCCAAGACAGTCTGGTTTACGTTCTAGACAAGCCAAGGTTTTACAGCAAGACCTTCACTAAAAATAGAGAAAGCTCAGTGCTATACCAGAGCTTAATGCAAGTCTATGCTGTCAGAATTACTATACAAGGTCATTAAACTTGTTTCTTGAGCAACAGCCTGAATGTCCAAAATGGTAAAGCAGGTTAAAAAAAAAAAAAAAAAAATCACTTGAAAGAGACAGTAAGACTAAGTTCAATAGAGAGGAGGAGAAAATACGCTAGATGAATTCACAGTTCAATTTCAGGAATTACAACAGGAAGTATAACAAAACAGGGAAAAGACTAGGAAATTTGGAATGAAATCCAATCTGAATTGGCCTACTACTATTTGCAATTAGACAAAAAGGGAGAAGAGCTTGCTATGTATCATAAACTGCCCTCAAACCCTAGGACATCCTTCTGTCTCTCCTTCCTGAGAAATGGAATTAAAGGTGTATGCCATCATACACTGTTACAATAAACATTAAGATATAATTTTAAAACCCCTCAATATTCTGCATCTCTTATTTTGAAAATATCACTATTTCATTATGAAGAAAATTTATAAAGCTAAGAAATTAAATAACATAAGCAAGTTTCTGGAATGAAATATTCACATTCCCAAAGTAACTGAGGTCTACTGACCAAAACTGAACTCTAAACCTATTTGTTAAGTATCTGGTCTAAAAAAGTGGATAAATTCTTTCCATTTTAATACAAATATTAACCACTCATCGCTTTACTTTTTGTTTTCAGACAGGAGTTCAGGAAGCTCAGGCTGGTTTGAACTTCTCATGTTTTCTGCCTCCATTTGCCACATGTATGATCCTGCACCAACATTCTTGGCTATCCACTTTTAAAACACTGTGCTGAGAAAGATAGAAGCCAACAAAGGGCAGGGAAGAACTACATTCTGACCTCCAGAAGTTTACATTCTAGAAGAGAGCATTCATAATCAAAGTTTCAGATACAGAATAAATGCTACAGTAGAGATACATATGCTGTGAAATCCTAGGAACAAACAGATTTAAAAGAGAGAGAGTACAGACAAAAGGTGGTATAAGTCAGGGGCAGGATTTGAAACGTGAGAATTTTTAAAACGTTAAGCTGGTACACCAAATTGAAGATAAGCCTCCAAACATCAAACGGCTTTTCTCGAATATGAGAGCCCAGGCCTGGTGCTTACTTTGTAAGGCTGAAAACAGAAAATCCGTGAGATAAGACTGAATGGATTAGACAGGCTACAGAGACCTTTAAATCAACCTAGAGAAGGAACACTTTATTCTTGGGAGTCCCTGTATATTTACAAAGTGAGAGTCTAAAAAGGGTAATATCTTGTTAAGTGGAGATCTGTGCTCCAACTGTAAACGTTTACAAAATAAATTGTGCTAGAGATTGGTAACAGTTTACTACCAAGTTACTCTGTGGCTCTGGCCAGTGTGTAATCCCAGCTATTCCAGGGGCTGAGGCAAGAGGAGCTCAAATTCGGAGACGGCCTGGCTACAAAGTGGTAACTGTCTCTAAGAAGATCTTGGAAAGTAAACAGAGAGTAGCTCAGTGGTAGTTCCTGCGCTTAACACGCGTGAGGTCACAGATTTAACCCCCAGAACCAATAAAAGTACAAACTAAATCACAAGATATGGTCTTCCCATACCTGCCATCACCGCCCGAAATAAGTAAACTCACCCCAACAACTTGTCTTAGGAGAGGCTGACAGTTACTAAAGCTCACTGAAGACTGTTCTTAAAGCCCATGGATCCTTCAGGATATCAAGAAGAAAACTCAAAAGTACGTTTTGTTCTTATTAAAACAAAACAAAACACGTTCTTTCAAAAACGTCTCCAACTATCTATTAAAACAAAGCCCATCGGCCTGGACTGGACCTCGGTGGTGGAGCGCGAGCTTAGTACGCGCATCGATCACTGGCCTCAAAAATAACAACGCTCACTTTCCTGTAACAAACACACCTCTACAGAATGGATGCCGTTTCCTTTGGGAACCAAAAATCAACCGACCCCATGCCGGGGGCACGGCTCGGCGGTACAGCGCTCGCTCGCCTGGCGTGTGTGAGGACCTGAACGCGGTCCTCCCTCCACGGTACCACACAGAAATGTTCCGCAAAGTCAACAAAAGCCGCCGGTCTCAACTGACCACATGTAGCTATCCATTCAAAAGGCACAAGTAACAGACGCCCCCGAGAGTCAGCCGAATCGGGCCCCAAACCTCGCAGACCAGCCCCTGACACGGTTATCCTAAACGTCCCGCACCAGACCCATTCACGACCCGCACTCGCGAGTCAAACTTTCTTCCCCGCCCAGGGCTCATCCAAGTGAAGCACAGGACCGTGTGGAGGGCACACCGACGCTGGAGAGACCCGGAGGGCCCGCGGCTGCCAGCGGGGAACGCCCCAGAAAGGTCTCCATCGCCCCGCTACACCACGACGGCTCGGGGTCTCGAGTCGGGCCCGCCCCGGGGGGCTGAGGTGCTGCCCACGGGCGCGGGAGGTGAGCGCGGAGACGGGACCCTGCCGCCATGTGCCAGAGCTCGCCGCCGAGGTTATGTAACTAACGCCCGAGCGCTGGAACGAGCCGCACCGGTCGCGGCTCGCGGACGCCGCCGCCCCGCGCGGCGGTGCACCCGGCCTAGGCCCGGGCCTCGCCGCCCCGGCCGGCCCCGCCTCGGCACGCGGGCCTGCGGCTCCCCGCCCTACCTGAGCCCCGCGGCCCAGGCCGCCGACTGCCGCGGCGCCGCTGCTTCCGTGCGGTCCGTCACAGCATCTCCCGGGAGACACGGCCCGGCGCGCGCCCCCGCCCGCGGAAGCCGCTCCTCGCTCGGCCGCTCGCCGGGCCCCCTCAGGCCCCGGCGGCGCCTTGGCCCAATCCCGGCTTCCAACTCCGCCGCGGCCCGCGCCGCGTCCTCCCCGCCGGCGACTCGACTTACTAGGCTGGCACCGCGCAGGCCGTGCTCTGCGCAGTACCCCGGGCGCACTGCCCGAACCCCACACGGAGCCTCTCCGCCGAGGGAAGGAGCGCGGCCAGGGCGGGGAGAGGAGCGCAGATCGCGCTGCGGGGCCGACTTCTCGCGAGGGTTCCGGCCTCGGGCGCCGACTCCGCGGGAATTTTCAAACCTTCCCTAGTAGGCCTGGCGGAAAGGGAGAAAAGGGAAACTGCGTTGGGAAGAAGGGTTCATTTACGTAAAGCAGGGTCTCCCCGCCTCCTGGGAGTAGATGTGGGGGAAAAGACTACAAGTCCCACCATGCTTTGCGCGATGGGCGTGGTGTGGGGCGTGGCCGGCATCGGCAAACTAGGGTCGGGCGTAAGCCTGTGGTCCGTTCTGCTGGTAGCCAAGCAATAATCTTTCTTCTTTGACTGTTACATTGCCTTCTTGTTTTTGCGTTTTGTGCTCCAACTTTTCATGCAAAAAGCGTACCTCAGACTTACTGAGAAACTCTTACTCGTTTTTTTTTTTGTTGTTGTTGTTTGTTTGATTTTCTGAAAAGCAGTATGCTTACATCGCCTAGCCTAATCTTTTGTCATGTATCTGGGTGGGGCTGGGAGTTCTCTGCTGGCAGAGAGCACGTGCTTGGCATGTACGAAGAAGCTCTGGGCCCCATTACACCAAACCTATGTTACCTTTTTGATTGGTTAGTATTGAGAGACCAGGAGTTAGACCCCCTGATAGGGAGATGGGCCGTGGCGAATTTCCAGGATGGCCAGCTTCTTCCCCAGCCTCCTGACTTAAGACAAAAACCTGAGAGGTTTTGTCTTCTACTGGCAGGACCCCTGCTAATGCCCTGGTTTAATAAGTTCAACGCCTGGTCAGGACATGTCACACAACAGTGGCGGATCAATCAACCAACCATCCTGTCTGTCTTCAAACTGACCAGCCCTAAAAGAAGGGAGGAAGACTCTATAAAGGTTTTACAACCTCTAGGCCTCAAGAAGAGATTGGATTTTTCAGCCTCCAACCCCCTGCTTTTCAGAGGGTCTTTTTCTCTGTGTTTTTTCTGCTTGTGTGTCTTTCCTAGACTCCAGGAAACCCCTTTCTTAAGTGCTAATTCTGCTTTTTTTTTTTTTTTTAATGTTTTGTTTTTTTGTTTTTTGTTTTTGGTTTGTTTAAGCCAAGTTTCTCTGTGTAACAGCCCTCACTGTCTTGGAACCCTCCTTGTAGATTGGGATGGCCTTGTACCCACAGAAATCCTCTTTGTCTCCAGAGTTTATGATTAAAGGTGAACCACCTTTTAATTATTTTAACTGCAGTGAAAACGAATCCAAGTTTGGCAATCCTGTAATCCCAGCACTCTGGGAGGCAAAGCCAGGTGGATCGCTGTGAGTACCAGGTCAGCCAGGTCTACACAGAGAAACCCTGTCTTGAAAAAACAAACAAAAACAAACAAAAAGAAAAGGAATCCAATCAAGATCCCTAGACTGTATCATTTTGGGGCACCTATCAAGGGTTTCTTCTGTAGACTATCAGTATCTCTCCTTAGGCTAGTCCTAGCACCAAATACTTTTCAAATAAGTAAAATAGAATGCCTCTTTAATACTGAGTTGTAAATAAAGGATTATAAAGAGGTAGAGAGCCAAGGCAGAGTCGGAAGGATCTCTGTGTGTTCAAGGCCTACATAGTGAGTTCCACTGGCCTTGAACTCAGGATGTAGCTGAGGATGACCTTAGTGCTGGGATTAGAGGCATGCACTCCCTCCCTGGTTTTAGGTGGTTCTCAGGCTCAAATGCAGGCCTTCATGAATGCTAAACAAGGATTCTAACACCCCCAGCCATCTTTCTTATGAACTAATTTTTTTTTTATTTGATGTTGGGGGTTGAACCCAGGTCTTCTACTCACCCTGAGCCCCATTAAATAGACGCTTCAAACAAAAACATGTTATACATGTTAGTATACATGTATATACATGTTAGTTTCCCTTTAGTCTACATTCCCATCCTTCGGAACACATTTCCTTGAATGTCAGACTTCTTGGTAGTAAGAAGACATGGATTTTTCAGCCTAGGAATTCTGCTGCTGAGCTTTGGTGACAGGGAGATCAGGTGACCTTTCTGGGCATTAGTTCATTAATCATCTGCAGAACAAAGGGGACTAGAACTCTTTAGACTGCCAAAGTCCCGGGGATGGAGGGGGTGGGATGGGGGAGCTGGAAGGATAACTCAGCAGTTAAAAGCACTGGCTGCTTTTCTAGAGGACCAAATTGAAGTTTTTTTTAAATCTGTTTGTTTTGTTTTTCAAGACAGGGTTTCTCTGTGTAGCCCTGGATGTCCTGAAACTCACTCTGTAGACCAGGCTGTCCTCATAACTCAGAGATCCTCTTTCCTCTGCCTCTCTAGTGCTGGGATTAAAGGCATGCACCACCAAGGCCAGATCCAGAATTGGATTTCTAGCACCTCCAGGGTGGCTCACAACCATCTGTAACCTGAGTCCCAGGGATCAAGCACCCTCTTCTGATCTCCAGTGGCGCCAGGTACCCAAGTGGTACACAAACATACATGAAGGTAAAAATACATACACACATAAAAAATTTAGATAATTTAAAATAAAATAATTAAAAATCCCTTTAGATCTGTCCCATCATACTTAATATCCAATCAATACACAGTCTTTCAGATCTTTTCTTCTGTCATCACCAACACGCTGATTTTTCTGTGATTGGCTATCAAATGGCTGAACTGCCTGTGCCTGTCCTGTTTCCTGAGAATAATTTCTTTGCTTTTTTTTTTTTTTCCCAAACGTGCTTTGCCTTTTTTCATCCTTTTCTCTCCCCCACCCCGTTTTGTTTTATTTTCTATCACTTACTTATACCCCCACACCTACTGTTTGTTTGTTTTAACACACTCTTTCATCTCCTTCTATAGCCAGGGATGACTTTAAGTTCCTGGTTTCCCCACCCTCAACTCCTTCGTGCTGGAATTATTGGTGTGAACCCTCCAGGAAGTTCTCTGTGCTGCAGGGGATTGAACTCGGGATGCCAGACAGACCCAGACATCCTCCCCCAGCTCTGTTGACTTTTTAGACATGTTTTGCTAAATTGTCTTAGGTTCCCCCTGCTACTCATTACATTGCACCTGGCCACCCATCTAAAGCTTAATATCCCTTTGCAGCCAGCTCAAGCTTTCCTTTCTGTGACATATCCTCTCCCTCACTTCAACCCACATGCTAAGAACTCGAGTTGGAAGTATACGGTGTTATTTCATGCCTGTTTCCCTTTTTGCCTCAGACTCTCTCCACCCGCCCACCACCCCCATCTCCCAGCCACCCCAGGAGCACAAGCTGCACCCTTTGAAAATTCTCCCCGGCTACTTTTTAACCTTAATTACATTGTACGCTTAATTTCCAATGTAAAGCTCTTCAACCTTTCTACCCCTTTCAGTCACTTAAGCGTGTACCCGATTATTTTAATGAGTTTTAAAAGACAGTAATAAATGTCAAGTGTACAGAGAAAAATGTAGGCTTGGTAGTTAATAGTGACTGTAAAAAGGCAGATTAAATAACTTAAGCATTTCTTTTATGTAATAATTCACTGTCTTTAACATGCTTGGCCTTTATCAAAATTACCTGACTGTGACAAGATATGCTTCAGGTGTATCTTGTGTCTCGGAGTGGGCCACAGCATACACTTGCACACTGCAAGGCTTTCTCCTTTTGGAAGAATGTAGACCCTGGGCTGGTTGGCATAGATCTGTAGTTCTGGCCACTCACCAGGCTGAGGCAGTAGGAGAGCCAACTCAAGTTGTATCTGAGCTATAGAATGAGCTCAAGTCTAGCTTGGACAATTTAGTGAGACACTATCTCCCCCTACCCCCCAAGACAGGGTCTCTCTGTGTAGCCTATGCTGTCCTGGACTCCCTTTGTAGACCAGGCTGGCCTCACAGAGATCCACCTGCTTCTGCCTCCCAGAGTGCTAGGATCACAGGCGTGCACCACTATACCCAGCTGAGACACTATCTTAAAAACTCAAAAGTTAAAAAGGAAAGTCAGAAATGATGACTTACGCCTGCAATTCCAGCACTTGGGAGTCTGAGGCAGGGGGCTTGCCACTGGTTTGAGGCCCACCTATGTTACAGGATGGCCTGACATACAGAGCAAGACCCTGTCTAAAGAAACAGAATTATTGTTTAGAATGTGAAAGGGCTGAGGATATCTTGGTGGTAGAGTGTTTGCCTAACATGTTCAAGACCCTAGGTCCAGTGCACAATTCTGAACAAAAAAAAAAAAGAGGAAGAAGGTGATTATTTGCAGCTAAACTGGGTTTTAAAGCTTTTCAAGGCTTCAAGCTACATGATTGTAATTGGATTACTTCCCTTTCTGAGACTTTTCTCAGCTAAGGAAAGATAATGTTACCTCTGCAGGATTCTAGCAAAGATTAAGGGGGAGCAGGTACCTAATTCATTTCTTTTTCACTGTAACCATGGTTCCATATAAAGCTAAAAGGCCTAGAAAATGGCAATAGCTAGTCCAGGCCCCAGTACCTCCATGGAGTATTTTATTCAAGAAACTATGTTTCTGTTTCAGTACTGCTTCTGGAAGTGACTGACAGCCATCTTATTTGAGAGAACTTAGAACCTCATTCAAGTGGTGTAAATTAAGCTCTGTTTGCTTGGCAAAGTGATAGAGAAGACACTGTTACTCTATCATTAACAGCAGAAACAGAGCTGCTCTGTCTGAAATAAAGATAATGGTCTTTATTCTAACCGCTACATTTTCATCATTTTGTAGAGAATATGGGTCACAGCAAGCAGTTCCCACCCTGGATTTTGCCAATTAACAATTCAGCGGGTGAGCAACAAATCCCGTTTTTCTTGTCATATTTCTCAGAATGATGAAATGGACAGCTAAAACAATCATTTCATGAAGGAGCAAATATCAGTTTCATCATTCAAAACAAAAACACATGATAAGATGGCTCAGAGGCTACTGCTCTTGCAAAGGACCTGATTTCTACTCACTCTGTCAGGCAAGCCCCCTGAGACTTCAGCTCCGGGAAAATCGGAGGCCAGAGGCATCAAGGGCCCTTTCTCCTGTGCACATACCCCCACTAGCAAACACATCGTTTGAAATAAATCTTAAAAATATAAAAGGGAGCTAGGCATAGAGGCACACACCTTTAATCCCAGCAGCACTGGCGAAGCATAGGTAGGCAGATCTACTTGTTGAGTTCCAGGACAGCCAGATGTGTGCGTGTGCGTGTGCGTGTGTGTGTTTCTCTCCAAAATCTAAGCATGTTAGATCTCTAGAGCTATTCTAGGCAGAGGACCTCATTCTATATATGGGGAAAATTAACCGTGATCAGCACAGTATTTTGATTTGTGTTTGTTCTCTACCTGCTCCTGAACTTTCTCTAGCTCTTTTCTTTTTGTCTGTTTATGTCGCTCTCTTCATTCATGTTGGAAACCGTATGAACTTATCTGGAGATTAGTAACTGTACACAAACATACAAACACAAATGTGTCTCACACACACACACACACACACACACACACACACATATACACACGCAGTGTTAGTGGGATAGACTGGCTGGCTAGCAAGTCCTAGGCATCCTCCTGTCTCTGCTTCCCCAGTGCTGGGATTATAGGCACACAGCTTTTATGTAGGCACCAGGGCTCAAACTGTGGTTAACAGGAGCAATTCTAAAGAAGTAATTTTTTTGTTGGGGGGGGTGGGTGGATAGATTGAACAGAGTGGTGATTGTGGGAAAGTAACAAAGCATTTGGAGAGGCTCAAGGAGGTCTATTTGTACAGATTTTCTGTTCCTTAACTGTCGCCCTGTAGTGGGAAAAAATGGCTCTTCGGGGCTAGAGAGATGGCTTGGAAGTTAAGAGCACTTACTGCTCCTGCAGAGGACCTAGGTTTGGTTCTCTGCACCTACAGGCAATGTACAACTACTTGTTTCAATTTGAGGTGATTCAGTGCTGTCTTCCGGCCTCCACAGACATGTGCATGCATGCTGTGCATGTAAACTCGTCACCCATACATGTAAATGAAAAGTACATACACAATTTAAACTGTATAAATTTTTTTTTTAAAGAATATTTCTTTTAGCCGGGCAGGATGGTGCACGCCTGTAATCCCAGCACTTGGGGAGGCAGAGGCAGGTGGATCTCTGTGAATTCGAGGCCAACCTGGTCTCCAAAGTGAGTCCAGGACAGCCAGGGCTACACAGAGAAACCCTGTCTCAAAAAAGCCTAATTATCCTACAGAGCCCCAGAGCTTAGGTGTCATCAGGATGATAGAGTAAGACTTCCTCTCTTCAAAACTGACTAAACTGTAGGTTGTACACATATCAGTGCGTTCTTTGTTTTTGCTTTTAGTTTCTTCTTAAGTGCTTGAGACAGTACTGTTCAGTGTGGCCACACCCAGTCTATCAGTGCCCTCATCATTATTACTTTTACATGTTTATTTTGTATGCATGTGTGTGTTGGCTAGTTTCGTATCAGCTAGTCACCTGAGAGGAGGGAACCCCAACTGAGAAAAATGTCTCCATGAGATTGGGCAAGCCTGTAGAGCATTTCCTTAATTAGTGACCGATAGGGGAGGGCCTAGTCCTTTGTGGGTGGAGCCATCCCTGGGCTGGTGGTCTGGATGCTGTAGGCAATCAGGCTGAGCAAACCCTGAGGAGCAAGCCAGCAAACAGCACCCTTCGGCTGCCTCCAGGTTCCTGCCCTGCTTGAGTTCCTGTCCTGACGTCCTTGAATGATGAACTATGATGTGGGAGTGTAAGCCAGATAAACCCCTTTCTCCCCACATTACTTTTCGTCATGGTGTTTCAGCAATAGTAACCCTAACTAGGACAATGGGGGGGGGCGTGCCAGTGTGTGGAGTTCAGAGGGTAACTTGTGGGAGTCCATTCTCTCCTTCCGCTCTGGGATCAAACTCATTGAGGCTTTCTCCACTGAGCCATCCCAGCAGCCCCCAGCACTCATCTTTATTTTCTGTCTCCAGCTTCTCAGACCCACGCTTGCTTCAAATCACTGTTTCATTAGCGCTCAGGGCCCTGGTAGTTAATGTTTTTTGAGGAAATGGTACTGCAGGTCTGGTTCATTAGCTGCAAATTGTGCACTTCCTGAAAACTCTGTCTCCAAGGAAACCTAGGAAAGGAAAAATACAGTGAGAAAATGATGGAGAGGAGAATTGTCTAACAGCCCACCTAGGAAATAGGTCACCCACTTTAAAGCACGCCTCACATCAAGTGTATTATACAGAGTCTTAGCCTCTTTTACCTCTTGAACCACTGTGCTCCTCCCCCTCTGTTCTGAAAGGGTCTCCTGTAGCCCAGACTGCCCTAGAATGCACCGTGTGGCCAGAGCTTGCTCTGAATCCCTGCCTCCTGCCTCCCTCCATCTCCCTAGTGCTGAGGTTACAGGCTATGGGGACCGGTTTCATCCTCCCTTTTCTTTATTCATCAGAGTTATCCTGTTTGAGGTGCTGGAGAGATGGCTCAGTGGGGAAGAGCGCTTGCTGTTCTTCCGGTGCACCCTAGTTCGGGTCTCATCACCCCATTGGGTGGCTTATAACGGCCTTAACTCCATCCCTAGGGGTTCCAGTCTCCTCTTCTGGCCTCTGTAGGCACACTTACTCAGCCCCTCCCCCAACTCAAGTGTTTAAAGAGTTGTCTATTTTGGGGGTGGTTTGGTTTAGGTTTTGTTGTTAATGCTGGCACCATTTAGCCACACCCCCAACCCTACTTAATAAACATTTAGTAAATGAGGGTGAGAGAAAACCACTCAGCGGAGCAGACGGCCGGGGGTGGGGGTGGGGTAGAAGGGTGGAGAACAACCTCCAGAAAAGGAGGTTTTGAGAAAGAAGAGCCTTTCAGTCTGACGCTCACAGGTTTCAGAGTGAAGTACAGACCCCCTACATAACGGAAACACACTGCTGAAGCATTAAAAGGCAAATGGGGGTTGAGGAGAGAAAACTTGCAGACTCCTGTGTGAGTTTAACTCATTTGGAAACTGCTATGCAGGCTGAATCTCATTCAGCCATTTATGACCACTGTGGGAAGAGTTCCAAAGACCCAAGAGCCTCCAGTGGTATTTGATTCTTGAGATGTACTCGCTCCCTTCTGTATCTTTACGGACACACTTCAAACCCTGTCCACTTTTGGGAGCACGGTTCTTAAACATGATTTATTTCCTAACTTCATGTGCCTTCTGTCTCCCCAGACCATGAGTGGCCCACAGGCCAGGACCAGCCAGAGTGAGTTAGATCATAGTCTACATAGATTTGTAACACAAATGCAATAGGCTCAGCCCTTCTTGAGATGATAGAAAACAGACAAACAAACACATTGGGAAGCAGTGAAAAAGATGTAAATTTGAACCCTGACTCCCAGTGCCAGGGTCCTTCAAGCCTGGGTTTCCTCACCTGTAAGGATCCACTGTAACAATTTCAGTAAACACTGAGCTGTTACCATCTGTTTGTTATTGAATAACAAGTAGAGCCATCAAGTGCAAGGGGCTAGGCATGGTGGCACATACCTGCAGTCAAGGCCCTTAGAAAACCACAGTAGGATTATATCAAGCTGATCTGGGCTATGTGGAGAACTACACAGAACAACTTGGTTTATAAGACAAAACCCTTACACTCACAAAAGGAGGGGATGGGGACTGGGGAGATGAGAGATCTTTGATTCCACCCCCCATCTGATTGATAGATAGGTAGGTAGATAGACAGAGAAAGGAAGAAAGAAAGAAAAATAAAGGCAATACACACAAGATGGAATGTTTTCTTTACTGTTTGGCTGATTATTCTGTATAAATGTGAGGCTATATTCTGTCACTATATTATCTATACATTTATTTATTTTATTTTGTGGTGCCATTGACCAAACCCAGGAACAGTGCATCTTGGACACGCATTTTTGTCACTGAGCTATACAGCCCTAGTCCTTAATTTTTCTATTAAAATTTCTGCTGGTTATTTCTGTAGTTCATTTTTCTATTTCTTCTTTTTCATTCTCCCCCTCCTTTCTCTCCTCCTCCTACTCCTCTTCATCATTTTTAGACACAGGGTCACATGTGTTGATCAAGCTACCCTTGCATTCCTAGGCTCAAGGGGCCTCCTGCCTCAGCTGCCAAGTATCTCATCCTGTGCCCCAGCTTGGCTGTTGAAGTGAATATTAACCCACCTAACATATAATTTCATATACACATTATAGATTGGCAAAATCAGAGAGTCCCTTAGAAACTACTCAATCTGAATTGTTTCAATGACAAGAATTTTTTTTTCTTTTTTTTTTTTTTTAGTTTTTTTGAAACGGGGTTTCTCTGTGTAGCCTTGGCTATCCTGGAACTTTCTCTGTAGACCAGCCTAGATTCTAACTCAAGAGATCTGCCTGCCTCTGCCTGCCAAGTGCTGGGATTAAAGGCATGTGCCAACACTGCCCAGCCCAAAGACAAGATTTTTGATCAAAACCATATGTAAATTTTGGCAAATTTAGGCAGACAGTCAATGGGGTTCCCAAAGTCCATGCTTTCATTTTGTTCTGAGTTAGTAGAAAAACATTATTTTATTTATTTATTTATTTATTGAGACAGGGTTTGCCCACGTAGCCATAGCTGTCCTGGAACTCACTCTGTAGACCAGGCTAGCCTCAAACTCACATTGATCTGCCTGCCTGCAGCTCCCAAGTACTGGGATTAAAAATGTGCACTACCAATCTCAGAAGAAAAAAAATTTAAATAAAATAAATGAATTAGTGGCTGGAATAATATACAAGCAGCAGAAATGGTAGAGCATTGTGGAGTGCTGTGTTCCGGTCATGAAGTGGCCTTTGCCCTCTAGAACTCTCTGACTCTCGACAAGATGGAGCTGGTCAACAGCCGGTCCTTGAGGGTCGGTGGGCAATCACAAGGCACCACCCCTCCCAAGGATCTTTAAGCTGTTCATGGTGCTGCAGAGGAGAATAGTCTTAGGAAGTTGCTCACACTCCTGTAAGTCACCCTAATTTAACTCATTGCCTCACCACCACCACCACCAAAAACACAGAAAAGAAAGAAACCAAGCTTGGCAAGGTGGCTCGGGCCTGTAATCCCAGCACTCAGTGAGTTCAAGGCTAGTCTGGTGTACAGAGCTAGTCCAGGACAGCCAGGGTTACACAGACAGACTGTGTCTCAGAAAAAAAATAATTCTTAGCACACAGTTGCAAATAAAATAAATAAAATGTATTGTCCTGCCCACTTTAAAATACAAACAAGGATAATTTGGAAACAAAGCACAGTGAGTGTGAAAAGGAAACAAACAAAGCATTTCTAGCCTAATGAATCAGAAAAAAATATCTTCCACTACTGCATAGCGGCTGCAATTCTCTGATGCGTTGGCACGAAGTTCGTTGAGGAGACACCCTAGGCAAAAGTAGTTGATGAATGATATTTGCACATGTCTAGAAGGCTGCTGCCCTAGATAGGGGAGAGGACAAAGGTGCCTAGAGCATCTATCACACTTTCTTCCTCCCTCCCTTCTGTCCTCCTGCCTTTGCTTCCTCCCTCCCTCCCTTTCTACCCTCTACCTCCCTCCCGCCCTTCCTTCCTTTTTCTACCTCCCTCCCTCTCTCCCTCCCTTTCTTTCTCTCCCTTCCTCCCTCCCTCCCTCCATCTCTTCTGTCTTTCTTCCTTTCTCTCCCCCTCTCCCTTCCTTCCTCCTTCTAGCCTTTCTTTATCTGTCCTTCCTTCCTTCCTTCCTTCCTTCCTTCCTTCCTTCCTTCCTTCCTTCCTTCCTTCTTTCCTCCTTCTTCCTTTCTTTCTACTGTATTCCTGGCTGCTTAGTATTCAATATGTAATCCGGACTGGCCTCATTCACTAATCTTCCTGCTTAGCCTCCCAAATGCTGAGACTACAATATAATGCTTAGCTCCAATTATTTCTTCATTTGTTTTGTTTTGTTTTGTTTTGTTTTGTTTTGTTTTGAGACAGGGTCTCCCTACATAGCCTTGGCTGTCTTGAAGCTCACTAGGTAGACCAGGCTATCCTAGAACTCACATCGATCTTGCCTGCCTCTGCCTTCCATGTGCTGTTTAAAGGTGTGTGCCACCACACTTGGCTATTGTTAAAATTAAAAAAAAATTAGTATTTTAACAGCTTTGTACATGTATATAGTGTATTCTGGTCAGTCTCTCCCCACACATACTTGTCTCCTTCACACCTCTACAAACCCTCCTCCTCCCTCCTGTTCCTTTCCCAAGTTCATGCCTTTTCATTTTGTTCTGTGACCCATTTAGTTTGACCAGGGCCATCTGTGCAGCCTTTGGCTTGAAAATATCTACTGGAGCCTGCATGAGCTAGCTATGTTTTAATCTACACCTCACGCTGACTAGCCTGGGCTGGACCCTGTAGAGATCCACCTACCTCCCCAGGCATGACACCTCCTAGGCATTGCTCTGGGAACTCTTGCTCCAGGATCTACCAGAGCTCCCCTGTCTTAAGGATGCTGACTTGTAGTTTACACAGTACTAGAAGTTGATACATAAGGATTCCAGCCAGGCATTGTGCTACATGCCTATAATCCAGCATTCTGGAGGCAGAAGCCATAGGATTTTGGGTCCAAGTCCATCCCACGTTACCTAGTGAGATCAGATCCTATATAAAACAAACCAAAAGCTGGAAGTGTAGCTCAGTGGTAGAGCTCTTACCTAGCTTATAGACTTGTAATTCTGACTCTTTCTCACCCTCACCAGATTCTTGTATGTTCTCTCAATCCAGGGCTCCCCCCTCCCCAAAGCCCACAGCAAACCAAGTAAATGAAAGATTACTTGGAGATCACAAAATCCAAGTGTGAAGAGGGATGTTTGGAGGGAGATTTCATCCAGGCCTGGAAGCCAGATGACTCACTGTTGCCTGTCTGTAGAGAACAGTCTGTGCTGTGAAAACAGCCAACTCCAGGCCTCTGGCTCCCGTACCATACAGGGTTTGCCTCAGCCGTTCTGAGTACCATGCTGGCGAGCTGTGCCACATCACAACAGATGGGCTTTGCCGAGAAAGCTCTAGTCGGGCTCATCTGTGACCGTGTTTCGGGCCCTGTGAGTAGCTCATTGGTTGTTTATGCTTCTCAGTCGCCCACAGATTCAGTTGCTTAGTTGATACCCACTGATGGTCAAGTACATCTGTGATACTGTGTATTTCATTCATCCAACTTTCCAGAATGCTGGAATTACAGGCATGTATAAATTTCCTCCACTTTGGTGAACGGCCAGTGCTAACGTCGTATCCTTCTATGACTCTAACAGAATAATTCTAATTGCTATTGCTACTCTCACATGTCTTTGATGCTATAAAACTATGGCAAGGCAGAGTGTGTGCACCATCGGCTAGGGCAGGGGTGTTGGAAGATGCTTCATCTGCATGTTAAGGGGCTGTGTGTGAGTGTGTGTGTTTGTGTGACCTTATAAGGTTAAACAAGGAGCGAAGCCTGGTAACTGTCAGGACAACAAATTCTTACAGTTGATGGTGGGCAGTCAGCTTTGGGGCACCAGCTTGGGAGGGAGAAGTAGCCAACTCCTGCTGTCCTCATGTCTTGAATTATCAGGATTAAAGCTTCCTTGATCTTTCCTCCATAACCCTGGGTCATTAAGGTCCCACACTGAGTGTTGAACCGAGGCATGCCAGGCACACACTCTACCAGTGACCCTTGCTTTTTACTTTTTAGACTGAGTTTTCATGTGTATGAGTGTTTGTCTGCATGCATGTGGGTGGTCATGTGCAGGCAGCGCTGTCAGAGGCCTGCAGAGGGCGTCAGAAACCCTGGAACTGGAGTATTAGACCACTGTGAAATGCCATGTGGGTGCTGGGTACTGGATCCAGGTCCTATGCAGAAGTGTCAAAAAGTCCTTCTTTTCTCTCTCTCTGTCTCTCTGTCTCTCTTTCTTTCATTTGTTTTTTGAGACAGGGTTTCTCTATGTAGACTTGGCTGTTCTGGACTTTACAGACAAGGCTGGCCTTGAACTCGCAGAGGAGGTTGCCTCTGCCTCCCCGAGTGCTGGGATTACAGGCATGCACCACCACTCCTGGCTATATATCTTGTCTCAAGAAAACAAAATACAGTTGAACGTGGTGGCCTGCACTTGAGGGTCAGAAGTCCTGCTTTTGTAGTTCAGGTTGGCCTGATACTTGCGACAGAGTCCCGGCTAATTTCAAACTCCAAGGCAATCCTCCTCCATTGCCCCTGAATGCTGAAATGACAAGTACACACCACGGTGTCCAGCTCGATGTGCGCTCCTGGCTATGGAGTCAGTGAAAGTTAAAGCATGGCACAGCATGTGGTAACTGCTGAAAGCCACCATGGTTTGCTGCAGCAAATGAACCTAAATCCTGTCTGTTCCTGATGTGAAAAACTAAGTTTCATAATTACCTTACAATTTTTGTTTTTCCTGTCAGGTTTTGCCAGGTCATTATGACAGGAAACAGATCGTAGTACTTCCTGTTTTCTGTTCAAAGAAATTGTAAACATTATCAACAAAAAGGGAGCTATGTCTAAAGTATTCAGAGACTGACATTGCCACTCTAAAGGTCTTGGGAAAAGTTGTATGCACATATAATTTTATATACTATAGAACAATGTTCATAGTTTTCATGGTTTTCCCAGTGACCTGTGCTTTCTCCATGCTCGTTATCAAATACGAAAAGTAAAGACAAGTTGGTACTGGGCACAGAAATTTCCATTTCAGGTGATAAGGCTACCACACAAGATCTCCGCCTTGACAATTTCCAGCCTGTTCACTAATTCAGGTTATATGTCAAATTATTAAGATCACTACAAATAGTTCCAAAAATAAAGGACCGTGGGGGCTGGATGGCTCAGTGGTTAAGAGTGCTTGCTACAATTCAAGAGGACCTGAGTTTATTTCTTAGCACCCACATTGAGCAGCCCGTGGCTGCTTTAACACCAACTCCAGGGGATCCTATGCTCTCCTCTGACTTCAGACACCCCCACACATACACATATCCAGACACATTAATGGAAATAAATCTTTAAAAAGTAAAGAACCTATGACACGCTCTCAGGTTCAGAATGTTGTGCTTGTTTAGAGCTAGGTTTTCACTATGTTATCCAGACTGGTCTTGAACACACGGAGCTTCCTCTCCTAGTGGTTAGGACTGCTAGAATATGTCTCCAATTAGATGATTTTTTTTTTATTTTTTTTAAGTTTTTATAAAGAAGATGGACTTCCATAAGCCTGGTTGTGGTGACACACATCTTTAATCCCAGCACTTGGGAGGCAGAGGCCAGCAGATCTCTATGGGCTCAAGGCCAGCCTGGTCTAGAGAGTGAGTTGCAGAAAAGCCAAGGCTACACACAGAAACCCTGTTTTGAAAAACCAATAAATAAATAAATAGATAAATAAATAAATAAATAAATAAATAAATAAATAAATGAAAATATAGACTTTCTGACTTGATTCATGCATTGAAACTCATAGTAGGGTCACCTGGTGGCCAAGAAAGCCAGCTCTTTTGAAGCCACTCTTAAAATCAAAGAGTGCATGTTTAATTCAAAGTGCTGTCGTTAGCGTCATGATTAAAAATTTACACACACCATTCCTATAATTAAACATAATACTTCTTTACAGTAGAAGCCAACTCCAGCGGCCCTAGCCCATAATGGTCTGTTTATTCATTCACGTGATGATCAGGCATTGCTACCTATTATTTCATAATCATATAGAACCTTAATAGAGCTTCTAAGTATATGAATGCAATCATTTAGCCTCCTTAAAGTGCATGTTTTAAAATTCTAACCCCCATTATGGCCATGCTATAAGACTTCTACTCCATAAAAGGGAGGGCCTTTGCTTTATAACCTACTTATGTCCAAGTGAGTTGCTTTGACAATGATCTTCAAGTTCTGGTTCCCCCTTTATAGACATTTTCAGACAGATCTGCTTGCTTCCTGTTGACCTCCTTCAGGTGGGCGAACGGTTTGTCACACTCTCTTCATGGCTACTGTCCCTGGGCTCAGCATCCTGCCCACTACTCCACTCAGCTGAGCCTGGGAAGGATCTTTAGATACCCCAGTTTTCCTGGTGATGGGAAGTTGACTAGATTAGCAAAGTGACCTTTAAACTGTCCCCCTCAGCGCTCAAGGGAAAAGGTCTCAAGAAATGAAAAGCCAGCTGGGTGGTGGTGGCACACAGCTTTAATCCCAGCACCCAAGAGGCAGAGGCAGGCAGATCTCTGTGAGTTCGAGGCCAGCCTGGTCTATGAAGTGAGTCCAGGACAGCCAAGGCTACACAGAGAAACTCGGTCTCAGAAAAACAAAAGCAAGACAAAACAAAAAAGTGAGGGTCGGGGGCTGGAGAGATGGCTCGACAGTTTAAAGCACTGGCTTCTCATTCAATTCCCAGCATCCACATGATGGTTTACAACTATCTTTAACTCCAGTCCCAGGTGGTGCAACCATCTTTCTCTGTGTCCTCTGTGGGCACTGAACACGTGTGGGGCTCACATACACACCTAGACGAAACACTCAAATGTGTAAGAATAATTTTAAAGTGAGAAGCAAGCTGGCTTGATGGAGCATGCCTGTAATTCCAGAACCTGGGAGTCTGGAGGCAAGAATGTCGTTCAGGTTACTATCACAAACCTGAACCTTTTTTTTGGGAAACGTACACATGATCCTTCTCTGGTTGTCTCTGAGAGTAGTCAAGGAGGGGCAAGAAGCCACCAAGGCCTTCCCCAAATGATGTTTATATTACAGGCATGGCCTTTTGTAATGCACGGGGAAGCTGATGACTAATAGCGATTAACTCAGGCTTCTGCCTCCAGCCGGGCATGTACATGTGGTGAATACGGGTGTGTGGTTTAAGCTTTGTGCCCCGTGACACTAAGATGGCCAATGAGACTGAAGTTAGTGTCTAGTGAATGACAACACCCTCAAGTGACCCAGCTTAGAAATCTGATTGTCACACTGCACCCCTGCTCAGCCTCACAGCTGATTTGCACCCAGCCCTGAAGACTTCAGTCCCCATAGCCTTTTCCCTTAGTATCAGTTGACCTCATTGATAATCATGAACATCACTCAAAAGGACCAACTGAAAGTTTCTTCATATCTGGCCTTATAACCCCTCCATTGGTAATTTTTGAGAGTGGACTTTCAAAATTACTAATATGATCAAGTTTCACACTGTCTCCACCTTCCGGCCACGACATTAAATTTTCATTACAATTATGTATTGTGTGTACATGAGGGCATGTATGCCACAGCACCTCTGGAGAAGGCAGAGGACAAGTTGAAATCTTCTACCATGTGGGTTTTGGAGCTGAAACTCAGCTCATCTCACCTGGCAACAAGTACCTTTTCCCAGGAGACCATCTTGCCAGTATCTCCTTTCTTGCCTTTAGCTGGAGTTCAATACCTTAGATTGACATACCAGCCCTGGCTCTTGGCCACGTTTCTATTTACCCTTCTGTATTAGTCCGGTTCTCTCTCTGCAGTCCAGCTAATCCGACAGTGGCTGGCTGTGAACAGAAAGTCCAAGGATCCAGTAGTTGTCCAGTCCCACAAGGCTGGGCGCCTCTGCTGGTCTTCAGTATATGCTGGAGCCCTGAAGAAGCAGGCTGTAATGCTGGTGAAGGGATGTATGTGCTGAGGGCAAGCAAAGAGCAAAAGCTTCCTCCTTCTGTGTCCTCATGCAGGCTTCCAGGAGAATGTGGGGCCCAGATGTCTTCCTGCCTCAAGACCCAGATCAAAGATGTGTGTCTTCCCACCTCAAAGGTGAGGACTAAAAGTGAATTCACCCCCTTCAAATCAAGATAAAAATCTCTCACAGGTGCCCCCTCTATTTCTGGATTATAGTTCATTCCAAATGTAGTCAAGATGACAACCAATAACAGCCATCACACCTTCATTCTACCAATAGTTTTTCTAATCGTCATTTCCTGATCATTTATATTCTTTGCCTCTTTAGTGTTTTCCGCTCATCCTGAAAAACCCCCTATTCACTAATTATCTTCACTTCACTAATTATCTTCCCCAACTATGATTTCAGCATCCACTTACTCATATATGTGTCCCGTCCCATTCAATAAACACAGCAAACACATTTCTGAATTATAGGGTCTCCATCAAGGGGTGCTGACAACAGGAACAGACAATGAAAAAGGCAACGGAAAAGGCAGGGAAGAAGGACAGGAGTGCCAGGGCAGGTGTGGTGGCAGTGCCTGCCATTTCAGATGGGCTAACGCTTAGTGGGAAAAGCCATATTTCCCCCTATGTTCATGGTCCACACAGATGGCATCATCTCTGGTGACCGATGTGTGGGTTTGATTTCCCCCTCCAAACTGGATAGTTACCGTGTCCCATAGTTAGGTTTTTATTGCTGTGATAAAGCAGCTTGGGAAAGGACGGGGTTTATCTGCCTTACACTTCTACATAACAGTCCATCATGGACGGAAGTCGGGGCAACACAGGAACATGGAGGCAGGAACAGAACCCATGAGGAATGCTACTTACCAGCTTGCTCTCCATGGCTTGCTCAGTTTGCTTACGTACACACCTGGGGCCACTGCCCAGGGACTCACTGCCCACAGTGGGCTTGGCCCTTCCACATTAACCATCAGCCAAGAAAACGCCCCACTACAGACAAATGTGATGGAGTATTTTCCCAACAGAGGTTCCCTGATGACTCTAGCTTGGTGTTAGGTTGACAAGGAAACTAACCAACACACTATGGCTTGCTAAGTACTCCCCCAGAGACCCCTCCACTTGTTAAAAGCACCTGAGGATTCCAGAAGAGAGGGTCAGATTCCCTATGACTACAGTTAGAGACAGTTGTGAGATACGATGTGGGTGCTGGGAATTGAACCCAGGTCCTCTGGAAGAGCTCTTACCCACTGAGCCATCTCTCCAGCCTCTAGCTCTAAGTTTTGAAACAGGATCTAACTATGTAGCTCAGGTGGGCCTTGAACTTGTGACCCTTCTGCCATAGCTTCCTGAATGCTGAGACCATGGCTATCAGGAATGGAGGAACATTTAACAGGTTGAAAATCTTTCCTAGTTGTGAATCTTCTGGTCCTATAAGGGCGTGCACTTGAAGAGGATCCTGGGAGCCTGGTATTTCTTCTTCCTCTCTGTTTACTCCCTGGCCACCATAAGGCAAGCGGCCTCTCCTGTCTCGTGCTCCCACCACTGATGTTCTGCCTCATCAGAGGCCAACTGGTTATGGGCTGAAACCTCTAAACCAAGGAACCGAATTAAACCTTTCTTCTTAAAAAGTCAATTATCTCAAGTGCTGACTGACATACCAATTCTCTGACACCAGAGAGCATCCGGTAACTTACCCAATACTGACATTATCATTCTCAAACAACAAATACTAGCACTCAAGAACTCCTCAGCACCTTTATTGCTCAGAGATTTACAAAGGTTTTCAGCGCTCTGTGCCAAGAACCAGAAACAAAGATGAAAATATTCATTTCATATTATAAAACAGTATCACAGGGATTAAACAGAAAGGAAGGTATCTGAGTTGAAGGGTATTTAAGACATCATGGAGAAGAAGGAAGGGCTTTTGGCTTTTTCCTTCTGGGATGCTGGCTGAGTAAGAAGATCAGCTGGGTGCTTTCTTTGCTTCTCTGACCTAGTAGGTTTTCGCCCCAATATATGCCTCCTGAGTCTTTATTGATAAAATCAAACGACTGGAATTTTGTATTTAGTAACAACACACTATGGTTCATTGACTTACCGGGGTCCATGGCTTTCTATTACCAAAAAGAAAGAGACCAATTCTCTAAAGATGTTTATTTTTCCTTAACTGTCAAGGGTGGTTAATTTTTATTTTTTTGTTTTTTGGGGGATTGTATAATCCTTGAGATTGTTGTCTCAAACAGTCCCAGGGGTAATCTTTCTTAGTGGCTGGATTCCAGAGTTAACCTTAGTACTCACAGCCAGGAATGCCTGACTGTCTTCCTGCCTCACTTCCTTTCTTTTTCTTTATCAAGTACTTTGCCACAACAGTGAGAATAACACATGAGGAACCTTAGAGATTCCCTAAAAGGACAAGCTACTTAGGGTGAGTTTTGACCTTATGAAAGTATTCCAAAGAATACCATAAATGCTAAAACTATCTTGGGAGAACTGGTCCCTTGTCACCTAGACCAGCCATAACTTCCTAGGGTAAACAGGTCTCTGGACCAGCCATAAATTCCTATTCAATGTGCTCCTGACCTAAAGGTTACGCAAACTGCCTGACCACTTAACTGCTGTCTCTCTGCTTCTGTAAACAATGCTTGCTGCACATGTGTCCAGAGTTGCTTTTATGTATATGTCACAATTGCATTTGTTTGTTTGTTTGTTTGTTTGTTTTTGCTTTTAAAAACTCAAACAAACTGGAGGTTGGGGCTGCTTCCTATTGCTCTGCTTGGGACAGCCCCATCAGCAGTGAATAAATGACTTACTCGTGCATCTCAGGAGTTTTTCTCTTCAGGCACCCCATATCAGAACCATACATTGCTTGAACCCGCTCCTACCTTATGAAGTATATGCTATACTCTCTATGAAAATCTGTGCTTTCATTGCTGCTGCTTTATGTCTTGCTCAGCTCTTTCTTTGAGACAAAAAGAACCTAGACATTGCATCATGGGATCCTGAGACCACTCCTAGCAACAGACAGTTTTATTTTGTCTCACAGTTCAAGAGTACGGCCCATCGTAGCAGGGAAGGCACTGTGGCAGGAGTGTGGGGTAGCAAGTCACGTCACACCGACTGTCAGAGAGCAGAAATAGGTGAAGGTCAGTGGTCAGTTCATTTTATTTTGCTTTTCAGTCAGCCCAGGGCCCCAGCACAGAGTACCGTGATGCCCACACTTAGGAGTTAAATCTTCCTGGAAACACTCTTTCAGAGACACACCAATCGGAGTGTTTCCATGATGCTTCTAAACAAGTTGTGGTGCACACCTTTAGTCCTAACGCTTTAGCCCTAAGCAGCAACATCTCTGTGTGTTGGAGGCCGCCTGGTGGTCTACATAGTGAGCCCCAGGATGTATATGCAGTAAAACCTTGTCTAAAAACAAACATACATAAATGAAGCCAAAAGGTAAATCCCAGCGGGTTGACAATGAAGATTGACCATTACACGCCATAATTCAGTTTTTATGCTTTCAATGTTCTTAACAGAAAGCAGGTTCTCATTTTAGTTTGCTATGTTTTCTATCGTGGGGATTGAACCCAGGACATTGAGCACACTACCACTGTACACAAGCCATTACTGAGCCGTTCCTAAACTCTGAATACACGTCTTTTAATGCAGCTGTTTCAGGTTAGGCATTGGTTCAGACTGAAAAATAAATGGCAGTTGACTTTCTGTCACAAACAGAAAGCTGGACACAGACAGGAAGCAACTGTATTCAAATAAGGACCCTTAGTCAGCGCCAAGTGTGATCTCTGAGCCAGAACAAGCGGAATAATCCCTCCAATCACCTGCCACTGCAGACTCTGCCAAGGCAGACTTTCAGCTGTTAAAGTGAGGGACAGGAGCGCACACAGAACCAAAGGGTTGAGAAGCCTTTGAGGCCATTGGCAGCTCACAGGGCAGAGTATTGAAGAGGAAAAATACCATAGGAAGATCTCCAGAAAACGGCACGTGGCTTCCCTTGAGACTTTGGACAATTATTAACCCGAATATGCGTAGGAAGAAACCCTCCAAGAGTGGCAAAGAATAGCTGATGGAGATACGAATTCTTACTATGCAGAGTGAGCATGTTCACACAGAGAGGGGTGACGGGGTGGGGATGGAGATTACTAACACATGAAAGGAGTTTGGAGGAAGGACCCCACAGAGCTGAAATCAGTAGTTCTGGAGAGGGAGTGCTGTTGGGCTGGTGGTGATGTCTCCGGAGAAGAGGGCCTCTGCCTGGTAGCCCTGCCTGGTACTGCACTTCTGTGGGTCAGGGTGAGGCTGCGTCAGTCAGTGTGCAGGGCTGGGTGGCAGCGGTGCACGCCTTTGATCCCGGCACTCATGCGGCAGGGGCAGGCAGAGCTCTGTGAGCCTGAGGCCAGCCCAGGCTGCAAGGCAAGTTCCAGGACAGCCAGGGCTGCTATACAGAGAAACCCTATCTCAAACAAACAAACAAAAACAAAAACCCAGAACAAAACAACAAACTACTAATTGGATCCAGCTGTTGCTATTGGAAGAAGCTGTCATGGGAGTACAGCAAAAGCTAGAGCTGGGCATGGCAGATGAGAAAGAAATAGTATTTTCAAGGCCCGCTCCTGCTTGTAAAAATCCCTTGAAATAGTCTCTTCCTAAAACATAACATGCAACAAACAAGAAAACCCACTACTAAGTTACACAGGCCCCTGCAGACAGCCGGTGTGCACTCGGGTTGACTTAGAAAGCCACAGCTGACTCAGCGCTGCGCGCTGCACTTGTGGAAAATACAGATGAAAGCTTTAGCTCACAGCCATGGTGGCTCCTGGCAATCCAGGGGCAGCTAAGGAACTGCGTTATTCTATTTCAGCTTTGAGAAGTTTCATTCGGTCTGTGTTCCACACAGCCCAATGATAATTAGACCAGAACTGCCGCTTCTCCCGCCCCTGGGTGCTGCCGGTAGAGAGAGACATGCAGACAGACATAGATCTGAGTTCATGAAGCAAGTCGCACTGGCTGCCCCTCCAGATAGGCATTCTAGTGGCAGGGTCCTAAATCACACTTACAGGGAGAAACAATCAACCACGTAGCTTTAATTTGGAAGGTATTTATTTATGTATTTATTCACTCATTTGATTTTGAGACAGGGACTTGCTGTATTGCCTAGACTGGCCTTAGAAGTCTCAGAAGGCTCAGAGAGCAGCCGAGACCACAAACCAGACGCCTATGATGGGTCACTGTCAACCTGACACAGTCTAAAGGTTGTGGGAACTGAACTCAGGACCTTTGGAAGAACAGCCAGTGCTCTTAACCTCTGAGCCATCTCTTCAGCCCAGAGTTTTTTAAAAAAATCATACCTGCTGGGCTGGGAATGCAGCTCTGTGGAGAGTTCGTGGTGTGGAAAGATCCAGGCTCTGTGTTTGCCCTCTAGTGTTATTTCAAAATGTGGCGTGTGGCACCTTCTATGAGGCCCAGCTACCTGGGAGGCTGAGATGGGAGGATCATTTGAAGCCATGCTGGGCATGACAGCAAGACTCTAGATTGGTTTTGTTTTGTTTTGTTTTAGGACACACTGAAGAATTCCAGTAATAAGGAAAAGCTAAATGATGAGATTAAATGTTGGTGAAGGAAGGTAGGTGGGGGGCACGTGTTTGTAATCCCAGCTAGTGGAGAGGAGGATTACAAGGGTTGCCAGTTTGCGGATAGCCTGGGCCACAGGATGAGTTAGCTGGAAGCCATCACGGACCATATAATAATAATAACAACAGCAAAGCGAGAGGGAAACTCAGGGGCTTTACTGGACATTCCTTTCGCTTCTGTTTTTAGACCCAGCCAGTGAGAGGAATGGCCGGAAGTGGTTAGGGTCAACTGGGAGTCAGCGAGAATGAGGGGAGGAAGAAGGTCTGTCCTGGTTGTGACAGGAGCACAGCGACGCCCCACCTCCAGCAGCATGTGTCAGCAGTGGTGGCCATGTTGTCCGCTGGCCCGCATGAGCAGTGCGATTGCCAAAACCCACAGGCTGCTCTGTGTCTTTGTTTCTGTTTTCGCCTCTCCCAGGTCTGATACTTCCGTCTTTCTAGCAATTCTGTGTATTACTCAACGTCTTTCCAGGATCCCCCGGGCCTGGTGCCAGCCACAAAGTTCCTGATCCGGTTACCAGGCTGTGGCTACAGGGAGGAATCCCTCCTTACAAAACATCTGTAGCCTCAGAACATGGGAGGCTGAAGAGCAAGTTCTCCTTTGTTAGAGCAGGTTTTTGTCCTGACCCAGGGATACTTGTGGACACTGACATGGCAACACACATCCTTTGAAGAAGTGGCTCCTTTTCTCATCTAGCTTCTAGGAGGATGGTGGCATCGGCCACTGGCCTAACTCCATGTCAAGGGGCCACCTCAAGGACCACACTGAGGTTCCGTTTCCAACACTCCTGGGGACACATCACCTCTGCTGTGGTCCCGCTTACCTTGACCTTGACTGGCCTGTTGTTGAAAGTGCAAGGCTTGGAGCTGGAGAGATTGCTCAGCAGCTAACAGCACTTGTTGCTCGTGCAGAGAATTGGAGTTCAGGTCCCAGCACCCACCATCGCGTGGCTTGTGGTTACACTAATCCAGTTCAGGGGATGCAACACCCTCTCCTGGCCTCCACAGGTGCTTGCAAACACATGTACATGTACATGCAGCCACATATACATAAAAATACAAAAATAGAAAATACAAGACTTTGTGAGCCTGGGGCACATGCATGTACGTGGTAGGATGGGGAACAAGGTGCCTCCCTCTTTTTGATTCTGGCGGTAATAAGGGCCAGACATCTTTCATAGCAAGGGGCATTTTTTCTTCCTAGTCATCAGCCTGATGCCATCCTGGACTGTGGTACCGTCTCAGTCACCTGTGCCTGGGGAAGGCTGTGGATCTTTGCATTCCTGTAGACCTGGAATATGGATTTTCTGAGTTCAGCTTCTGACCTTCCTTGCTTATAGATCCCTGGTGTGTTCCCACAGGGAAGGGAGTTTCAGGGAGCTAGTACAGTTAGGGGCTGCTACTTAAGCTGGCTTGCTGCTCTTCCAGGGGCCTGGGTTCAGTTCCCAGAACCCACTTTGAGTGTCTCACAATTGCCTGTAACTCTAGCTTCAGGGGATCTGATGAGCTCTTCAAGGGCATGTGTGTACATGGACACACACGCGGGCACATACACACACATGCACACCTTTTAAAGAAAACATAGTACACTCAATTCTTTTTTTATTTTTATTTTCTGAGACAGGGTTTCTCTGTGTAACAGCCCTGGCTGTCCTGGAACTCTCTCTGCAGACCATGCTGCCCCTAACTCACAGAGATCAGCCTGCCTCTGCCTCCTGAGTGCTGGGATTAAACATGTGTATCCCTCCTCCCCCTCAGTCACTACACTCATTTTTGTAGCCACCTTCCTTCCCTTGCCAGTCAGCACCTTCCTGCTTAATCCCCCAAGGCTGCAGTGGACCAGAACTCAGACTGGTCTTTCTTGGCAGTTCCTAGCCAAGGCTTTGAACTGTGACCCCCCCCACTCCCGCATCTATCTAGTCACGTAGGAGTTATAATCTGGATACTAATCTATCTCGATTCCTTGGGGGCATAAAACACAGCCCAGCTTCAGCTAATCAAACAAAAGGAGGGTTTTCTGAACAGCGATCAGGTAGCTCAAAGCTGGCAGGAGGCTGGAAATTCAGTCTTGATATGGGTCAGGCGCCAATAGAAAGTGGTCAGCTATTTTATCTGAGTTAAAGCAGGGATTTATTTATTTATTAAGTCCTCATTTCTGTTGATAAATGTCTCCGTCTGTGATTCAGTCTCAGGGGGCTGGTAGCTCACAGAGTAGAACACTTCATGCCAGGATGCGTGAGGTTTTAGGTTTGATCCCCAATACTGCAGAATAAAAATAAAAAAGATGATTCATTCTCTTCGGACTGGGGAGATGGATTCAGTTGGTAATGTGCTTGAGGTGATATGCAAGCCTGTGTGTGTGAGTTTGGATCTCCAGAACTCATATAAAAAACTGAACCCTGCCACCTGTGAGCTGGGGGGGGGGGGAGAGAGAGAGAGAGAGAGAGAGAGAGAGAGAGAGAGAGAAAGCACAAGCAGGAACACCAAGGATCCCTGGAGCTCACTGGCCAGCCAGTCTGATGAGCTCAAGGTTCAGAGATGTTTTGAATGACCCTGCCTAGATCATCTGCCCACCTCTTGGCTATGGTGAAAAGTTTCTTCACTTACCGTCCCACCAAAGAACAAGGGCGAAGATTAACTCCCAAACCAGTAACTAAGGTGCTGTTTTGCCAAAGAAGAGGTTTAAAACGCAGTAAACAAAGCACTGCGGGTGCCGTGGAGCCACGTGCCTGGCACTGCACCTGGCACCTGTCCAGAACGAACTCCTGGCCCAGCCTGCTGAGAATTTACAGGGCCTGGATTCCAGCTCCCATCGTATTTACCGCCTCGGTTCACGACAAGGTGTCCAGAAAAGTCTCAAGAGTGCCCCCTGGTGTCTAAAAGCAGTCACAGCTACTTAGAGAAGAGAGCTCACAGAACAAGGTTATTAACCGAATGAACCTCACCTGCCTGGGCCTCAGGGTTTATGGCACTGTGTAAATGAGGCCGCCTATTCTGAAACCCGGGGGGTACCTGAAGGTGTCCTGTCAGCTTCGGCCGCCTGCTTCAAAAGTGCAGTCACTCACCCGAGGGGGCCTTAATTGAGGGATTGCCCAGATCGGATTGGCCTGACTGATGTGGGCGGGCCCAGCTCACCATGAGTGGCATTATCCCTAAGAAATTGGGCCTGGGCTATACAAGAAAGCTAGCGGAGTCAAAGCCAGAGGGTGAGGCGGCAGAGTTCCTCCGTGGCCCCTGCCTCAGTGATGGACTGCGACCAGGAAGTGTGAGCCAAATAAGTCCTTTCCTCCTCTAAGCTGCTTCCGGTCACAATGTTTTATCGTAGCAACGAGAGTTAAACTTCAACAGAAGGATTCGATATCTTTGTTTACCATTCATTTCTGTGGCCTTGGGGATTGAACCCAGGGCCTCACACACGCTAGAAAAGTACTCCGCCACTGAGCTACACCTTGGGCGCCATCAGGATTTTAGAAGTCATCAGTTCAGTGGCCTTCTTTCTCCTGTGGTCTCTCACCCTTCGTTCCTCAGTTCTGCTCCCCTTATCTCACACTTCATTTCCCCTTTACCCACAATGCACTTCCCCCCTGGTTAATACAGATAGACAACTTGGCAGGCTCTGGAGTTTGCTAGGACACAAACCTCTGGACATGCCTGTGCAGTGTTTCTAGAATGGGTTAGTTTGGGCAGAAAGACCAGTCGGCGAGGTGGTTGGCACCATTCCACGGCTGTCTCCTTGGACTGAATAAAAAGGGAGGAAGAGCAGGGGCATTCATTTCACTCCGCTTCCTCCACAGTGTGACATGAGGTGGTAGTTGCCTCTCACACTCCTGAGCTCGCTCTCAAACCGTGAGCCAGAGTAGATCCTTCAGTCCCTTCCTTCGTGGCCTTTGTCAGAGCGATGGGAAAATTCACCAATACACTGAGCCAGTCGGACTTCTCCAGTCTTCCATCTTGCATATGAAAAATCCACATAGCCTGGAGTGGTTAATCCCAGAACTTGGGAGGCACAAGCAGGTAGAGCTCTGCGAGTTTGAGACCACCCTGGTCTTTGTAGAGAGCTCTAGGCCAGCTAGGGCTACATAGAGAAACCCTGTCTCAAAAAAAAAAAAAAAGGTCCTCAGGTCTGGTCAAGATATATACTGCGCGAATGCGTGCCTGTGTGTGTGTGTGTAATCATGCTAAACTCCTGCCTTCCAAGTGCTGGATTTACAGGTGTGAGCCACGATGCCTGACTCTCATTCCAAATATTATTCAGCATTTGCTGGTGTGTCAGATGCAATGCCGGACATCAGTGATACTGGATTTGCAGTTTAGGGGAAATGAATAGGTACAGAGGTCATTAGCTGTGGTGCTGGCCTTGAACGTGAGCGTGAGAAACGTTAAGAGTTGGAGACGGAAGGACCTGATTTTTGCAGGCCAGGGGAGTTTCCCTGAGCATGGATGGGTGGCTGAGCTTTATTTGAAGAGGGAACGGACTGAAATGTGTGGAAAGAGAGGGCCAGGACAAGTACCCTCGGTAGAAGGACCTGGAAAAAGTGACTGCCTGAAGGTGAGGAAGTTTTGGTGTCCCAGTCTGGAAAACCCCAGTGCCTGTGTGGAGGAGGGTTGGGGTGGAGGGAGGGAAGGTCCAGGGGGACCTTGGGTTGTGGTGGGAGCTGAGTTTGCCTCCTAAGGGCTTTATGTTGGCCACTGTGTGCAGGATAGATTCAGGAGGAGAAAGCAGCCGTTTAGGAAGGAGAATGGAGGCTTCCATCAGGCAAGGGAGAACTGAAAATTTGCATCAAAATGGTTTGTGACTGTCATTCTTCCTCCAACATTGGCCTCACTAAGGTGGACCTAACCTAGGGCCTGTGGATGATCTTGCTTCCTGTGCAGAGCCCGCAGCTCTCCCAGGAGGTGGCAGCAAACTAGCCTGTCACTTTCCCATTGCCTAGCCTGGCTTCCTGCCGCAGACCTCCTCGGGAAATTTCTCCATATTCTGATTTCTCTAAAAAGGTCTTCCTGATATTTTTGGTTGTGAGCCTAGCCTTTAACAGCTGAGCTAGAACAACAAGGAAGACCCTAGGGAAGATGCCCTCATTCAGAAGGGCAAATGCAATAAACATCAGAAGCAGGAGAAGACAGGGAACAGGACAGGAGCCTGCCACAGATGGCCTCTGAAAGACTACTCATTGAGGTATCGAAGCACAGGCTGAGACTCATAGCCAAACTTTGGAATTTTATGAAAGAAGGGGGGAGATAGAAAGTCCTGGAGGGGACAGGAGTCCAAAAGAAGACCAACAGAGCCAAAAAAACAAACCAACCAACCAACAACAACAACAAAAACTGGGCCCTAGGGGCCCTGCAGAGACTGATACCCCAACCAAAGACCATGCATGGAGAGGACCTAAAACCCCTGCTCAGATGTAGCTCATAGACTCAGTGCCCAAGTGAGTTCCCTAGTAAGGGGAGCAGGGGCTGTCTCTGCCAGGATCTCATTGGTTGGCTCTTTGATCACCTCCCCCTGGGGTGGGGGTGCAGCCTTACCAAGGCACAGAGGAAGACAATGCAGCCAGTCAGGGGCCACAGCCGGGATACAAAGCAAATACATTGTAATAAATAATAAATTTTAAAAAAGTTTGAGCAGCCTCAGAGGATGGAGGGTGTGACTTAGCCAGACCCCTAGACTGAGTCAGTGATTTTTGTGGCAGGGCCTCCCTCTTTATTTTTGGTCATGGCCGGTCTATACAGGCTCTCTGTGTGGCAGTGCTGTCTTTTTACAACCAAGCCACGCAGGGTCCATTCTTCCTTCACTGGCTCAGATCTGAGGGTCAGAGAATGAGACAGGCCGAGCCTGGTGACACCAGAGGTGGGAGTAGACCTGGGAACCCTGTTAGAATCTGAGCCTGGCCAGAGAGGGAGACCTGCTCTGAAAGGCTGTTGGCAACAGGCTCAAAAGTATGTGAACGAAAGACTGAGATTCATCAACTAAGGCAAAGGGTGAAGAAAGGGGGGGTAGGTAACAGGTGAAGAAGTACAGCTTGAGGAGCCAAGGCCCCTAAGGTGAGGACACCCTTGAGCCAGGCAGGGTGATGCACTCCTGTAGTCCTAGCAGAGGCAGGTGAATCTCTGTGAGTTCAAGGCCAACCTGGTCTACAAAGCAAGTCTGGGACAGCCAAGGTTACACAGAGACACCCTCCGAAATGTAACTTCTTCCATTAGGCACCACCTCTTAAAGGTCCCCCCCCCCCAGCAACATCAGAGGCTGGGGACCAAGTTTCTAACTCACAGATCTTTGAGGAACATTTAGGACCAACACCATGGTGATAGCCAGTCCATTCCTTAATCTAAATCTTAATCTCCGAGAGGACATCGTGCTTCATACGCTCTGATACTGCTGAACTTTGAACCCTGATGCTCACAGATCATCTCTAGCTGGCCTTGTATATTACTTCCATGTTTTGGGTTTCCTGATACTAGCAAATATGAAATTGCTTTAGCTCTATGACTGCTTCTCCTTGCCTCTCGCTTCTTATGCTCGTCATCTTGAATAACGTGCAGCTCTCAGCCATATAATTATCTGTCTACCCGTCCGTCTGTCTATCTATCACCTATCTATTTATCTATCATCTATCTATCTATCTATCTATCTATCTATCTATCTATCTCACACCCTCATCTTTGCTAACTGCTTCTATTACCTGAGATAGCTCTTGAGGCTAGGCAGGGTTCTCCAGAGCAGCGGAACCAGAAGGGTACACGTGTAAGTTAGGAGAAGTCCCACAGTCTGCTGCCTGTAGGTTAGCGACATAATTCAATCTGAGTCCAAGGACCTGAGAACCAGGGGTCCTGATGTTCAAGGGTGAGAGAAGATGGATGTTCCAACTGACACACGATGAGCAAGCATATGCTTTGTCATGGCGAGTGTCACTTGTCAGCCTGGCAAAATCTAAAATCTGGAAGTTGGGTGTGTATGTGGTTTGTGTGTGTATGTGAGTGTGTGTGTGTGCATGTGTGTATGTCTATGTATGTGTGTGTGTGCACTCACCTCTGGTAGATCGTCTTGATTGTATTCACTGAGGTGGGAAAACCTGCCACTTTGGGGAGCTGGGGTCCTGAACTGGGTCACTGGAGAGAGAGAGAGAGAGAGAGAGAGAGAGAGCACAGTAAGCCACAGCACGTGTTCTTGCGCTCTGTTTCCTGCTTGTAGATGCGAGGTGACCAGCTCCGATGTTCCTGCAGTGGGGGACTGCGCCTTGAGCTGTGAGCTGAGATAAACCCTTTCTCCCGTGAACTAAATTTTGTCAGGGGGTTTTATGACAGCGACAAGAAGAGGACTGAAGTCATCCTTCTTCTACGCTTGGTTTTGCTGAGACTTCAGGGGATTTCCCCTGCAGCGGCAAGAGTGGGTCTTGTTAAAATGATGCACCGAGCAGCTAATCTCTCCTGGAAACACCCCAAATCATGTTTTATCAGCAACCTGGATGCCCCTTGTCCCCCAAACTGACACAGAAACTATATCATAACTAAGCCACCCGCTCTGTTAATCTGTCGCTCGTGCTCGGTTTCGTCTTTCATCATGCTTAATTTCCAAATAAAGACACGAAAAACTCATAGCTCCACCCAATATGGCACCTTTGTGTCTCGTACAGTTGAAAATGCGTCCCTCCTTCCTGGAAGAGAGGGTAAAGTCCTTGAGCGATGTTCACTGTTCTCCGGGTAGTAGGATGGAATACGAACAGTGTTTGAATACCGACATAGAGTCAAGCCGATCTTAAATAATATGTCAGGGGGAATAGAAGAAGAAAGGAAAACAGCCACCACACTTGGGCTCTGCACTCTCAAAATGATTTGTTCACACCTGAGCTGGCACAGCCTTTGCTGGGTAGATGAATGCTCCTTTATCACAGAACTTGTGGTATGAACTTCCCTCTGTTTTCGTGTGTGAGTTTTTTTCTGTTTCTGATTGTGAGCTCTTGGAAGTCGAGGACTCGGCCTCACTGGTGTTCACTGATGGGCTCCCACGCGGAGCTTTGTGTAGTGTAGGCTGAAGGAACGGGTCTCACTTATTATTGTTACTGTTGTGTGTCCCCTCCTTCCCCCGGGGGTGGGGGTGGGGTCACACTCAGATTGTTGCCATTTTTCCTTCTGAGTCATCTTACTGGCCCAGAGAGCGAATTCTAATTAAGTCCCCCATCTCTAGCATTGACAAAAGCAGGAAGTGTGGTAAAGCTTGGAAGTGCACTTTTAGCCTCTTGCTTGGTTGTTTTTTTGTTTTTTTTTTTGGGGGGGGGGGCTAAAGTGACTCGGGACGTGCACAGTGAGACTTATTTTCATTTTCTTCCCTTCAGCATATTTTCCCCCCTCATCAGAAAACAGGAGAAAAATCCATTTCTTGTTCCGGTTTCCTCTGGGCCTGCATGGACATGACACAGGTAGCGTGTCTGAGGTGCTGAGGAAGCATGGGCACCGTCTTAACCTTTCTTGACAGGCAGAGCTGATCAAGGAACTCGCTTTGTAGACCCGGGCTGGCCTCGACCTCCCGAGTGGTGGGATTAAAGGCGTGTGCCGCCACCATGAAGCTAGTGCGGTGTCTTCTCAGAGGCTCTGGACCTGGGTGGTTGCAGAATTGGCTGAGCTGAGCAGACAGCCCCTGCGCCTGGGCTACCCTGGTAACAAGGAGCCTTGAGCACAGGCTCCTACTTCCTGGCTGCTTTGACGGGTGGCAGGGTGCAGCAGCCCACGGCCAGGCAGGCCTGGTTACCGGGCAGTGGCTTGCTCCTTCTGGGCACTCCAGCTTTGAGCGCCAACCCGGTCAAAGCCGTGGAAAAGCATGTACTCTGCCCGAGCTGCCCCCTGATTTCTCCCGGATCGGTCTGATTTCTTTCCTGTTCTCCCTTAGGGTGGTCCAAAATCATATTCCAGGAAGGGCTGGGAATGTTGCTCAGTGCCCGGGCTATGCAAAGGCTGGGGCTTAACCCCCGGATCTGTAAAGCAAAACTAAAGCTTGTAAATATTTCCAACCGAGAGGAGCGGGTTCGCTTCCTGGCTATTTTTCTGCTCTCCGTTGTGAATAAATTCTAAATTCCTAGCCTCCAACTAGGCAAGTTTATAGGCCGCTGTCAGCACTGTGGAAGCGTTCGGAACGTTTTCTGGTAAAAGAAGCAGGGCTTTGCTTATTCACGCGGCTTTCAGAAGTACTTTGTTTCTCTCTGTTCCAAAGGTTTCTCTCCTTGCTCTCCCACGCTCTCGCCAGAGACTGCCCGACGCTGGTTCTTCCCAGCTTTGAAAGGCTGCACCAGCGGTTCTTAATTCTAGGTGTGGGGACGTGGGCTTCAGTTACGGTGCTGCTTGCGCTTTCTCTGTAGCAGGGGATGAATGGCGCGAGCCCTTCTTCCCGGGGCTCGGGCTCGCTGGGGGGGGGGGGGGGGGGGGGGGGGGGGGGGGGGGTTCGCGTTATCTCAGTTCCCAAGCTGTCAGCGGGCCCACACTGTTTCCTTTGTGTGCAGCCAGATCGCAGTGTTCCAGGGCACGCTCTCTCCCACCAAACCTCGGAGGCCTGCCAACCATTCTTGCGAGGCTAGGAAGTGAACCGCTGATCCTGGAGATTAGCAAACAAAATAAGGGGATGGAGGGTCCCCAGGGATCTCTCTGCTTAGCCCCACCGCAGCTACTAACTAGCCTTGCCCCGGTTCCCACGCAGAAGAACCAGGTTTACGAGCTGGAAAGACTGGTCTGGGCCAAAGCGGCACACGGCTTGCTACTTGGAGCTGAGGATGCTGGGGGAAGGCATCGAGCCCCCGAGCTTCCGGTTTTAAGCAGGCCTGGCCCACCCCCATTAGCTGTCTCTTAACTAACAGGTCGTATCCTTGTTTTCTCCCCGGGTGTCTGAATTTAGGAAAGTGGTTCTCAAGTTGATGAGTGTATCTGAACGACACAGAGAACTTATTAAAACACGTACCCGAGTTTCTGATTCAGCAGAGCTGGGACAAGACCTCAACAACCGTGGTTGTGAGATGATGCGGGTGCTGCTGGTGTGAAACAATGCTTTGAGCACCTCGGCCAGGCCGAGGGGTCAGGAGAATGCCTGGTGAAGGGCTGACGGCACAGACATGAAGACCTGAGTTCGGATCCCCTGCACCCACATTAAAAAAAAAAAAGGTTGTCCCTCTAATCCCAGGCCTGAAGGTCCCAGACAGAAGGGTCCTGTGGCTCAGTGGTCAGAGAGTCTAGCTGAATCAGGAAACTCTAGGCTCAGAGCCTGTCTCCAGAATATGACGTGGGGCTGGCAAGATGGCTCAGGGGTCATATGTACCTGCTACCAACCTGACTACCTAACTCCAGTCCTCAAGACCTACACGGGGGAGGAAGAAAAACAACCCTTACAGGTTGTTCTTTGACCTCTGCGTGTGTGTCACGGTGTTTGGGTGCCCACAGCACACAAAGGAAACACGGGCAACGGGAAAATTTAACGATGATGATAACGACTGAGGAAGATGCCCTGACACGGACCCCTGAATGCTCACGAGTAGGTGTGCACACTCACAGGAACATACAAGTATGTACCCCACAATGCAGCCACTGCTTACGTCGGCCCTGGTGGCACGTGTCTGTAGTGCTGGCACTTAGGAGACAGAAGCAGGAGGATCACTGTAAACTGAAGGCAAATGTATCTAAATATCCAGTTCCAGAACACCTAGGGATACAGAGCGAGAGCTGGCCTCAGAAATTATTAATAGAGTAAAGATAAAAGAGACAAACATACATAAAATAACCGTGGTTGTGATGCGATTCTGTGGTTGGTGGTTAGGTCTTATCTGTCGCAAATAAGAGGTTAAATAATGCCGTAAATGTTCCCTGGTAAAAAGATAGGTTGGGCAGTTTTGTACAGTTCTGTGTTTTACTTGTGTGTGTAACTGTTGTGGAATTAGAGAGCGGGAAGGGGCACACCAGCATGTCAGCCCAGAAGCAGTACCCTCCGATCATACTGCAGCCCCTTCCCGTCGTCCTTATTGGAAATTTGCATCCCTAAGTCATTCCTCCATGCTCTCTTACCCTAGCTGCCTCCAAACTCGCATGCTCAAGGCAGCCCGCTGTACCCTTTTCTTGTAGCTGGGACCACAGGGCCACAGGGCCACAGGGCCACAGCCTTGTGCTACCATGCTCAGCGGTGCACATTCTTTCTAGAAGTACACATCTGTGTCTCAGAATTTTACAGTAAAACTGGTATCTGAAGCCATGCCTCCAAGGAGTCACTTTACGTTCTCATCTTGCTTGCCGTTCCCATGGCAACGCTTCCTCCACAAGCCGGTGGAGTATCTGTTGTCATCCGTCCGTGCCACCCTCGGAGGACCCATGTCTGGAGGTTCTGCAGTCTCCTGACACAGTTGAGAGCTGGTGTTATAAGAGCAGCCAGGAAGCAGATCCCTGAGTGTGTGTCCTTTGTGTTTGGAGAAAAGAGCGAGGCCAGGGGTGTGGAGAGATGCATTTTGTTCGCATTGGTCAGTAAACACCCCAGACCATTCCTGCTGTTAACATTCAGCGCCGGGAGGAAGACTCCTAAACAAACTGTGGTCCGAACAGAAGAACATTGCGCCGGTAATCTGTACTCTCTCTTCTTCTATGATAACATAATCTAATTTTGCTATGACTTTAATGTAAGCTGCATTTTTATGTGTTTGAGTGTTTTGCCATATGCCTGTGTACCAAGTATATGCCCGGTGCCCTCAGAGGCCAGCAGAGGGCAGCAGATCCCTTGGAACTGGAGTTAACAAAGGGTTGTTAGCTTCCAAGTGAGTACTGGGACTTGAACCAGGTCCTCTGGAAGAGCAGCAAGTGGCTTTAACCACTGAGACATTTCTCTGGCCCCGGGTCTTTAATTTTAGAGTGGTGGGCAGTCCCTGTGGGGTCGTGGTTGAATTTTGTTATTTTCTCCATGATAACACGCTGTGTACACAGGGAACCCTACTAATCTTTCCATTGTTCTCATTTATAGGAAAGGTTAAGCAATGTCTTAGGGTGGTAACTTTATTTTTCCTAGTACGCTTTGGGAGGTTTTGTTAATGCACATTATAAGCTTGTATGAAAATCTCCTGATGAAATGGGTTCTTTTATACAGCTAGTTTACACAGACGAGAAGGGAATTATCTGGGAAGATGGGCGGATTACAGAGGCTTCTTGACTTCTCATGGGGTTATGTCCTGATAAACTCACTGAAAGCAAAGAACATAGCAACTGGAAAATGCATCCATGACCAACCTCCCGAACACCTCAGCAAGGCAGCACACCCGCCTGGAGCTGCAGGTGTTTGTTTCAGGATCTGCCATGCTTCCTGCTCCTGCCCCCTAGGGTGGGGCTGGGGGGCTGGGGCTGGAGGGTGAGGCTTCCGGGAGGGGAAATCATGGTGGTTACATTTGTGTTTTAATGTGCCTCACCATTAGATGGCGGTATAGTAACAGACATAACAACTCGGGGACAGAGGCCTGGTCTTTTCACTCACTCTAAATACATTCAGAGGGTTCTAAACCGGACCTTGTCCGCCCGCAGAGTAGATTTGCTTCTGGAACCTCTGCTGTAAGCCTCTGTGACAAGTCAGATAGAGTGAGCGCTAGAAACAGGATTTTCTTTTCTTCTCATTTCTTTAAAGATATAAAAAAATAGTTATGTGTGTGCATATGTGTGTCTATGTCTGTGAGTGTGCCCACTGAGGCCACTGATCTCTCGGAGCTGGAGCTACAGGCATTCATATGTGGATGCTGCAGTCTTAACAGGTTCTCTGCAAGGGCAGTACATACTTTTACCTCTAGACCCCTGCGCTTTTTCATTTCCCTCTCTCCCTCCCTCCTGCTCTTCTTCCTCCTCCTCAGTGCTGGGAAGGGAACTCAGGGCCTCATGTATGTCAGGCAATCACTCAGCTACTAAGATGCAGCTGTAGCCCCAGAACTTAACTTTTGACTTTAGGGTGCCCTGTGACCTCCAGATTTGGGATAATGCTACAAGCCCCAGAATGCTTAGACACATGAGGAGGCATTGCGAGACATCTTAGCATGACTTCCGGCTTTGCTCCCTTTCTAAGTATGAATGCAAGAGTGATAACTAGTTTCTAGAGTCTCATAATGTAGTCTAGGTGTCCACGAACTCTGGACCCTCCTGCCTTCCAAGGGGTGGAATTCCAGTCCTGTGTCACCCTCTTCTGCTCTAAACAGAAACTTTGTTGATCTGACATTCATACCCTATACATTTCTTTCCACTAGTGTTCATTTTCTGTCCCCATGTCCCAGCTTTCATAAATTGATGGGTTATTTATTTATTCATTCATTTATTTTTAAGGCAGGGCTAGTGCATGGCGACTTCTCACATTTGGGATGCGGGAAAGACAGACCTGGCTTTTTCGTGGTCCAGTTCCTCCTCCTCAGTTCAAGCCACCTGCCCTTTGACCCTCTTGCCTTGTTTTCTACAGTGAGTCAGTCACAAGGTGTCCTCAGGGATTCTGTGTCCCTAGAGGACACTGGAAAACTAGGTCAAGGGAATTTGCATGGCCGTCTAAAGGTTTTTGAGAATGGCACGTTTGGTTTAATTTCTCACATAATTGAAAGGCTCTGATGGTATTAGAAAGCTAATGGGGCTGTTTGTGGGGCTGTAGAAATAGAAACAAATCCAATTAGACCTACTTTCAGAAAAGAAAACGAGACCAAGAAGAAGAAAAAAACACCCAGTGAAACAGAAATAAGAGAGTAGGTTACATTTATAAATGTTTTCCTGGCTTAGGAACCAAGGTGATAGCCTCTCCTGGGGCCTTGAGGGACCTGGACCCCTGGGAGCTCAGGAGCTCAGCCCGGCACCCACCCTCTCACTGGCCCACTGACAAAGGGTGCCTCCCCTTTTTGGGGACCATGTCATTGTCACAGCCAGGAACTGGCTCTCTATATTTTATTCTGGAGCACCATCAATCCTGGCCTTGTCCTAGTCTGGTACATTCCATGACAGTGGGAAAGCTGCCAAGGCAAATGAACCCAAACCTTGCCTGCTATGCCCAGTGTGGGCAGACAGCAAAGGTCCTCCTGGCTCTCCAAGTTTCAGGACAATGTCCACCATCACAGGTGGCTACTGAGGCCCTCTCTGTCGGTCTGTTCATTTTCTTATGAAGTGGTTGTCATCATCAGGGTCTCTCACCTTCACTGGCTGGTGATCAGTGGGTGGCTGTGGGGCCATAGACATCCCACTGCTTGTGGGCCGGTGACTTGGATGCTCTGGAGGACATCTTTTTTGCCTTTGGGCACTGGGAAAGACTAGTAGGAGCCAAGGTGTCTATAGTCCCAGAGTGGGCTCTACAGCCCTTCCCTAAGTGGGCTTCTCCCTAGCATCCTGTCTTGCTCCTTCCCCACCCCTGCTGAGAAATCACATTCCCAGAAGATGGGGCTTCCTCAAGACCCTGGGAAATCTACTGAGCTCCCTTCCAAGCGTACCCAGGGAAGCCGCTGCAGGGACCTCTCCACTGTGGCTTTACCAGGAAGCCTCTCTTTCTAGCCATGGGACACGAAAAAAAAAAAAAAAAAAAACAAACAAAAAACAAAAAACAAAAAAACTGTGATACATAAATTGCTAACAAATGTACTGTGTGTACAACAGCATTTGGTAAAACACTAATTCATGTTAGCTCTGGGTGGGGAAGGTAGGGGAAGGTGGATAAGATGTAGCCTTTGAGTCTTTCCATGCTGTGAGCGCTTGGGACCTGCATCTGGGGGAACTTCCCAGAAGGCTACACAGCCTTGGGAGGGAGTTGTGGAGAAAGAGGAAATGGGCGGCATTTGTGAAAGCACTGGGCTTCCAAGAGAGCGAGGTGTGTGTGTGTGTGTGTGTGTGTGTGTGTGTGTGTGTGTGTGTGTGAATGGAGTCCTCCTGGCATAGAGAGGTTGAGAGATATTCTTCATTTGCTCTAAGTGGAGTCTGGGAAGCTGTCACCCAGCTCTGTGTTTTCCTCTAGGGTGCAGGGAAGTGCTTGGAAACAAATCTGGAAATGACTATCACAACAGTTAGGGATACTTGGCTCAAGATACCTGATTCCTGAAAAGAGAGTATGTTTTTGTGATTGAAAATGTCCATACAGGACTGGGGACATAGGTCAGTGGGAAAGCCTTGCCTCGTAGTACCCACAAGGCTCCAAGCTCTATCCTTAGAACCACTATAAAACACACACACATACAGATGTATAAATTAAATACCCATACAATGATCTGATACCTCAGAGTAAGCAAGAAAAATCCTCGGAGGTTTTTTCTTTCTCTAAGATTCACTTGTTTTTATTTTATGAGCATGAATGTTTTGCCTTGTGTATGTTTATCATATGCATGCCTAGTGCCTGGAGAGGACAGAAGAGGAAATCAGATCCCTGGAACTAGAGTTGTGAGAACCATGTGGGCTCTGGTAGCTGAGCCCTGGTTCTCTGCAAGAACAAGCACTCTTACCTGCTAAACCATTTCTCTAGGCCCGGGAGTTCTTAAACTATCATCACCATTATCATCATCATCACCATTACCACCACCACCATCACCACCATTACCATCACCACCATCATCACCATCACCACCACCATCACCCATCACCATCACACACCACCATCACCATCACACACCACCATCACCATCACCACCATCATCACCATCATTATCACCACCATTACCATCACCCCATCATCATCATCATCATCATCATCATCATCATCACCATCACCACCACCATCATCATGATATATGAGATTGGAGGACAGTTCTCAGAAGTTGGTTCTTATCTTCTACCACGGGATCAGGTCATCAGGCAAGCATCTTTACAAGCTGAGCTATTTTGGCCTGGAGGTTTAAAACCAAAGGACAGCAAAGAACTTTCCTCATAGCTACATCTCAAAGGAGCTGTGGGTGACAAGACATACTTGTTTGGACCGCATTCAATGAGCGGTGCTGGATCAAAAGGTGGATCTGGAGATGGGCGATAGCTGGTGGCCCTTCCAGGACCAGCCCAGTCTGTAGGGTCCCTTGCCTTGGGTCCAGAGTGGGCAGAGGCCCTGGAGAAAGTCATGCCAGCCCTGTGGATGCCATCTTTTAATAAGACACACATCTGCAGACAGTTTCTACTTGGGGCACAGTTTCTCAGTGTCTTCTGTAGCCTGTGCAAAAATCTCCCAGGCCCTCCTGTGACTCACAGAGGGTGGGAATTTCCGCCCGAAGTTTTGAGAATCTTATGCTGACATCTACCACACTAACCAAATTTCACCCTGTGGTATTTTGGAAAACCATGAAGAGTCAGGAGAATTACGGTGAGCAGAGCCTGAAGGCAGATGACGGGCCCAGTCTGGAGAACTGGGCTCTCCCGTCTAGTGCCCCCCCCCCCCCTTAGGAGTCTTGATGAAAGACGTTAATGAAAACTGAATTCAGGTCCAACGTCCTTATATGGCTCAACTGTCCTAATCTTTGCCACTCCTCAGGCAATGCGGTGTTCAGTAGGGTGTGTGTGTCCTGGTTTTGTTTTTCCACGTTCAGCCCGGGCCACCGTCAGCAGCGCAGGCTGCAGCTGGTGTTGATTGGAGCAGAAGCGCTGAGTCACTGGGTGCTCAGCGACCCTTACATCACGCTATTGTCCTTTCTTCTTGTTAGGCCTTTGAGGACTCCGGGCTGCGGTTTGTTTTGTTTTGTTTTGTGTTTGCCTGGGGCCTAGCCTAGCCTAGGAAATCAGAGTGTAAAAACCGGAGGCGGCCAGGCTCCCGAGCCAGTGGCTCTAGAGGGACCTTTGAGCACAACCCTGCACCCTAGAATCGCCGTGGGAGGCGCCCCGGCTGGGCACGTGCCCTGGCTGTGGGCACAGGCGCACATTTCTCTGCAGCCCTCCCTGTGGTGCTAGTTTTGACCGAGCTTCCCAATCCGATGTTCTGCACGGGGTTTGGAGCACACGTGCAACAGGTGGGGCTAATTTTAGTCCCTGTGACATAAATCCTCTGAGAAGTAGCTTCCAAAGGGGGCTACACCACTTCGTTTAAATAACTATTTGGACCAAGCTAGCTTGTCTTTTTATTAACCTTCTATTTTTGGAATTTATTATGTAAAACAAACAAACAACAAACAGAGAAAAAGAAAAAACGTGGCACAGAGGTGTGTGGTTGACAGGAAAGCATGAAGTAAAAATTAGGCAGGTTCACACACCTACACAACCACTTACACGAACTCACAATCCCCGGTTTCAGTTCTCAGAGACTCCCTTCTCACAGAAATGTCCTCAGCCCATCACCCAACAACGATCACAGTCAACTTTTTTGAAACTTTAATAAAAACATGCCATTATCCATTTTTTATTATATTTATTATTATATTATATTATTTTTATTTTTGTATGGTTGAGAATTTCATGTTTTCTTGTGCCCTTCCCAATTCATGACTTTTTGTTTTTAATCGATGCTGTGACACACACACACACACACACACACACACATTGTACCTAGCCCATTTGATGTTGCTATGTGCTCATGCTGATCACTTGGGACTGGATGATTTACCAGGCCCTTGCCCCTGGACATTCCCCCTCTATCGGCAGCCATCAGTTGCCTGTAGCTCTTCGTCTAGAGTTGGGCTTTTTGAAATTTGCCCTGTCTGAGTTGGCATGTTAACTGAGGTCATTGTAAAAGTCTTGGTTATTGCTTTTTGAGCCGGTGTCCCATGAAGCCCAGGCTGGCCTTGAACCCTATGTATCTCAAAGAATGACCCTGATCTCCTCAGCCCCCTTGCCTTTACCTCTCAGGTGTTGGGATTACAGCCACCATATCAATGTGCAATATTCCATTTCCTCCCATATATCCATTGATACATACATACATACATTTATATAATTGGGGCCATATTATACATTTCATTAAATGAAAAGTGCACTTATATTACTAAACTGTATTTTAGAAGCGCTGCGTGGTATCTACAAAGATATGGATGTGGTTATGTTTTCAGTTTGTTTCTGTCACTACTGTGTGTGTGTGTTGCTGAATTGAACCAAGGGCCTTGTGCATTCTAAGCCAATGTTCTGTCTACCACTGAGGCACATTCCCAGCCCTGTCAGTATCCCTTGCTAGCTTATTTCTTTCTGTTCTGTCTTAGTCAGGGTTTCTATTGCTGCAACAAAACACCATGACCAGAAAGCAAGCTGGGGAAGAAAGGGTTTATTGGGCTTAAATAGCCACACTGTAATCCATTGTTGAAGGAAGTCAGGACAGGAACTCAAGAGTAGAAACCTGGAGGCAGGAGCTGATGCAGAGGCCATGGAGGGGTGCTGCTTACTGCCTTGCTTCCCATGGCTTGCTCAACCTGTTTCTTATAGAACCCAGGACCGCCAGCCCAGGGATGGCACCACCCACAACGGGCTGGGCCCTCCCCCGTCAATCACTAATTAAGAAAATGCCCTATCGGCTTGCTTACTGGTTGATCTTATGGAGACATTTTCTCAATCGAGGTTCCCTCCTCACAGATGGCTGTAGTTTGTGTCAACATCTTGTGTCAAGATAAATCTAGCCAGCATAACATTTTCCTCCTTCTGATAACCATCTCACATCATCTCTTGGTCCTTTGGTGCCGTGGCAACTCTTAAGCTTTATCTGTCTGGACCAATTGTTTCCAACCTTGAGCAAGCATTATGGTCTGCTGGTAAGCTTGTCAAGAGATCCTGGGCCTCTCCCTAGTAGGGCTGGGTTGGTGAGGGAAGATCCCAAGAAACAGTGCCATGTTGATCATCTTGGGGAGCCACTGACACAAGAAAAGGGTGACCAGTTTGATTACCGTATGCCCTCCTCCAGTGTCACTTTCTTACCGTTCACTCCCTCGCATTTATCTTCTCTCCAGAATTCTCCGCTGAATCACAGACAGCTTATTCTGTTTCCTTGTTTATAGATACGAAAGGCAAGATGTTTTCACAGCATTGGGCCAGTGCATACACAGCATTTTAAAGACCCCACGTTTCATTCCCAGTACCCAAGATCAATAAAGTAAACATGATAAAATAATAGAAACAAAATTCTTAATGAGGGGTTAAACTTGAAAGATTTTAAAGGAGGCTGCCAGGGAGCAGAAGCCAGGGTGATTCGTCTTTCACTCTCACTACATCAGATCCTCCTAAGAGGCGGCTCAAGAGGAAATGCACAGATGCCCAGACTATTTGCTAAAGGAAATGACACGGTCTCCTCTTCCCCACATCTGGTAATTTCTGAGAGACAGTCAAGCCCTGACGATGTTGCTGGCTCCTTGGAAGCCTGTGTCTTCTTTCCCAGGGGAGGTGGGGGGAGTCTATTTTAAAAGTGGTCGGCCACGGGGATGCCTTGAGGAGAGGGCAAAGGGTCACCAGCAATGCAGTCCTATTCTGGGACAGAAACACAGGCTTCCTTCCTGTCCAGCTCAGACTCGGACTCTGTAAAGCTGAAATCTTTCACGGGGGAGGGGGCCTGAAAGGATGTGGAAATGCTCTTCTGGCCTGGGGCTGCTGGCTTCAGGATAGAGGGACAGAGTGGGTGGGGAAAAGAGGTTTATCAGTACTCTCGGTGGTGAAGTTGCAGCAGTGTTGGAACTACCGTAAGGCTGACAGCTGTCACGACGTGGAGTGATAGCACGGAGTGGCTTGGTGGCATCCCGCTGTAACTCTTGTTTTTCCTGTGGTACCTGGGACAGAACTGAGGCCTTGTACGCACTCGGCAGGCACCCTCTGGCTGAGTAGCACCTCAACTTAAATCAACCATTTTCTTCAACTCTAAGGTATCTTCACAGTGTTAAATGTAGCGTGAAGAAAAACCAGAAACTATGTGAATAGGGTGCCCTGAATGGAACCAGAAAGCTGACTGGGTTAGTGGACTTTATGTAAGTCCAGAGGAAATACCCTGAGACTTGGCTAGGGGTCAGGGGAATGTGTGTCTCTTCACTGACCCTATCCATCGACTAGAGCAAGGTTAAGTTGAGGGCTAAGGAAAGAAACTCTCCTTAAATGAGCAGAGGTCCTCCTGGGTGGGGGAGGGGCTGGCGAGGGGCAGATAGGCCACCTCTGCCTTTGGATCTGAGGGCATTTATTGTACCAGGCCTTTGTTTTGCTCCAGCCAGGCACTCTGGTGAAGGCATCCTGGGAATTTGGCCTGCAAACAGAAAGGGCATTTCCTTGTGTGGATTTCCTGTTTAGGTCTGTGTAGAAACCCAAAGGCTGGCTGGCCTCATAAATCCTCTAGACATTACTGGTGTGGACACTCTGGCTGGATGCCATGGGAACACTGCACAAAAATAGAAAGGAGAGAAGTGCGCTCATTCTCTGGGTGTCTCTGGGTGGGCTTCAGGCTCCTGTTTGCCAGTCCTAGACAGAGGAGATGAGCACCAGACTCCTTCCAGCTGTGGTGTCTTCAGGTTCCTCTTCCATCTCAGGGTCCTGCCTGGGGCAGCTCAGTCATGGGAGGCATCTGAACTTCACCAGGGGAAAAAAAGGAAGGATAAAAGTTTTACCTGAAGCAAAGGGAAGTGGCCCTACATGTCTTTTAGAAGGGTTTTTTTTTGTTGTTGTTGTTGTTGTTTTGGTTTTTCGGGACAGGGTTTCTCTGTGTAGCCTTGGCTGTGTTGGACTCGCTTTGTAGTCTAAGCTGGCCGTGAACTCACAGAGACCCACCTGCCTCCCCAAGCACTGGGATCACAGATGTGCACCACCATGCCTGGCTAGAAGGTTTTTTGTTTTTTTTTTTTTTTGAATTCTGGCATTTCCCAGAATTTCCTAAACACTTGGCATATTTCACAAATGATGGCTGCCAGCCTCCGCAGTGCTGTGTACCCTTGTGGCTGGGTTTTGACCGAGCGAGGTGATGAATAAGATATTTGTTGAGGAGATGTTGCTCATTTCCCCACTTCCTGTTTTCCTCACATATGTTCAGATTACAGCTTGGCTTTCAGAGTTGCTGGCTTGGTGAAAGAAGCCATGTTTTCATACTCACTCTGTGGCTGAATTCCATGACTTGGAGACTGACCAGGTAATACAGCGGCTCTCAACCTTCCTCATGCCATGACCCTTTAATGCAGTTCCTCATGTTGTGATGACCCCAACCGTAAAATTGTTTTCTTTGCTGCTTCCTAACTGTAATTTTGCTGCTGTTGTGATTCATAATGTAAATATCTGAGTTTGCAGAGGAGTCATGACCTGCAGGTTGAGAACCACTGCTCTCACTTGGGAAAAGAATGGAAAGCTCAGATTGTCAATGGCATCAAAAGTCTTTTTTTTTTTTTTCTTTCTTTTTTCTTTTTTCAAGACCTGGTTTCTCTGTGTAGCCTTGGCTGTCCTTAATACAGTTCCTCATGTTGTAACTCTTGACCATAAAATTATTTTTTGTTGCTGCCTAAAAACTATAATTTTGCTGCTGTTATCAACCATAATGTAAACATCTGTGTTTTCTGATGGTCTTAGGAGACTCCTGTGAAAGGATCATTTGACTCCAAAGGGGTCGTGATGCAGAGATTAAAAAACACTGGTCTGCAGGGGTTGGGGAGATGGCTCAGAGGTTAAGAGCACTGGCTGCTCTTCCAAGAGGTCCTGAGTTCAATTCCCGGCAACCACATGGTAGCTTACAACTATCTATGATAAGATCTGATGTGCTCTTCTGGTGTGCAGATGTACATGCAGGCAGACACTGTATACATAATAAATAAATCTTAAAAAAAACCAACAACACTGGTCTATGAACTGCAGGCCATAAAACCTGTTCTCAGAGGTACTAATGTAACAGCAAAGGAACCTTGCCTCCAGGGCCCCATTCTGCTATTTAAATTTTAGATTTTACTTTTCTGTGTCTAAAATACACCGCATTTCCTCTCCTCCCCCATTTTGGTCTAACTCCTCAATAATGAGGTGGGAGGAAGAAGGAGGAAGGCACCAGGAAGTGCTAACCTTTCTGGGAGGTTTGTGCTCCTTCCTGAGAGGCAGCCTTAACAAGGCAGCCCCCTGGTCACACTTGGGAGGTCTTTCTCTGAGGGTCAAAGTTTGGGGCTGGTGGTGCGGTTTACTGGTAGGGGGCTTGCCAAGCATGCACAAGGCCCTGTGGTCCAGCCCCATCACTGCAAGGGGGTGATCTGAAAGTTCACGTAAAGAAAGAAATATGCTTGTGCGCTGGAGCTATTGTTCAATGGCAGGGTGCTTGTCTAGCCTGTGCAAGGCCCTGGGCTCGACTCCCAGCATTGCAAAAGCAAAACAAAAACCATGTTTAGTTCAGCGTTTCCCAAAGCTACCTGATAAGGAAAACCTCTATTTTGTGTCAATAGTTCTTTTGTTTGTTTTTCGAGACAGGGTTTCTCTGTGCAGCCCTGTGGTTCTAGAACTCACTATGAAGACCAGGTTGGCTCGAACTCAGAACGATCCACCTGCCTCTGCCTCCTGAGTGCTGGGAGTAAAGACACGCCACCACGATCCAGCCTGTAGTAGTTCCTAACAAGCACTTTGAAAAATGCTGCTGTCAGCCAAAAGATAATGTTCACTGTCTCCTCAGAGATATTTATATACATTCGTACAAAACCATTTCCATATGTTTATGCATATATCTTTCTAAATACATTACACATATATCCATATTTTCAAATTATTAATTGGCAGCTAGGATGGTGGTATTATGCCTGAAACCTCAGCATTCTGGATGCTAAGGCAGGAAGAGTCCTAAGTTTAGGACTAGTCTGAGCTTCATAGTAAGGCTGTCTCAAAAAAAGTTGGGATGAGGGTAAGGAGAGGGCCCAGCAGGTAAGAGGCGTAGGACCTGAGCTTGAGTTAGCTCCCAATATCCGCATCAGGTGTCTCACAACTGACAACTCCAGCTCCAACGGATCTGATGCCCTCTTCCTGAAGAGCCCAGCTCCGGGAGCATCTGTACACACATGTACACCACACACACAACACACACAAACACGCACACATGTACAGCACACACACACATACTTGCACTCACATGCGCTTTCGCACACACACATGGAAAACACACGCACACACACTTAAAAAATAAATCTTTAGCGGGGCATGGTAGCGAATTAGTCCCAACTTAGGAGATAGAGGCAGGTGGATCTCTGTGAATTTGAGACCAACCAGCAGACAAAATATTCAAAACACTTTTTGAAAGTTTATAGTAACCTAGGAATCACAGCTATGAAAAGATTTTCACAAAAAAGACATTTGGATGGAAAATAGCTCCTAATCATTATTTCTCACCATTACTGTTTTTTTTTAAATTTTATTATTACAATTTATTCACTTTGTATCCCAGATGTAGCCTCCTCTCCTCATCCCTCCCTATCCCGCCCTCCCTCCCTCTTCTCCTTCCATGCCCCTTCCCCTTTCCCTTTCTATTCCATAATAGAGGAATCCTTAAGGAAATCATATCACACTATATCTAGAATGTGATATTTCAATGGACTTGTTTAACTGGGCCACTGTACACCAAGGACATCTATCTTGTGGCCATTGAATAACTGTCCAAAATATTTATTTGAGTCAGTATCTATAGTCATTTTTCAAAAACCATAAACAATGGGACCTTTATTTGAGAATAGCATGTCAATTTAGGTTCTTCAATGCAGGATTTCAACCATTTTAACACTCAAGGGAGTTCCTGATATCAGCTCTTAAAAACAAATTTTAGAGTGGGCCCCCTTACTAGGAAACCCACTTAGAAACTGAGCAGCCAATGTGCTTCCTTTGAACAGGGGATCTAGGTCCTCTCCATTATGGTCCTTAGTTGGAGTATCGGTCTCTGCAGGCCCCTGGGCCCAGGATTTTTGGCTCTGTGTTCTCCTTGTGGAGTTCCTGTCCCCTCCAGGTCTTTCTGTCTCCCTCTTCTTCCATAAGGATTCTAGCACTCTGCCCAAAGTTTGGCTCTGAGTATCAGTATCTCCTTCCATACCCTGGTGGGTAGTCTTTCAGTGGCTGGCTATTTGATCACCTCCCCCTGGGAGGGGGTGTGTGAAGCCTTGCCAGGCCACAGAGGAAGATGATGCAGCCAACCTTGATGAGACCTGATAGGCTAGGGTCAAATAGAAGGGGAAGAGTTCCCTATCAGGGAACTAGGGTAAGGGCATAAGGGGAGAAGAGGGAAGGAGGGTGGAACTTGGAGGAGACAAGGGAGGGGGCTGCAGCAGGGATACAAAGTGGATAAATTGTAATAAACAAATATACAAATAAAATTAAATTTAAAAAAGACAGTTGAAACACACAAAAGTTTTACTTTTAGATCTTGGTGGCTGGTAGAAAGAAAAGTGATTCTTCCCCGTTTGCTTTCTCTCTCTCTCTCTCTCTCTTTCTCTTCCTTCCTTCTTCCTTTCTTTTTTTTTTTTTAAGACAAGGTTTCTCTATGTAGCCTTGGCTGTCCTGGACTGGCTTTGTAGACTAGGCTGGCCTTGAACTCTCAGAGATCTGTTTGTCTCTGCTTCCCGAGTGCTGGGATCACAGGTGTGAGCCACCACACCCTGCTTCCCCCCATGTTCTATTTTTGTTTTCTCCAAATCATCATGCACGTGAATTATTTCTATACTTGAGGTATCGAGGAAAATGAACCAGATAAATGAAAATAAAACCAGATCAATACTTAGAGTCCTGTTACTGTTCTCAGCCAAACACATTCACCTCTGTGCCAAGAGCAGTCCATTCTCTCACCTGTCTCAGGCATCACCAGGTCTCTGCAGACCCTTCCCAGATGTTTCCAGGGCACATGAATCCTCAGAGAGAGGTGTTCGTGTGTGTGTGTGTGTGTGTGTGTGTGTGTGTGTGTGTGCTCGCGTGCGAGTGCATGTGTGAACCTGTCCTGATCGTATCTACTATACTAAGTTGTTTCTGGATACTGTCTGTGTTCATGAGGGAAAGATTGGCATGTGGTTGGAATTCTTTGATAGTAACTGTGTAACTCTCAGGTAGGAAATGGACTTACTGGAGAAATGTTTCTTAGCTCTCAGAATCCATGGGAAGGCTGGGGAGCTGGGTGATGAAAGTGCGAAACGAGAGGTTTGCAAGGGATAAAGATGCTGGTCGCCATGTCTGACACCCAAGCAGATTTCTGGAACCCCATAGTAAAAAGAGGGAGCCAACTCCTATAAGTTTTCCTCTGGTCTCCATAAGTGTGCACACACAATACACGTGGAGTTTGTTGTTGTTGTTTTGCTTTTGTTTTTTCAAGGCAGGGTTTCTTTGTGTAGCCTTAGCTGTGTAGACCAGGCTGGCTTTAAACTCAGATGCACCTGCCTCTGCCTTCCGAGTGCTGGGATTAAAGGTGTGCACCACCGCTGGCCAGCTTAATCTTTATTTTTAGAGAAAATGAAGGAGCAGGAGAAAGATCTGGCCTCAGAGATCCTGTCAGCAGGACTGTCGGTGCTGGACCCTGGCCATCATGCCACCGGTCCCTGGCACCCTGCACACCCCATCACACAGCTGCCTGACACACAGTTACCTGCAACGTCCACCACAGGCGACTTCTTCCTCCCCATGGGCATCAGGTCCCGGCAGGGCCTCCGGCCAGCTGAGCCGGCAACCTGCAAAGCTCGATCCCCTCTTTGCCTTTTGAAGTGGTAATGAAGTCCCACCTCTCCTGGGGGGGGGTTCCTTGCAAAGAAGGGCATTTACAGACTGGGCAACCAAGAATAACCGGTGTGCATATTTATGAACAGCAGTCCCCCGAGACCCACGCTTTCAGTAACTTGTGGTCAACCACAAAAATTAAAAAAAATCCGGAAATCCCAGAAACGAACAGTTAACATTTTCTAAATCAGCTTCGTTGTGATATGTCCATTATCGTCTCAGTAGTCAATATTATTGCAGTTTATTTCTGTACGTAACAAACTTTATCGTAAGTATATGTAGGCTATATGATGCAGGGGTACCTTCGGTTTAGGCAACCCTTAAAGAGCAGTCGAATGGCAAGGCAGGCGCCTTCAAAGGTGGACTCTCCCGTGGTTTCAGCTACACGGATTGGTGCAAGCTGAGCATGCCCAGAAGCATTCTTGTCTATCACTTTAATCTCCATGACTGCAAACTGAGTGTGCCTAGGAACAGAATGGACCAATATGTCTTTTCCCACACTCTTCTTGCCTGCTCCAGGTAATTCATCTCTCTTTACTCAGTCGTGTCTTAGCTGTGTTTATTTTGGCTTTGGACTCACCAAGATGTAGGTCCGTCATGTTCAGCTACACAAGAGCTTGGAAAAGACAGGACCCAAAGCAGACCAGCTGTGGTGAGCAGTGGACCTCCTCGGAAACGTGACTCACAGGGCGGCTTCCCTTCAACCCAGACTCCTGATATGGAAAAGACTTCTGTTTCCATGTGGTTACAAATATACCCTTCTTAGGAACTGACCTCTCTTAATGAAGATCACACTAAGTTAAAAGCTAAGAACTGCTATTTGTCCAGACCAAGCAGAAAGCCAGCTTGTTAGCCACACAGAGGAGAGGAGAGAGTAACAGAATGTCTGGAGAATTCCTCTTCTTCCTTTGATAAATGTGCGGTTTACAGAAGTCGATTAAATAGATCTGTACTACCCCAGAGAAGGGCCCGCCTTGTAGGTTCAGGGAATGGGAAAGGCGAAGAAAATGTAAACACGGATCTTTTTATTAACTTCCTTGTTTGGGAACATGTTTTTTTTGCTTGTAAATGTCCAAACACTGAGGTGGAGTCCAGAGACCAGAAGATGAAGTTCAAAGACAAAGTTGGTATTCCTGTGGCCCTTTTTGGATTCTTAGATGCCAAATACAGACACAAACCTAGTCTGTGCCACTGGGAACCAGTGAATCTTAGGTGTGGCACCGGAAGCCAATGAATCCTGAATGAGAAGAACCCCTTTGTTTTGGACTGAATCAGGATCCGCTCACCTCAGGGTGAGGTATAATTTGAGAGCTTCGGGACACTGGCTTTTCGTAATCTCTAGATTGCAATAGTTTTTTTTTTTTTTTTTCTTCTAAAAACAAAGAGCTGCTTTCTCAGTGTCAGTAAATGTGCAATTTTCATGGTTCCTTGGGGCCTTTTGAGGATCTTCTATATTCACAGAAGAGGGGTTTTCCTCCCCTCTCTCCCTCCCTTCCATAGTTTCACAATGTAGCCCAGGCTAGCCCTGAAGTCATCATCCTCTTGTCCCAGCCTCCTCAGGGCACCACCACACCCAGTAGGAAAGGGATTCTGAGCCTAGATTCTTCAGCTAGGGTCCAGGAATATGCTTCTCAGAGATGAAAACAAAAAACCAAATCGAGTCTATCCCTTTGGGTGGGGTATATTCTTACAGGGTGGACGTGAGATCTTGTTGATTCTAGGAACACAATTGAGAAGTGGGAGATCAGATGCCCACGGAGGGCAGAAAATTCTGGATGGCTATACTGTAGGAGGGCTGTGTGCGAGAGGCCAGCCTCCCTGCCCGAATCCCCACTGCAGCGGAACTTCGTTGAATAGACAAGGTTTGATGAGCAGTAGGGCCGGCATGCCCAGGTTATGATAACCGAAAAACCAGTCAGGAGTCAAGGGATGTCGTGGGAGAGGAACCTTCTGATTCTTGGGAAGGTAGAGGTCAGCCGCAGTGCCTCTCCTGAACTTCATAGCCTTGTGAGGAAACCTCTGAAGGGAAAAGCTATTAGGTAGATGAGGGAGGAGGGTGGGACAATGTGCAGGGCACTTTTATCTATGACACAGGGGCTGTGGGGACAGTTGGTGGGCAAAGCATACTGTAACTTTTCGTGTTGCAGCACCTTTGGCTATGACTCGCTCATGAGCAGAGAAATATGTTCTCAAGGGAAGTTGCAGATTTTAGGGTGAGAAGTTCAGCCTCTACCATACAAGTAGACCCATGAGACAGTCCCATTTATCTAGAGCAGTGGTTCTCAACCCGTGGGTCGTGACCCCTTTGTGAATCAAATGACCCCTTCACCGGGGTCGCACATCAGGTACCCTGCATATCAGATACTTACATTACTCTTCACAACAGTAGCAAAGTTACAGTTATGAAGCAGCAACAAAATAATGTTATGGTTGGGGGTCACCACATGAGGAACTGTATTAAAGGGTCGCTGCACTAGGAGGGTTGAGGGGCACTGCTCTAGAGGGACACCTGACACAAACAGAAGATGAGGAAAACAGATTGTATGAATGTGACCACAGTAGGACAGCCAGGGCTGCAGGGAACTGCAAAGAGGGAAAGGGTGTTGCCAGCCGGTGCCTTGATCTTGGCCTAGTGAAGTGAAAGTGGCCTAGTGAAGTGAAAGACTTGTGAACACTTGGGAGAATACATTTGTCTTAAACTGCTTGTTACAGCAGCTATAGGAAACTAATACAGAGCCCGGTCATGACTCCGTCAAGATAACTGTTGAGATGAAATGGAAAGATTGTATCTCACAGTAGGAAGCTAAGAGCTTCTAAGTAGGCTGTATCTTTCTTCCTTCTTCCTCATTATTATTATTATTATTATTATTATTATTATTATTATTATTTTCTAGACAGGGTTTCTCTGTGTAGCCCTGGCCATCCTGGCCTCACACTCAGAGATCTGACTACCTCTGCCTCCTGACTGCTGGGATTAAAGGCATGTGCTGTTGCTCCCTCAGCCCCCTTCTTCTCCTTCTGCTTCTTCTTCTTGAGACAGAATCTCACTGTGCAGCCAAATTGTAATCCTCCTGTCTCATCCTCCAGAGTACTTGGATTGTAGATGTCTACCAGAGGGCCTTATCCCAAGAGAATATTTCTATTGTGTTGTTTATTCTTCAACTCCAGGCCTGCATATGTGTAGAAGAAACAAAACAAAACAAAATAAAAACCCTCTGTGATGATATAGACTTCCACAGTGAGATGTAGTGAGTGGAGAGACCTATATTATCATTATTTTTAAAAGTGAATGAAATCAAATGATAATCTTTTGCCTGAGCATCTGTATCCTTGGTGTAGGGGACCACATTCTCACCTGTGCCTGTCATTATTCAAAATTGCATTTATTTCTTTATGCATGGGCGTGGGCACGTATGCTATGAATCCCTGCATAGGTGGAGATCAGAGGACAGCTTACAGAAGCTAATTTCCTGGAGATCAAATAGATGTTGTCAGGCATGGAGGCAGGCACCGTTATCGTATGATCGCCTTAGCTCTCCTCCTTATTTTTTTTTGAGGTAGGGTCTCTTCCAGAACCCAGAGCTCCTGATTCAATTTTACCCGCTGGCCAGCAAGCGCCAGGGATCCTCTTGTCTCTGCTCAGAGCTGTGAGAGCCACTGAACTCCTGATTTATACGTGGGTCTTCATGTTTGTGCTCCAAGCACTTTACCAACGGAACCATATCCCCAGCCCTGACAATAACATTTTAATGTTCATGGCCTCAGCACTCATGCAGTTTCCTGACATTCCAAAAGATGCTCAATTTGGTTATGGACTGTGGTTTTTAAGTCTGAGAATTCTTTAAACAAATTCGAATGGTGGGCAAGCAGAGGGTGGACTGCCAGGCTCAGCTCTTTTCAACATGGGCGAGGACACTGCTCTGGAGCACAGACCTTAGAGCCTTAGGTTTCCTCAAATCATGGCCATAGAACTCATGGCTACTCAGGCTTCCAAGCTTTGACTGTCACTCCAAAGACACATTCTTTCTCCTGCAGGGCATCCTCCCCCCATGGCATTCTGACCCGAAGGAAGAGGAGGCATTGCCTGCCAAAGAAGGGCAAGAAGATCTTTGTGAAGCTTGGCTGTGATACTAATTGCAAGACAAGCTGGAGTAGAGAGTCTGAAATAAATTCTGGCCATATAGGAACTTAAAAGAAAAGGATATTTCCCTTTCTCGGCATAGACCCTTCTGCCAAGTTTTGCAGCACTGATATGCCCTTAAAACATCAAACATGATAGCCACATTCTCTTCAGCAGTATCTTAGGCAACGGCCACATATGTAAACTACAGACGATGATACCATTGGTGACTCCATATAATTATATCCTTGTTCCTAAACCGCATCTTTCTATGCATCCAAAGCACGTGATAGGCGTTGTCACGTTGCTTTGTCCATCACTTTTGTTGTCTACGTAGGGAGCAGGCACCACCCTTGTCTTCATTCTTCATCTTCTATATGTAGGGAAAGCTTTCCAAGGAGTGATCCATTGGCAATAAGAGTCACTGGAAAGGAAATGGTTGAAGCCTTAATTTAAAAGACAGGACTTCCTGGAGCGGCAACTCCAGGTCCCCGTACTGGGATATTTCTAACTTTAGGACTCCTCGAAGCGAGAGGGCACAGAAAGCTTGTTATTTTCTGTCTGTGGATGGCTAGGAAGGACCCGAGGACAAGATAACTCAGTGAACTCAGCGGTGCACATTGTAGAGTCTACAGGGATGTCCATTACGTCCTTTCTGTCCAAGATGGCAGAGACTTTGCAAACACAGCTCCACAAAGCGGGATCCACGGCAGAGTCCGGAAGAAAGTGTGATGCTTTAGCAATTCCGTGGGCTTGCTGGTAGAAATGATCCCAAGGCAGGGATGCGGCTCATTGGGACCCTGATTGCCTAGGATGTGTGAGGCCCTGGATTCAATCCCCAGCCCCCTGGTAAATAAATACAATAAAGTAACTAAGAGGAGCAGTTCTATCTTTGACACTAATTAGCTGTGTGAGTTTGAGAAAGTTTTGTGGGTGTTTTAGTTCAGTTTCCTGTTTCTGGAAATGGAATGCAGAGTCTTGGCCACTCAAGGGCCCACTCACAACGCTGCCCCCCCAGTCCATTTAACACTTCCAGCCCCTCAGGATTCCCCTGTTCTTCTAAAATTTATTTTTATTTACCTGAAGCTTTTTTTCTCAGGCAAAGTCTCATATACACTAGGCTGGAAAATATGCAATATACTTTCTTCTATCTTTTTAGAGTCTTACTCTATAGCCCAGGCTGGCTCCAAACTTACATCAGTTCTCCTTACAACAATTCGCCTGCCTCAGCTTCCCAACTGCTGGAATTACAAGTCTGAGCTACCCCTCCCAGCATCTCCTACCTCTTTTTGAAATGAGGAATATTACCGTTATCTGTACTCACCTTGCTGTGTAACAGCACACCAGAAGTTACTTTTCTTGTTAGCTTAGTACTCACTGACTGGCCTGTTCTCATTCCTCTGTCTTATTTTTATTGCCTATACAGTGGGTACAATATTTTCTTATTCAATGGCTATGATGATAAAAGGAGACCAAATATGCAAAATGCTTTCTAAATATAAAACACTGTAATATATATCATCTTATATATATCACATATAAGATTATATATGATATATTATATTAGCTTATATTAATAATATATATTATATGTTATATAATATTATATGTTTATTATTATCTATTATTATTATATATTATATGCTATGCATTAGATATGTTGCATATGATATATTATTATATGTTATACATTATATATGTTATATATAAGATTTTATATAATATACATGATATATAATAATATAAATATTATATATTATAATTATTATATATAATATGTATTTATTATATATAATATAATTATTATATACTATATACTATACACTATATAATATATATAATTGTAATGATTATATATTATATAAAATCTTGTTTTTATAGAATATATATGATATATAATATATTATATAATATATAATTATATGATATATAATATATTATATATATATATTGGACTACCAAAACCACATATTCTAATATAGGTTGTATTTTCTGCCTGGGATGCCTATTTGTAATGAGTTATCAGTGCAGAGAACATGCCTTTAAATTTGTAAGTTAGTATTTTCCTGAACAATTAGAGGGGGAGAAACTGAAATGGGGCAAGGAGGCCCTGGGCTGCAGCGGTATGGCAGTTTAGAGACTGTGGAAAAACAGACTGCATTTGGGGGCGGAAGTCAGGGTTACATGCCCTGCAGGGAGCAGAAAGTGTGGAAAACAGCTTTTTTGTGTCTTCTGAAATGTGGGCTGTTTTGTCCAGAAACTTCGAGGTAAAGGAAGTATTTGTTTAATTAACCGTAGCTAGAACTTAGTTGAAGGTAAGCTGGATTGCACTGAGCAGTGTTAATTGCTTCTTCAACTAAGATGTGTGCTTATTTGAAGCCAGGAGCAAGCCCATAGGATTTGAACCCCTAACCTTTAAAACACAGGCAGCTCCGGTAGCTACCAGGCGAACCGGTTGGTTCCTGTTTGCCAGGACTTGGAGTGCTTAGGCAGACAGAGCCCCATTGATTCCAGGGACCCCCAGACTAACACCGAGAAGCCCGAAGGAATGAGGTCTGTGGCCCTGAAAGGGTTCCGGAGCCTTGACTCAGTTACCACACTTTGAGGCGGGGCTTGCAGCGAACCCCCATCTGTGTATAATGACACGTTGTGAGGAGAAGGAGGGCAATTTTCTCAGGTATTCCTCTCAAGCTAGAACACTCGCGGCAGCTTTTCTGTTTTGCTTTTGGTCTATAAAACTCTCCGGAACAGAGCAGGTACCGCCGGTGTCTCTGGGTGGCAGAGCTGTGACCACATGGGCTGCTGTCCAGGGCTGGTAATTAAAATCAAAACTCTTTTCAGCCACTTGGCATTCAGTAACCTTTCTCCAAGCAGTCAGAATTGGACTGCCCCCCCCCCCAGCAAGTGATTTTAATGATCGCATCAGAAGAACAATTCTCCTAAAATAGAGTCAGACTTGAGCTCCAACAAAGAATTTTAAGTTTAGAGGAAAAGAAAGAGAGAAAAACCTCAAGATTGAGAGCTGTTCTAACATCTGGCTGGAAAAAAAATTTTTTTTTTTTTTACTGTGACCTGAAACATGAAAAAAAATAATAATAAAATAAACGTAGTTTGTGGCATTACGTAGCAAAAGGAATGGAGACGTTCTTTAAAATAATAAAAAAATTAAAATTAAAACAAAAATGGCTTGAACCTTATTCTCTTCAGGTTTAAAGATAACCTATGCCAAAATCTGCTCTCTGGAATGTTTTTTTGGACCTGGCTCCTGCCGTCAGGTTTGGCTGGGAAGAAAAGCCTGGAAGACGGTGTCTTGGAATGTGTGAGTGTTAAAATCATACACTGCTCCCCTTCTTTACAAAAAGCAATCCTCTGGCAGGCCTGGGTGCGCTCGTTGAGTCTCTTCTTGCCGGAGTTCAGAGCCGTGGACTGGAGTGTGAGATTTTGGGTTCGCCTCTGTCTGTGCAAGGCCCTCCCTGACCACAGTGAAGGAGTAACTTTGGACTGGAGGTGGCTTGTGGGAGGCCACCCAGCAATTTGAGTAGAGACTCTGGATTAGAAACTCAGAATTTCCACCTCCTTTGAGACTCTGCAAACGTGGTCCACAAACGCAAAGTTTTCCTGAGGTGTTGAAGCCCGAAGGTGCACGGAAAGCCCCAGGCACGGGGTGTGTGTCCTCACCTGGGAGTTCGGCCTGGCTGCAGGGGTCAGACATGGACCATGTTAGTGAAATCATTAAAAACTTGCTGGGCAGAGTCAGAACTTTAGCATTGTCTTACCACAAGTTACTGTGATCTACAGCATATCCTGATTCAATAGAGCAGGGAAGTGTTCTTCACCCTAAGTCTACTCCTGTCAGCAAAGAGCAGATCTGAAAAGGTATTGTAAAACAATAACAAAAAGCAATTAAAGTGACATCTAATCATGTAGGTAGGTGCTTGAAGGCCATAGGATGGTGCTTTAGTTTTAAATAAATACAATGGAGACCGGAGCGTAGCCCCGTGGTAGAGCGCTTGCTCACTATGTGGAGACTCTGCGTTCCAGCCCCAGCAGTGTCAATAAATGAATGAATTGACGGTGGCAATGGGAAACTAAGGAAGGCTTAAGCATGTTCTCCAAAGTCTCCCTAGCCACTGGGGGTGGGATGGGGTGGCGCAGGAAGGAGGACCGAGGAGTTTACAATGGGGCTTAGGATCTCAGTGGCAGGAGTCCATTGGAGAGGCAAATGATGGGTGTGTGGCGAGGTACAGAGAACTGTGAAACAGTCTGAAAGTGGAGTCGATAGTATGTTGTAATGGCTGACTGTTATAGGAGGGGCACTTTGCAAAAAGATCTCTGGTTGGTCTGTGGCTTTAGCAAATGAGCCACTAGACGGGAATTCTGTTTAGACAAAGAAGATGGGAGGAGGAGGAGCAAGACTCCTACTTCAGATAAGTTCACCATGAGTCGCTGAGATATTTGAGCAGCCCTTTGGCTTACATCATCCTGGAACTCAGAAAAAGGTTCTGGAATGGCGATAAATATATACGTGTTAACAGTACTTGCTGGTATTTAAGGCTACGGGACTGGATGAGATCACAGAATGCAAAGTGTGGGGAGAGAAGAGAAATGGGCTCCAGAGAAAACGCAGTGTCTCTTACGTATGGAGGAGAAAGGCCTGGGTATGCACATTGCATTAACCTGAGCCTAGGAGAAAAGAGGACAGAGCAGTGACATGGACACTGGGATGGTGTTTTAGCAGCGGTATCAAATTCTACGCTAACTAACTCCTCTTGAGAGGCTGAGCAGCGGTCTAGAGAGAACTGGGTTTGGTATTGTAGCTGTTTGTTGTTTTTTTTTTAAGTAGTGTCTTTTAATTAATTAATTTTCTTATTAATTACAGTTTATTCACTTTGTATCCCAACTGTAGCCCCCTCCCTCATCCCCTTCCAATCCTACCCTTCTCCTCTCTTCTTCACCCATGCCAAGAAGTCCAGTATAGGGGAGGTCCTCCTCCCCTTCCATCTGACCCTAGCCTATCAGGTCTCATCAGGACTGGCTTCATTGTCTTCCTCTGTGGCCTGGTAAAGCTGCTCTTTCCTCAGGGGAAGGTGATCAAAGAGCCAGCCCCTGAGTTCATGTCAGAGACAGTCCCTGTTCCCCTTACTAGGGTACCCTCTTGGACACTGAGCTGCCATAGGCTACATCTATGCAGGGGTTCTAGGTTATCTCCATGCATGGTCCTTGTTTGGAGTATGTAGCTGTTTTATGTGTTGAATCTGAGAGCCGATGGCAACTCTTCCCAATTCTGTGAACAGTAATGACGGGTTGATAGCTTGAATTCAACCATGGTGGGAGTGCTTGCATCACGGAAATTGGCAGACACTTCCAGAGGTTTTGGGTTGTTTTTGTTTTCTTTAAAAATTGGTTTTAGGTTTCTGTATTTTGTGTATGAGTACTTCATTTGCATGTATGTGTGTGTGTATCACATGGGTGCCTGATACCTGAAGAAGTCAGAAGGGGGTATTGGATCCCCTGGAGCTGGCGTGAGGGCAATTGTGAGCTACCGTGTAGGTGCTGAGAACAGAACCTGGGTCCTTTGCAAGAGCAACAAGTGCTCTCTGAGCCATCCCTCCAGCCCTTCTTTTCTTTTTGACAGCTGTTTGTTAAATGTGTCCCAACATGCCAGTGCAGCACCATTTGTGATGAGGAGGAGGGACCTGCCTCCTTGCTCTATCAGGTTCCATCAGAAAGGTTCAGAAGATTTTTCATGGGTGTGAGTTCTCTTCAGAGGGGCCAGCTGGGTGTCTAAACTTCCTTTGAAGTGGGCTCTTACCTTTGCCACAGAATTCTTTAAAGTCTTAGCCCATTAGTAACCAACCTTTGCAAATTTGATGCAGACCAACGTGGAAAAAAAGATTCAATGTGGTCATATGAAGAATGTCTCCCAACCCTGAGATGCTATAATTCTGCAATGGCTGCAGAAATTCCAGGAAGTATAAGCAATAAACCACATTTCATTTACTCCTGGGCTTGTTTACATGGTAAAAAAAATCATTAGAAAATTCCAGAACTCAGGGACCAAGAAATTTCTCTCAGTTATTTTTTTTCTTAAAAAAATAAAATATTGCTGTTCTATGAAGATTAGCTGGAAGGTAGAAAGTTTAATATTTTCAATACCGTAACAACTGAATTAGATCATTTGGTAAGCTAATTAGATAAACAGATGAAAGACAAAATTATTTAAAGGACTATTGCTTTTTTCTTCCTTTTCAGTGCTGGGGATGAAATCCAGGGCCTCCCACACCCTAGACAAGCAATCTACCACTGAGCTACACTTCCAGCCCAAGAACTATTATTGATTACACAGCAATCATGTGCTTATGAAACAATTGCTTATTTATGAAACAATATTGTAAATTCTTCTGCTGTCTAAAGGGGAGCTAAGGATGAAAGTGAGGACACCCAGCGTAGACGCTTTCATCTGCTAAGGGGAGCCCCTGAAAGTTTGCTGTTTGACACATCTTTCCTCCAAACATGCAGCCATGATGAAGTTTATCAAGATTAAGAATGAAATAAACACACTATAGTTCAAAACTGGAACAGAAACACAAAGTTGTGAGCTGAGCTGAAACCACAGGCTTATGGGATTTGGAGGCTGGAACCAGGCAATCGTAACTAGAGTTTGGCTCTTCTTGAGTAAATGAAAATCAAAGAGCTCCTTGCCCAGATGGGAGACTGAAGCCAAACACACTGCTTGAAGCCACAGGAAGGGCAGGCTTCTCCTGCTGGTGAAAGGAGGCTGAAAAAGAGCCATTACTGCCCGAGGCTGCAGCACTCGCCAGCCATGGACTTTACAGACAGGGTAGACATAGCCATAACCTGAGACCAGCAGGAAGGGTAGCTGGTCCCATCTGTGCTGTCCTAGTGTCACTGGGGTGGGGACTTGGAAGCCTCCTTTGTAGTTGGAGTCTGAAGGGTCACAATCCATACAGCCAAGTGTGGAAGGCCAGCCCCCAGTCCACTGCACAAAGGGGAGAGAAAGAGGGAGCGAGAAAGGGAAGGAGGGACGGAGGAGGGAGAGAAGAAGAAAGAGAAAGAATATGCAAGCCTCATTTCCAAATGAGCTTTTCAAGCAAATTCAAAGCTAAGAAAACCACCACCAACAAAAATAAAAGAATGTTCATTTACTCCTTGTCTCAGCCACTGTTCTGTTGCTGTAAAGAGACACCATGACCAAGGCAAGTAAAAGAAAGCATTGAGCTGGGGGCTTGCGTACAGTTTCAGAGGGTTAGTCCATTAGCGCGGCAGGGAGCATGGCGGTACTCATAACGTAGCTGAGAGCTATATCCTGATGGGGGGAGGGGAGAGAAAGAGAGAGAGGGAAAGAGAGAGAGACAGACAGACAGACAGGCAGACAGAGTGAAACACTTCCTCCAACAAGGCCATATCCACTCCAACAAGGCCACAGCCTCATAGTCCTTTTAATCCCTTCAAACAGTTCCATTTCCTGGTGACTAAGCATTCAAATAGATCAGTCCATGGGACCATTCTCATTCTCAGGGCACAGGGTCACAAGTTCAAGGCCAGTTGGTCTGCTCGAAACAGTAAGTTTCAAGCCAGACAAGTCTATGTAGCAAGGTTCTCTCTCTCTCTCTACACACACACACACACACACACACACACACACACACACACACACACTCACATGCACACAGGCATGCAGAGGCAGAGGAAGGTGTAGAGGTGTGAAAGAATAACTTCCATTGAGCAAAGAAAGGCACTATGGGAAAAAAAATCAATGTGAATAAAATCAGAATAGATTGTGAAAAGAATTAGAAATCTTGGAAATGAAATACATTCTCATTAAAATAAAAATCCAGTAGATAATATGTGCTATAGACTGAAGACAGTTTCAAGAGAAAACTAGAAAACTGGTGATAATGCTGAGACTCTCTCCATGGAAACAGGGCAGAGGGACAGAGAGGGGCAGTTATGGGCCTGGAAGGTCCCCAACAGGGTCTGACGTGTGTTCACTAAGAGTTTCTGAGATGCGGATAAAAGGAGTTACAGAGAAGCAGTATCTGAAGAGATAACAGTGAATAAATTTTTATAGTTGAAAAAAAAAAAGAATTGAGGGACTAGAGAGACGGCTCTGTGTTTAAGAGCACTTGCTGCTCTTGCAGAGGACCTGTGTTCAGTTCCCAGCACCCACACGGTAGCTTACAATCACCCGTGACTCCAGTTCCACGGGAACCCATTCCCTCTTCTGACCTTCGAGGGCGCCGGCCATGCACTTAATGCGCATACATGCAGGCAAAATACTCATACACATAAAATAAAATCTATTTTTTTTAAAAAAGAAAGAAATGAGCATCGGTGGGATAGCCGAGTGGTTAGGGAGCATGCTTCTGCAGCTCTGGTGTGGCCGCGTGTGTGGCTGTAACTCCAGCACTATGGGGCAGGCGGGGCTGCTGGTTGTCAGCCCAAGCTCCAGGTTCAGCAAGAGACTCAAGGGAATAAGGCAGGGGGCAATAGAGCAGGTACCTGACAGCCTCCTCCAGCATCTGCAGAGCGTACGGGTGCATGAACTCACACACGTGTGTGCCTAGGCACTTCAACATACAACACACACACAAATACACACATGAGAGCTCATATAGAACTCCAAGTAGAATAAATATCATACATCTATACATCTCAGTGACGTTATATGGCATTAAAGACAAAGAGAAAGTGTTACAAAGAGAAGCTGTTAGAGGGAAGAGAAATGAGAATTTGAGTGATTGATGACATCCTCTAGGCAAAATCTGATGCCAGAAGACAATGAAATTGTCTTTGCGGTGCCAAGGGAAAATAACCGATGACCTGAAATCACACACCTTTAAAGATAATTATTCATTTGTATGGGCCACTAATGAGCATGTTCAAAAATAGGTCAAGCAAGATGAATAAAATAACACCGACTACCAGGAAGATAGGAAGGGACCATTTAAAGGTTTGAACTAACACACATCTTGATAGTCCAGACTTTTAAAGAAAAAGAAAATGTAGTTCTTTATTTTCAGGTCCATCTAGAACTTTTATAATAGAAAATTTTCACATGTAAGTTAGTCTCAGCAATTTTTTTTAAAAATTGGTATCATAAGACTGTAACCTGGTTATAATTCAAGTGAATTAGAAATCTGTACTAAGGATATATTTATATTGTCATGCACTTTGAAGCTAAAAAAATTCACCCAGGTGTTCGAGATTAAAGAGGAAAATGTGGGGCTGAGAGTCCAGCACAGTGGCAGGGGCTGCCCAGCGCTTAGATGAGGCTCTGTACTGAACAAGAAAAGAAAACCTTAACCAAACCCACATCGTTCAAAAAGAAGTTGGACAGGGGGGTATGTTCCCCTAACCCCAGCACTCGGGGCTGAGGAAGAAATCACAATGACAATTACCCAAACATTTGTAAGTAAAAAATATTTAGAAATGGGAGATGGGCACTGGCAAGATGACTCAGAGTGGAAAGGCACTTTGTCAGACAAACCTGGAGACAAATCTAGTAGGGTCAAGCTCCGAATGACATAAAGACGAGAGAACCATCACCACAAAGTTGCCTTCTGACCTGCACAGCTTCAAGGCGGCACAGGACACACTGCCCGCCTCATCATGTATTCACACATGCGCACACACACACTCACTCACACACTTATACTCCTCCCCTCCTACAGAGAAATACATTTTTTTTTTAAATTATGAAAATGAGAGACATGAAGAATGTAAGGTTGGAAACAAGTCCTTCCAGGAAAACAACAGGGTAACAGCGAATTTAAAGGAGGGAGAAGAGCCGGGAACCGGGGATGGTGGCCCACGCCTTTAATCCCAGAGCTTGGGAGGCAGAGGCAGGCGGATCTCTGCGAGCTTGAGGCCAGCCTGGTCTACAAAGTGAGTCCAGGACAGCCAGGGCTCTGATACACAGAGAAACCCTGTCTTGAATATCAAAAAGAAAAAGAATGGAGAAGAAAACCTAATTATTTTCCAAGACACCACAAGGTGAAGTGGCGTAAAACGACAGACATCTATTGTTTCATATTGTTTCATAGTCCTAGAGGCCAGAGTTTGCAGTCAATGTACCTTCTGGGCCATGCTTCCTTGCTGGAGCTTGGAAACTACGTGCTCCACGCCTCTGTCACAGCTCTGGAAGTGCACAGTCCCAGAAAACCCTCGCAGCGCCATCATTCAATTCTGCCCCACCAACGCCTCCTCTCCCTGCGTCCTCACATCCTCCTTCTTGTGTGTCCACACTTCCTCCCCTTCCTCCTCCTTTCTTCTTCTGTGCTTGGATAGACTCCAGGCCTGGAACTGGTAAATGCTCTACCACAGTTTTTGAAATATTTTATTACATTTATTTTTATCTATTGTGTGTGTGCGCGTGCGTGCTCACGAGCATGACAGAGCACACTGTGGAGGTCAGAGGAGAACTTTAGGGAGTCAGTTCTCACCTATCAGGTGGGTCTCAGGGATGAACTCAATTAGGCTTCCGCCTTATTGAGAGGCATCTTGCACACCCCCTGCCTTTTCTCTTAAGGACATTAGACGTGCTAGATTAGGGGCCCACCCTATTCCACTGGAGTTGACAACATCAGTTTTAATTGACTCTATGGCGGGGGGGAATCTACCATGAATATGGATTTTTTTTTTTAACAAGGCTGGTGAAAAACCAAGTCAAACCAAAGCAAACGATTCAAACAGACATCAGGAATCATGAAGGTGGTCAATTTATATGTGGCCAGGAGGACTGTGAAAGGGATGCTAGGGACACTTTGAGTATTTGTAGCTTCTCAACGAATAAGAAAAACTAGAAGGCACAAATGATTCTCTCTCTCTCTCTTTTTCTTTTTGAGACAGGGTCTCAAATAGTCCAGGCTGGTCTTGAACTAACTGTTTAGCTAAGAACAGTCTCGAACTCCTGACCTTTCTGCCTCCACTCCACACCCCGAACACTCCAATTACAGGCGTGCACCCATGTGCCCAGATTAATGAACGCTTCTTTTTAAAATACAAGTTGACAGTCTTGTCCAACACATGAGGCTTCTTTGGTCGTTGTTTTGACTTATTTGAGCACTTGGGGATCAGCTCTGGAATGTTATGCATGCTAGGCAAGTTCTCTGACGCTGAGGTTCACCCCTAGCCAGTAGCATCTCGTCAGAATCAATTTAATCTGAAACACCACAGTCAAGAATCAACATCTGAGGCCTGGGCTTGGAGCACAGTGGCAGAATTCTTGACTTGGCACGCACAAGGCCTGGGTTCCATCTCTAGCACTGCCAGCAAACAAAAAGTCATGTCTGGCTACAGGTTCACTTCTGCCTTCTGTAGAAAAATAAGGCAGAAAGGAGCCTGCAGGGATTTTGTCAAACAAAGTTTCATTTTACTCACTTGAACATAGTGCCTAACAGTTAATGTTAATTTCATACAGTGAGGACAGCCACCTGTACAGATAGCTCACCTCCAGGAGCTGCGAGGTTGAATTAAGTTTCATGTGCAAATATGGATGTGGACTCGGTAGACAATTCACATTTGTTTTTACGGCAACTTGTGGCCACGGCAAGTCAGGCTATTTTAAAGATCTCGCGTGGCAGGCGACTCCTGACACCTCTATTTCAAACAGCAGTGTCTCTTCCCTGGCCTCACACTGGAGCTCATTTTCAACATTTAGAAGAGAAAGTGACCGGTGCTAACAGCCAGCAGTGACCTGTGGGGTTAGGAAAAAAATCCTAAGAAGTCTCAATTCTAACCACTGGGTGGGTACTTTGTTATATTTGGACACACCAAACACATATTTGTGCTTGCACAAATTTTTCGGTGTGGTTATAAAAATACGTATAGAAGAAATAATAACGTAACTACTGACAGATCTCTGGTACAGCTGCAGACTGCAAATATTTCTTCTTTATGTATATTCATATCCAATAAGAGATAGAGATCTGTGAACCCACTGAGCTGGTATTTCACTCACGGGCTGTTTTCTGTCTGTTTCTTAGCAAGGGACGACACGTTCCGCATCTGATCCGCACAGAAGTCCTACCTCTGTGGTTCAGGCCGCATTCTTTCCACGTCGCCTTAACCGTTTAGTGGTCTGTGCATTTCTGCTCCCTCCCTTCTGATTCTGTCCTGCTCTGTCCTTAGAAATGTCCCATAGCTTTCTTGACTATTTTCTAGAAATGTTCTCATGCTCACGTTTTCCACAAATGGCAACCTATTCCCAAGGAGAGGGAAATTAGTGACAAATTCTTCAGTTCTACCTAAAAAGCACATTAAAATGAAGATACCATGGCTCTCTCTCTCTCTCTTTTTGCAGTGTATTCTAGCTTTACTTCCGTTCCTGTGATAAAATACCACATCAAAAAGTACACTGGGGAGAAAGGGGGGTTATTTCAGCCTACAGTTCCAAGTTACCTTCCATCGTGGAGGAAAATTCAAAGCATAAATGGATGGTCCCATTGCAAACACAGTCAAACAGAGCAAAATGAATGCGCCCATGCAGCCTACCTGCCTCCTCTCTGCTCACCTAGCTCTCTCTACTCTCACATAGCCCAAAACCTCGACCCTGAGGTGGTACCGGCCGGAATGGGCTACATCCCCCTACCTGACTCCACAATCAACTCACTCTCCCACAGACAAACTCACAAGCCAACTTGATCTGGATACTTCCTTACCAGAGACTCTCTCCCAAGGTAAGTCTAAGCCATGGCAAGTTGACATTTAAAACTCTCACAGTGTACTTCTCCTATTTGACCTAAACTGTGAAGGTGTGGGCAGAATTTTGCTTTCAGTTTTTTCTTTTCAAGGATTCTTTTTTTTTTGGGGGGGGGGCGGTGAGGAGCTTGTCTTAGAATTACTATAAAGCCCAGGTGCAAGCTGTAAGAGAACTCCGCCACACACCCAAGCCACGAGGTAAGCAATGGGGCCCATCGGTCACGGACAGAATCCTCCAACACTGTGAGCCCAAACCTACCCTTTCTCCTTGTAAGCTGATTCTCTTCAGTTATCCGTCCCAGTAATGGAAAGAACAGCATGGGTCATATTTTCCTTCTTGTTATTGGGCTCTTGGAGGCTGGAATGTTTTCTATTCAGGCTTGTGCCTCTCTTCTTACCTAACCTTGTATTAGCAGAGGCTCATTGCATACTTATTAAATTAATGGAATGCCTTTTGGATGCTGGATAACTTGTGGCCACAGAAAGCATACAAAACCAGCCACTGTGGCGCGCCAGCCAGCTCGGGGAACCCTTTCAAGCTATGCCTTCATGGCTCTGCCTTCACATTTCTGTGGCTCTGGACTTTGTGGAACAATGGAAATAGTTTACAATGTGTGCGACCCAACATGTTGCAGCGGCCACATGAGATTGAAAATTTAATTATTGTGCAGTTTAAATGAATCCATATCAAGAAAGTCAAGTATGTGGCTACCACATTAGATGGCACAGTCCAGACTACCTTGGCACTTGGTTCTGTTGAGTCTTCTTGTCCCTTTGGAATTTGCCTGAAAAGTTCTAGCTTGTTTGGTGAGACTTGGGCTTCTTGTCCTCCAGGCTCCCAATCCCACATTGTTTCCTAGAAGAGAGGGGGCTCCAGCGGCTTCTCCAACGCCCCCCGCTTCTCGCCTGCCCTGACCCTTGCAATCAGGCTTGGTCTGTGACGTGTAGGTATCACGTCGTTGTTTTCTGCTGTTGTCTTTGAGCTTTGAGCCCACATCTTGTGCGTGCCCCTGCTCATGCTCACCCGCTGAACTGCACCCCCACACCGTTCACTGTTTGTTTCGAATCTCAAACTTTTCTCCTAAAAAATATATTTATTTATTTAGCTGGCGTGTGTATGTGTTTTATGTGAGCGGGTCTCCCCGCACAGCACATGTGTGGAGGTGCAAAGCACACGGTGTTGGATGGTCCTCACCGCCCAGGTTGCTTTTGTGGCGGTTCCTTTTACTGTTTGCTGCTAAGCTGCACACTACAGGCTAGCTGGGGCTTTAGCGTCTGGGGGCAACTCATGGCTCTGCCTCTCCTCTGGGGGCAGAAGTGGGCGGACCGGAAGGTCAAAGCCATCATCCTGAGTTATGTAGCCAGTGTGAGGCCAGCCTGGCATATAAGAGACTCAGTTTCAAAATTAAAAAAAAAAGGGGGGGGGGAGTGGGTGGGCTCTCAAAAGAGCTATAAGTTTCTTCCTTCCTGTTAATATTTGTAATATACACAGTGTCAGTTTTCACTATGGAATTTTCAGACATGTATCATTATCCTTTTTTCTTGTTGTGGGTGAAGTCTGTGAATCTCAATGCAGAGATTTTACCAGAACACTGAGGGATTGTGAGGTCCTAAAAAGAACATCTGGTGAAAATAGGATATGAATTTGTCTTTATATTTATTTAAATTTCTCTCTCCTCCTCTTCTTCCCTCCTCTACTCCTTCCCCCTTCTTTTGTTTCTTTTTCTCTCTCTCTCTGAGACAGGATCTCATACTATAGTTCTGGTTGTCCTGGAACTCTCTATGTAGACCAGGGTGGCCTCTAACTCACAGAGATCCGCCTGCCTCTGTCTCCCAAGTGCTGAGACTATAGGCTTGTACCACCATGCCTGGCTTAAAATTTTCTCTTTAAGGAAAGTTTTTCTTTTCTTTTCCTTTTTCATTTAAAAGATGGGGTGCCACTATGCTGCCCAACTTGGCCACAGACCCCTGAGCTCATGTGGCCCTTCTGCCTTGGGTTTCTGAGTGCTGGGACCACAGGCTTGTCCTGACACCTAGGTAAAGCAGGCTTTTGAAAGCCATCTTTGTGTGTGTGTGTGTGTGTGTGTGTGTGTGTGTGTGTGTGTGTATGAGATAATCAAAGCAAAGAAATTAGAGTTTTGCCTGAGTCTATGAAAGCACTGTTTTATCTTTCCTCTAAACACACTTTAGCATTCTTCAAGGAACCCAGCTTGGGACAAAGTCCTTTGCTGACCGCATGCAAAGGTCGGAGCAGTGTTCGCGACCTCCACAGAGGGCCCTGAAGGAGCTCAGACAGAACTCTGTAAGTTAAAAAGAGCTTCAAAGTTACAGGGCCAGCCCTGAACATGGCCTCTCTGTGCAACTGTTCTGTGGCCTGCGCTCCGAACACTAGCTCACGAGGTCCAAAGTATGAAAAGAAGTGGCCAGAAGGGAGTGTTCTTGTGGGACAAGAATTTTAGCTGGCAATAGTTAACCACATTTCCCCAGCTATTTGACATGTGTTATATAAGAGAACCAAATCCAAGACAAAACAAAAATAAAATGCTTTGACTATAAAGTGAAAACACCGAATGAATTAGAACTGACTTCCTTTAGATGTTTTTTTTTTTTCTTTTTTAAATTTATGTGGGATGGGTTGCCTGAACCTTCTTTTTCTTACTTCCCGATGCCACAAAATGTAGTATGTTATTTTCCCTACTATCTATTGTCCTGCCAATTTTCATACATTAAAAATATGTTTTCAATTTTCTTGAAATGTTTATGAATTACGTGCACACATGCATCTGGACAGTAAATTACTTTTATGGGACTAAGAAACTCTGGCATTCCTCTGTAGCTTGCTGTAGTGCAAAATTTCACGGCATTTAGCCCTGACTTGAACTCAGTGCTCACAAAAATGAGTGACTTACAGTTTGCTTTTGACTAGACACATACAAACCCCAAGAAAAATGGAACAAATAGCTTCCCTCTCATCTGTATCTACACCAACCCAAGTGCAGAAAAACACGCTCTCTATTCTGTAACTGTCAATCTGTTCCTGTTGATATAAAAATATTATCAAAATGTTTGTAGCTCCAAAGCCATGCTTCTGCTTTGGACGTCTGTCCTGAACTCTAGGGTCATACGTATGATTTCCTCTTAGGTGTCCGCGATGGTTAGTATTCCCTGTCAACTCAGCACCCAAGAAGCAGGCTTCCGGGCGTACCTGTGTGGGGCTGTCTGGTTGAGCCTCTGGGAATACCTGTGAGGGAGCTGACTGAGGAGGAAGAGCTGCCGATGTGGGTGGAATCGTTCCCCGAGCAGGAGAGTCGGGGCTGTGTAAACTGGCAAGGACTGTGTGAAAACTCAAGGCGAGCACCGGCCTGCGTGCTTCGACTCACTGCGTCCTGACTGTGGCTGCCACGTGACTAGCTCTCCCACGCTTCTGCCGCTGCGATTCTTAACGTGGATCATTTATACACGCAAAAGAACAGGCGTTTTCATTTCCCGTCAGGTACCCAGCAGGGGGACTGTCAGGTTCTGTGCCATCTTTACAAGGTGTAGCCTACTGTTGTCCAGGGTAGCTCCGTTTTCCAGTCTCATCAGGAATGTCTGAGAGAGCCAGCCTCCTCTCGTTCTTCATCACTGCTGCGCTTGAGCTGGACGCGTGCTCTGACAGCGCTTTTAGCTGCATTTCACTGGTGCTTACACACTGCCTGCAAGCCCCTTCCAGTAAAGCGTCTAAGTGCTTTTTATTTTCTTCTCTTTCCCTCCCTTTATTATAAAATTGCATTTTTATTTATTACACATGTATTTACATATCTATATTATTTATTCATTACATATTTATTTGTTTGTTTGTGTGTGTGTGTGTGTGTGTGTGTGTGTGTGTGTGTGTGTGTACACAAGCAGAAGCCAGAGATCAGCGTTGAGTGTCTTCCGCTATTGCTCTCCACCTTATCTTTTGAGTCAGGATCTCAGCGCATCCAAAGCTCACTGATTGGCTTGACGGCTTGTCCATCAAGCTCTGAGGGCGAGCCGGCCTCTGCCCTGCCAGCCCTGTCAGGGTTACAGACGTGTACAACCAAGCTAGCTTTCACATAGGAGCCAGAGATCCGAACTCAGCATGGTCGTGTGAGAGAGCTGTCGCCCCAGACCCAACCTCATTTGCATCAAGAGTCTGTGATTGATCTGTCACGTCTTATTTGTGAAAGTACGTGCCATAATGTTCCTACGACAATGCCATATTTCTCAGAACATAATCCAATTGTTATGCAACATGTTTGTGTTTCAAAACAATTCCTTCCCCTACTCCTGCCAGAAGGATGGGGAACTTTCATCCAGTGTTAACTGGGAGAATCTGATAAGGCACCAGCAGTTAAACTTATGTGTACCTTCTTCCTCCAGTCCAGAATGTCTCCCTTAGAGTTTGTGTGTGTGTGTGTGTGTGTGTGTGTGTGTGTGTGGCAGGTGGGGGGAGATCTTGCCGTACAGATCTGTCTGGCGTGAAACTCACTGTTTAGAGCAGACCAGGCTGGCCTTGAACTTGTGACCCGCTTTCCTCTGCTCCCTCCGTGCTAAGATTAGAGATTATAGGCAGGAACCATCACTACTGGCAGCTCCTTCATGTGTCTTATTCACATTCATCTTATTTAAACCTTTAATCATTCTTTGTAGCGTTGGCTGTCCTGGACTCACTTTGTAGGCCAGGCTGGCCTCGAACTCACAGAGATCCTCCTACCTCGGTCTTCCTGAATGCTGGGATTACAGGCTTGGGCCACGAAGTCAGGCTTTGTTTTTGTTTTTTCTAACAAGGGTTCTGGGAATGGAACTCAGGTCCTTTGGTTTGAACAACAAACATTTTCCCAACTGAGTTATCCTTTTATCCCAGACCCCAGAGGTTTTGACCCAGGCTCATCTGTACTAAATCTCCAAGTACTGTCAATTGTAGTTCAAGTTTCCCCACCCTGCCCTGATGCTGCAGCAATTTCTTTTTGTTGGTTTCAGCTCTCCTGCAGCATGATTCTTTGTGTCTTCGTCTTGCCTGTCTCTCTAGCCTGGAAGATGGCAGTTTGCTCCAGGACATCACTTTCTTCACTTTTTCAATTTGCTCAGCCTTTTACTTGTAGTTAAAATGCAGCAGCTCCTGACATGCCGGACTGACTGTGTGGCTTGGCTTTTAATCCTCCATGGTGTTTCTCTGAAAACAAAAACATCTTAATTTATATAAAAATTCAATTTCCAATCTCTTTTCCTCATACAGATCAAGCTTTTGTGCTGTACCTAAGAAATGTCTGCCTAGCTCAAGGTCACAGGATTTTTATCCCTCAGAATTGTGCTTTCAAGTACAAATCAGATAACATCCATTACTCCTGCCTAAATTCTCCAAGGGTTTTCCTTCACCTTAGAATAAAACTGGAACTCTTCCTTCTGGGCTACAAAGTGTTGCCTGATCTTGCTTTCTGCTTTTCTTCCTTTTCTCTCTCTCCTCTCTTCTACCCATCCCCCCTTCTCACTGTATAGCCCTGACTTTCTTGGAACTCCCCCTGCAGACCAGACTGGCCTTGAACTTACAGGGATCCTCCTGCCTCTACCTCTCCCAAGGAAATGTACCACCCTATGCTAGGCCTGTTCTTGTTTTCTTGCTGTACCACATACCCTCCTTAGGGCCCTTGCACGTTCTGTTGCCTCTGCTTACATTATTCTTTTTCAGGTTTGGCTCATTCCTCAACACTGAAGACTTGCTCACCTTTTTTTGAAAATCTTTTTTTATTTTTTATTTTTTTATTTTATGTCGATGAGTGTTTTGTTTGCTTGTAGGGACACCATGAGTGTGCGGTGTTCAAGAAGGCCAGAGGAGAATGTTTGATCCTCTGGCACTGGAGTTATAGATGGTTGTGAAAGTTCAGCAACCAAACCTGGGTCCTCCGCAAGAGCAAGTGTTCTTTGCTGCCGAGTCGTCTCTCCAGCCGGGACTTGTGTTTGTTTTATCATCCTCTTGTGGAAGTTATTGTTAACAATTCTCTTTTTTCCTCTCCTTCTCCTTCTTCTCCTCTTTTTCTTCTCCTCCTCCTTCTTCTGCATTGACAGCAAAGCTGTGTTTATTTTAATTTTATTTTTAAAAACTTTCTATTGATTCTTTGTTTCACATCATACACCCCAGTTCTCATTCACCTCCCCATCTCCTCATATCCACAGTCTGCCCTTGAAATTTCCCCCCAAATAAAAACACACAACATAAAAAAAATGAACAAAATAAAACAAAGCCTAGAAAACATCTTGTCATACAAGCTGCAGTGCGTCACGGTGTGTCCCACTGTCTACACATCTTCACTCGCAAATGATCATTGTGACGAGTCATTGGTCTGCTTTGAGATCTCTGGTTTCTGTCACACCATCAATATTGGACCTTGCTGGTATTCCTCCCTGTTATCCTGTTGTTGCCACGTTATGGAGATCCTGAAGCTTTGGATCAGTGCCTGAGGAGACTTGAAGAGCTGGAGCGACAGAGCATGATTGTGAACTACCATGTGAGCTCTGGTATTGAACCCAGGTCCTTTGGTAAAGCAGCCAGTGCCCTTAACTGCTCAGCCCAGTCCTGCCCAGTCTCATGAGTCCTGCAAGGGTCTGTATCGAGCAGAAGAAATGAGGGTTTTAGTGAAACTCTCTGGAGAGAGGAAGCCTGTCAGTCTGGAGCCTGCTGAGCAAGGCCACCGCCTGTTTTTTAAGAACAGTTGGCCTGTGATCCTTTTAACCAAGGAGGATGGGAGAGAGATCAGCAGCGGAGCCCATTGTTTGTGTCCTCCAAGCTGTGGGACCCAGAGTTCACTGTAACTTTAAGAGCTCTTTGAGCTCCAGATTTTATTGACTTCAGTTTTATTTGCAGAGCCAAAGCTCAACAGGGGAAAAAAAAAAAGTTGCGTTCACAAGCCTTCACGTCTTTGCTCAGTTGATTCTTCATGAAGGCCAAGAGTGGAGGGAGAGTAGTTTTCAACAAATGTCCCTGGGACAGTAGATACTTTAGGTCACTCTCTAACACTAACTCAAGAGGCTTATAGGTCCAAATGGAGGGGCCACCAACACCCAACTCCTAGAAGAATATCTGGCATGACCTTTCCATAATCTTGTGTTATGTGAGAGCTTCTTAATATGATAACAGGACACAAGCATCATAAAAATTAAACACACACAGGAAAAACTGAAGCCTAATAAATTAAAAAGATTAATTTAGATGAAATTCCTTATTCTGGGCTACAAAGTGTTGCCTAATTTTGGATAAATTGGACGTGAAGAACAAAACAAAAACTTTTGTGCTTTCCAGGGCAATGTTAGAGAAGTAAAAAGACAACCTATGGAATTAGGAACAAAAGTTTGCAAACCATACATCTGGCAAGAGACTTAGAATTCTTACAACAACAAAAAAAGATGAATAAACCACTTTGAAAGTGGGCAAATAATTTCTTTAAAGAAAATGAACAAGGAGCCACAAAGAATATGAAAACATGCTTAAGGTTATTAGTCACAGAGAATGGCAGAGAAAACCCATACTCAGAAACCATGATACACCCAACAAGATGGCAAAGAGGGACAGAAACAGGAGTCAGTGACAATGCAGAGAAATTCAAGCTTTCTGCATCACTGGTGCAAATGTGAAATGGCCTCAAAAGTTTATACACGTAGTTTATACATTGCCCATAAGTTTCACTTAAACAACCCTACAGCCCCCCAAAATGAACACAGTGTTATATCACATATGAGCTTTGAAAAAATTATGTTAAGTAAAAGAAGCCAATCATGAAATATTATAAAAAATGTGATTCCATCTAAATGCTGTGTTCAAATGGACAATCTCTGAGTATCCCTGACTGTTCTCGAACTTGCTCTGTAGACCAGACTGGTCTTGAACTAAGAGACACCTCCCCCCACCCGCCTCTTTTCCCAAGTGCTGGGATTAAAGGTGTGCACCACCATACCTGGCCTAAATTGTATACTTGGAATGGGTAAACTGTATGGTATTTAAATCATTTCTCAATAGAATGTGTTTTTAAGGATTTGTAACTGGTGACATTTAGCTTCAGTGGTGTCTCTCCATCACTAGCTTCCACAGGCTACATGCTGTAGTTATCAAAAGCATTAAGACCCAAGGCTACCCTTGGTCCCTTAATTCACAACTGAATGAATTCAGACATATATGTTGAAATTCAAGCAGAGATTTGTTTGATTAGAGAAGGCAAAATGAGTCACCATGCCCAGCATACTTGGAGTAACCTTCAGAAGAGATGCTACATCATTAGAACTCAGTTGGCAAAGTAAAAATTTGTTAGTAAAAATTTCACAAAAAAGGTGAAGTGGAAGTTTCTGGTTTCTTCGGAAACTCAGTTGTGCCATGTGAATATGTTTTTTTTGTTTCAGTCCCAAGTGTGGGATGTGGGAATCTTCCCCCCCTGTGAAAATAGCCCCCAAGGAAACCAACTCCCACAGAAAACAGTCCCCGTGAAAAGGTGAGTGGTGTTTTTCAGCTGGAAGCTATCTTGTATGAGGGGCATGGTTTTTGTGAGCTGGAAAACATCCTCGTGTGGACTCTGAGAAAAGATAAATAGAAGTCCACAGACAGTGAGACAGCGCTTTTTGCATCTCTACATTTTGCAACGATTTGCATCTCTTTGTTGGTATTTGAAGGGAGAGACACTCCAGAGAAATGTTCTTGCTGCTTTGGAGGCATTTTGCCGCTTTGGCGGACTCTTGCCATTTGGACAGAGTCTAGATGATTCTAGGTTGACTCATGTTGCTGCTGTTGCTGCTTTGCTGTTTTACTAAACTGCTGTTATCCTGACAACTGAGTTTGGTAATCCCCAAAGAACCCTTGATCCTTATCAGCAGGAAGTAGCTAAATGAGGTCTACAGTCCCTTTTCCTACTAATCTTCTACTTAAAGTTGGAGGTTGGAAGGCAGGTAGAGGCATTTAAGAACCTCAAATAAAGTATGTGTTCGAAAAATGTAAGCCTACAAAGCGGAATGAAAGCAATGGAGAGGGTTGGAGAGGGTTGAGTGGATAATCGCAGGCCCAGGAACTGTGACTGTGAAGGCCCAGAACTGTAGGAGAGACTACAGCGTTCAGAGCATAGGAAATTCAGTTGACACAGAGTTGGTTGGCTGGGGAGATGGTGAGAGCGTTGACAGAATGATAGGCTAGACAGGCTGACGGGCCTTGCATGCCTGGTGCTACAGTGACCTGAGTGGGACCCCCAAAGGTTCACATGTTGGAAGTCTGGTCTCCAGTGCAGCAGTGTTCAGAGCTGGTGGGACCATTAGCAGGGGCAAGTTGGTGGGAGTTTGCCTAAAACACTGCCCTCAGAAGTTAGTTCTGAGGATGAGCTCTTTCTTCACACTCTGCCTTCCCGCCTCACCAAGTGATAGCTCTTGCCCACATGTGTTCCCATTGTGATGATGTGTGTCATGAAGTGATACTGTTGGGATTGGGGGTGATTATTGCAAGAGCTGCTACTGTCTCATTTGGACAGACTCAGGAACCCACGGGCTAAAAAAGCTGTTTATATCACCCGGCTTAACAGAAAATAGACTGCTATACCGTATGAAGAACTCATGTTGTTATCTCAACAACGAAGGGGAGCCAGGGAAACCAGCTTCTGAGAAGAAGGTGCTAGAGTGGGGAGCCTGGAATGCCCTTCAGAGACCCTTGTATTGAAGGCTTAGTTTCCAGCTTGGCACTCTTGAATACCAAGAGGACCGTCGAGAGGACCTAGCAGAGGTAGGTAGGTCATGGGTAGAGTGCTCTTGGAGGGATGTTGAAACTCTGCTCTCTCCCCTGTCTCTTGCTTCTATTTCCTACTTGCTGTCAGCATCGAATTCCGAACTGTGCTCTCGTGGTGATATGCTGCCTCCTTATAGGCCCAAGAGCAATGAACGGCCAACAGAAGCCGCCAAAGCTGTGAGACCCAAACCTTTTCCTGTTTTAAAGTTGACTATCTTAGGGGTTTTGCTACAAGAACTGGAAGCAGAAAGGAAAGCGACTACAAATGTTGCTGGATGGAGCTTGATAAGGAGAAGCCTGTTTCTTGACTGCCTTCTCTCTGAAAATCCCTCTACATACATGTAGACTGGCTCTTACAAATACATTGCCTTAATTGTGTACATCCTGGAATCAGAACACAGCTTCGTGTGCTTTCTAAAGGTGGACATGACCAATTTGATATATATATATATCTATATCTATCTATCTATCTATCTATCTATCTATCTATCTATCTATCTATATATATATATATCTCCTCCATTCCAGATTAGTCATTTATAGCGTTAATGTAACATCCTTACTGGATGAAGTGAAAAGAGTGATTTCTAGTGCTCTAATTGAAGCTCAAGTACAGGTTTGCTCTGTGACCTTGGATGAACCATTTCTAATCACAGTGTCTTCATCTGTAAAATTAAATGATTGGGGTCAGTGGGCTGGCTCTCCGGGTAAGGGCACCTGCCACCAAACCCAACCACTTGAGTTTACCCCTGGAAGTCACATGAGAAAGGGAGACACTAACTCCTTCAGGTCATCCTCCGACCTCCACACACGTGCTTTGACATGCATGGCCACACGCATACAAATAAAATAATTAAAAAAAAATTAAATGGTTGGACAAGCACTGGCGCATCTGGAATTAATGTGCTGATCGACAGCTGCTGTTCTTCGGGAGCTCCAGGTGCCTGGATCAGTCTTTGGGGGCCTTGGGAACTAACTGTAGGCTTAACCCACGCCGTGCAGCAAGCCTCCCAGCTCTGCTTCCCTCTTCATACAAGGCTGAAGCCCACCCAAAGTGAAGACTCCACAGATGTTCTAGCCTGTGTCCAGTGCTGGGGAGATGTTGGTAGGTGGCGGGCGGAAGTATGTATACGGTGGCCATTTAATGCTGGAAATGCATACCAGTGCCATGGCTTTAGGACAAAGACACAATAAGTGATGCCTAAAGTTAATTGTCAACTTCACAGACTCTAGAACCCCGAGAGCTGAGCTTTTGGGCATGCCTGTGGGGATTGTCTTGAATATGAGAATTGACTGGGGAACACCCAACCTGACTATAGTCAGAGTGTTCTTGAGGCAGGGGATGCTGGGATGTATGAAATGGAGAAGCTGAGTGCAGCTCTAGGGATCATTCACAGGGCACAGAGAAAAAGACTTTCAAAGTAGTGGAGAATGCTTTCTTAAATGCTGGTGCTTTGTCTAAACACACAGGCACACATACCCTTGAAAGCGCAAACACACACAGGTACACACCAACACTGATGCCATTCAGAATTCCGAAGAGAGTTCATTTCTTTCGGTTCTCCAGTTCACCGAGACTGGTGCCAGTCATTATGATCTCCAAAGGCTCCATTCAAACCATCGTCCTAAGTGCCTGCTTGAGTGCCCCAAAGCCTTGAAATGGGCATCGCTTCCACCCAGTCTAAGCTTTTGATCAGGGTAGACAGACAGACAGAACAATATAACACTGAGAAGTAAACAAACAAACCCTACCCAGAAAACATACACAGTTTTAAACATCGATGTTCTGAGCAGGGCTTGTAGGGCTTGTTCTTATGCTCAGGGTTAAGACTTTTGGAACCAGGCCAGGAGTGTGTGAGTGGCTCCCCTGGGCTAACACAGGCTGGGTGGTTAACCTCCTTGTCTCCAAACAGGCGGTTTTGAAATTCATTCAATAAATATTTATTCTTTTTAAAATATTAAAACCAAATATAAATTGCGTTTATTGATTTGTGTGTTTATTTACTTATGTGTGAGGGGCCTCTGAGCACCACAGTACATATGGCTGTGAGAGGGTATGTTCAGGAGTTGCTACTTGGCGAGCAAGTCAGGTCATCAGGCTTGGAAGCAAGCCTCTGTACGTGCGGAGCCATTTCACACACCTTTTGTTTGACAGGGCCCCACAGAGTAGCCCTGGAACTATGTAGCCCAGGCTGGCCCCAGACTTGGAGCTCCTGCCTCTGTCTTCTGAGCCACAGGTATGTGCCATCACACTTGGCCCATTTCCTTTTATTTTCTAAAAGTTACATCTTGAACTTATGGAAAAATATAACGTCCATTTCCGCTTTTGAAGAAATCAAAGAAATACAAACATGGATCCTTTTTATGGAAGTTAAAAAACCTGGGCTGGAGAGCTGGATCAGTGGTTAAGAGCACAGGCTGCTCTTCCAGAAGACTCGAGTTTCAATTTCCAGCAACCACATGGCGGCTCCCAACTATCCGTAGTTTCAAGGAGACCCAACATGCTCATACAGACACACACACAGCCAAAACACCAATGCACACAAAGTAAAAATAAATAAATCATTCAAAAAACAAAAAAAAAAAAGAAAGACATCCAAATCCAACTCCAAATGGGCACAGCGATATTTAGATTTCTCCCTAAAATCAATTGGATCTTTATGTTTCACCCAGAATAAGTTAAGAGCACACGTTCAGTTATTCCAGGGGAATTTCCATAATTGTCTTATTGTAAATTAATTGGATTTTTTTGTGGGTCAGGTGGGTTGATCTCATTTGAACCAGAGGCTCTTTTTCCTCCTTTTTAAAAGTCTATTTGTGGGAGGCAGCCGACCTACGTGGATGAGGACCATGGCTTATTCGCACACAGACACGGCAGCTGAGGCTTCTCCGTAAGGAACGGTTAGACACAAGTTCTGGGCACCATCCTGCCAGTTGGGTCCCACGCAAACCATCCCTACGTTTGTGTTCCATTTTTCTGACTTGGGAAGACATCTCTTAGCAACAGCCGAGTCTCTCGTATGCTGGATCCTCTGAAGATCTGTTATGAAAATTTTAATGAGCCGGGATGGAGAAAATAGAGCTAGGGCCCTCAAACCATTCCCTTCCCCCAGGACATAGCAACTGCCACAAACCAGCATTTCATACCACCAGACTGTGTGCACAGCATGAAGGCTGGCTGGTGACATGGGTTTGGTCAAGGATGTGATATCAACTTTTTCCATATGGGGGCTGAGGCTTTATGGAAATACAGATTTTTTTTTTTTTTTTTTTTTTTTAAAGACAAGATCTTACTCTAAAGCTCACCTGGAACTCATGGGAATCCTCTTGTTTTAGTCTTCTGGGTGCTTGGGATTATAGGTATGAGATACCACACTGAGCTTATAAATTGATTTTTTTTTTTTTGAGCTGTAATTTGATTTTTCTTTTTTCTTGCTGTCTTCATTCTAGATTTGCCTTATGCCAAGTAACACTTTGGGTTGTAAATCCAGACTTATCCAGGAGTTTTCCCTGGTTTTTATAAAGCTGATTTTAAAAAAGGCCGCTCCCTCCCTTTCCCTCTCTCTTTCTTCTTTTTCGAGATTCTAAAATACCCTTTGCACACCCATAATCCTGGCACTCAGGAGGGACAAGCAGGAGGATAGGATGTTCAAGAGCATCTTCATCTGCATGACAACCAGGCTGACATGGACCATGTGAAGCCCCGTGTCAAGAAATAAATACCGTAGCATTTTGTGTCCACTGCTCCCCCCTGCTTTCTGCCATACACACCAGAAGAGGGCACCAGATCTCACTATAGATGGTTATGGACCATCATGTGGTTGCTGGGGATTGAACTCAGGACCTTTGGAAGAACAACCAGTGATCTTAACCTCTGAGCCACCTTTCCAGCATAGTTATTAGTATTTATTTGACTATGCTTCTAGGCTTCTTAGAAAAGCCATAGCTTAATTTCTTCTATGCTTAGTACATGATACCTGTTCTAATTTTCTTTCCATTGCTATTGAAAAACAATGGCCAAAAGCAACTTGGGGAAAGAAAGGGTTTGTTTGGCTTAAGCTTCCATGACTAAAGTCAGAGGGAGGACTCAAGCAGGACCCTGGAGGCAGGAACTGAATCGATGGCTGTGGAGAAGTGCTTCTAACCGGCTTGTTCTCCATGGCATGCTCAGCTGTCTGATACAGTTCAAGCCCACTTGCCTAGGGATGGCATTGCCTACGGTGGGCTGGGCCCTCCTACATTAATTAGCAGTGACGAAATGCCCACAGTTTGATCTGATGGAGGTAATTCCTCAGCTGACACTCACTCTTTCTAGGTGACTCTAAATTGTATCAAGTCGACAAAAAGGTGAAACACCATAATAGATATTTAACAACATGCATTTTAAATCAGTCAGTCGATGCATGGACGTAGGAATAGGTACGGGGAGATGAGTGTGAGTTCCATGGAGGATAAAGACGTTGCCAGGCATAGTAGGATCTGGTGGTCCTTTGTGGTGCCAAATCTGTCCCTTTATGGGGCAATCAGTCATCAACTATAGGTATTAGGACCGATTTGAATCCCATATTGAACATGAGGCCCAATGTGCAAAGCAGACATGTCCTGGCTAATCTGCCTGGGAAGTGAGTCTGGGTCAGAGCTGCTTTTGGGAGATGAGTTTCGGAGAAGGCAGAGAAAAGGAGCCTGAGGACATAGGGCAAGTAGAGGAGTCTCGGGGGATCATGGGAATGCCTCTGAACCAGCGGAGCTCAGGTCTGGGGAACTTATGCTGGGCTTAAGAAAGAGACAGGAAACAACTCACCTTAAAAAAGCCTTGTGCATTTGCAAACCTTGATTCCTAGGAAATTGTCAAGGGGCAAGGGTGGGGCCCTCCGAGAAGAGTTTAGAAGCACTTGTGATGGTGCCAGGGGCCAGGGAACCAGCAGTCAGGCTGTCTGTGCTAGCTGTGACAGGGTGGGGAGAAAGTGAGGACTGCTGCTCAGTCCTAAGAGAGAGGACAAGCACCCCAACACCTTTCACCCAGCAACTTCCAGTCTGCCGACCCGAATAAGAAATGAATTTCGAAATCCTGAAATTGAGCCTCCAGGCAACAGTCAGATTCTCTCCTCCTGTCTCAGCCTCCCTAGTCACAGCCTCACCAAACCCAACTCTGTCTTCTTATTTATTTTCTAGTGTTGACATTTGCCAGAAAAAAAAAATTCCTTTTGCCATAGGATGAGGAATACTTGTATTAAGAAAGGAGACTACAGAGTCCCCCACATCTGGCTGCTTACAGAGAGGCAGAGGAGGAAGCAGGAGATACTTAACCTTGAACAAACAAATGAGTATGTCATGGTCAAGTCAGAACCAGGGAGGGAAGAACGAAGCTTACTTTTTGAAAGGACATGGTTCCAAAGAATGAAAATAATCCCTCAGGGAACCCCATGAAAGGGGTTTAGTCCCCCAAAATAAATTATCGAGACAAGTTAAAGCGGAGTAGACTTAGCATCAGCGGGCTGCCCATGCATGTTGGAGGTATCATTTAAACAAGCAGAGCCATGAGGCGCTTTCCTGTGGCAGAGTAAGGCAATTGTCTGCCTTGCTGGTTAGACTTAAAGGGGTGTGTGTATGTCGGGGTGCACGTCCCTCTCTGGCTGCCAGAGAAAACTGTGGAGTAGGATTGTGGGAAAAGGTCAGATTTTATCCGTGGTGGCCGCCTGTCCGTCTAATCTGATGTTCTCAGCCCCCTGTGATCTCAGATCCCACATCATTCTTGCCAGTTTTACTAACAAATATCTCCGCCTGTGAGTGTTTGTAGGCGTTGGTGGCCCGGCCTGTACTCTGTTCCACTTACTGAATGCTGCTCAGAAACCACACTGGGCTCTCTGCAGAGTGCCTTGGCCAGCGGGCAGAGAAACTGGTCCTATTTCTTTACATTTTGAATGCCAAGGCATGGCTTGGTAAAAAGAGGATTATGCCAGACCAATGCTATTTCCTTTTACACTAAAGGGGCAGAATCTATGGTAGTGGGAGGTGGTGGCAGAGACTGGGATGAAGTAGCCTACATGAATGTGAATAGGGTGGTTGATTTTATGTCTCAGGAGACTTAAAGCCCAGAGCCGAACCGCTGGTAACGATTAGTCTCTTGAAAAATCTCTAAGCAGTGCTGTTCACTAGCTCTTTATTAACCTAAGGACATCCTGGGCGAATGTATTCTATCACTAACTAACTAACTTTGACAGAGATCTTAAAGTTGCCAGATTTGCAAAGGCCACCCATTTGCAGGGTCAGAATGCGATCAATTTGGATGTTAGGAGTGGAACCCAATGTGACTTTGAAATACCAGTAAGTGTCCATTAATAACAAAACCCGCTTTTAGCTCTGGCAGGGACCAGTGCACAGGGGAAGCTGCAGGAATCAGAAATACAGGCTCAAGGCGGCATTAAGTGAGGGCCACTAAGGCAGGGGAAAGTGTTTCCCGGGTCAGAGTGAGGCACGGGCAAAATGAGTTAGCAACACAGCACTATCGTGAAAACAATTTACTGTGGCTCAAGGATAAATGAAGGAGTGGTGCTGCACAAGAAATCATCTCGCCATGGCGCTGAGGTGCGCGCACACTTGGCAGTTTGCTTTCTTATAATCCTCTTTTTTTTTTTTTTTTTAAGAGCAAATACAACAACAATGATGACAGGATGGACAAAGAGCTGTCCATGCAGTTCATCCTGCTTCAGGTGCCTGTCATCCAAGATCGTATTGATGGACCACAAGTAATTTTTTTTTGGGGGGGGGGGGGGGTTTCGCTCTCCTGGCAGGATATTTTTCAGCTTTGAAACTCAGTTTCAACGACTAACGGGAAAAAAAAAAATAAGTAAGCTGATGGGCTAAAATTAGCTGCTAATTATTTGCGGAGTCCTCCTCTGGCAGGTTCTCCTCGTGTTTGGCCCACTTTTCTTTGTCCCTAAGCTATAGGGAACATTTATCTTTTCAAAGAAATGCAGACTCACACTAGTACTTTCGAGCCTGAAATTCAGGCTTCTTCTGAACGGACTCTAATCAGTTACTGCTCTTGGCTAAGATGCTAAACCAGGAATAAAGAAGGTTGCTGAGATATTCGCCACGCTGGGGAGCAAACCCGAGGCGGGGGCTGCTCGGGGCGGGTCTGCGGAGAGGGGCCTCTTTGGACCAGTGTGATGACTTTGTCTTTCCTCCGTCCTGGCCTCTGGTGCACTCTTCTCGCCTTGGACTTCTATGTTTAGAAGTTCGTGGTGTAGGTCGGGGCTTCTTGGAGTTTACGGTGCCCTCGGATTGCCTAGGGCGGATGTTCAGCCCAGTCGGAACATCACAGTGATACGCGTGCGTCAGAGCGTGGACTCTGGGCAAAGCGGTACCGCAAGACGCACCGAGGATGCCTGAAATCTTGGTAAACAGGGCACCTGCTGAGATGCCTCCCTCTGGAAAACAGCGACAAAATTGAAATCAGCCAGCACTGGCTTCAGCGCAGTGGCTCCTTCTGTGGCTAAAACCGAGATGAAGAAGCGGGCTCTGGGCTCTGGTACAGTGATTTGTGCGTGAAGACAATGGACAGTGAGCCAGGACCTGTATCACCCCTTCTGCAGTCTGCATTAGTTCAGCCATCAACCCCCCCACACACCCACACACACAAAACCCCAAACCCAACAAAACAAACAAAAGTGAAGGCGTTGGAAGACCCGTGGAAGTGCTGCCATTTGTGACCTCCCTAGCTTACAATAACCAGGTTAACTGATGTTAAAATATCATAATTCTCCCCGTGACTACTTAAAGTTTTAAATGTGTCTGTATACCGGTTAAATTTGAAATTGAAAAAATAAAAATCAAAATAAACTAAGTTGGGAACCTTGTTTAGAAACGCAGACTTGGATTCAGTCGTTTCAGGGTGAGGCCGGAGAATCTGCATTTCTGGGGTGTACTTATGAGAACTAAGTGCTGTGAGGCTTGGGGAGGGGAGTCCCACGTGATTGTGCGGTAAGGTTAATTCTGTGGCAAAAGGCTGGGGGCGTAGTTCAGCTGTAGAACAGTTGTCCAGCGTGAGCAGAGCCCTAGGCTCTATCCCAGTCCATGAGGGTTGAACAAAAATCTCTTGCTCTTCCATTTTTCTAACCTTATTATAGAAGTGTAGCGCATGCATGCAAATGCATGCAAATCACCCCAGCTCAGTGCCTTTCCAAGCAGCTAAGAACACGGGTAGAGCCAGCCCCTGGATCAAAGCTAGAATCCGGCCAGCGCCAGCGTGTCAGGAGCCCTGGAGCTTCTCATTTCTCACAAAGGTAAAGGGAGGATGACCTCATTCCCTTCTGTGGTTGGCGGCAACGCTCCAGCTTGCAGATGACTGCTGAGTCCCATGCTTGCATTTCCCCAGGGCGTTACCTAGCCTCCGTTCTGATTGAAATGGCAAGATGATGCTCCCCCAGCATTCGTGTCTGTATCTGTATCAAATGCAGCATGACTCAGATGGCTTAGGCCTTTGGAATCAAAGACTGATGAATGATTGATAGAAGAAAGCCCTTTAGGTTTTCGTGAAGAGATAAACAGAATGCTTATGATCAGTGCTGCTCTGATGCCTCAGATGTGTTCGGTCCTCAGTTTAGAATATAATACTCTAGAATTTGTTGGCAGTGGGCCTGCCAGCATTTAAAAACTTCTATTTATGTATGTGTGGGAGTGTGTGTGCACATGCATGCCTGTATGGCAGTGCATGTGGAGGTCACGGGACAGTTTGCAGGAGTTGGCTCTTTCCTTCTATTACGTGGATCTGCAGACCCAAGTTATTAGGCTTAGATGCAAGTTCCTTCGCCCACACAGGGGTCCTCAGCCATTCTAATGCTGCACCCATTTAATACAGTTCCTCATGCTGTGGTGAGCCCCGACCTTACAATTGTTGAAGTTGCCACTTCATAATTGTAAGGAACTGTAGGGATCGCGGTTTAGCAGAACTATAACAGCTACTGCTATGAACCATAATGAAAAATATCTGATAATGCGACCCCTGTGAAAGGGTTGTTTGATCCCCAAAGGGGTTGTGATCCTCGAGATGAGAACCCCTGCACTGAGACAGCTGTCCAATCCACGGGCCTGGCATTTGGTAAGGTGTATCTTGCATACGTTTGCAGTTTGAGAAATGTGATGTTTAGTATTTATTGTCAGCTTGACAGGATCTAGAACCTCCTAGGGGACCCACCTCCAGGCATGAATGTGGGTGTCACTATTATTACACGGGCTAGGGACTTGGACCGAATAAAAAGGAGAAAGCAAGCAGAGAAGCGGCCTCCGTCTCTCTCCGCTTCTTGGCTGTGGTCCAGTGACCTGTAACTGGCCAGTCTCAGGCTCCATCACTATGGCTTCAGCCCTGTTTGTGCCACAATGACCCTCAAGCTTGAAATAAACTCTTCCTTCCTTGAGGTGCTCTCGCCAGGTATTTCGTGATGACGACAACAAGCAACGAGCAGGGATCGTTTTCCTTAAAATGTGATAGAAGATACCTGTATCTAGATGACATATTCCCAGCATTACTGAGGTATTACTTAGGATCACGGTTTGGCAAGGACTGAGCTGGGCTAGAGTAAAGTTTCTGTCATTTTGATAACGAAAGCGCTCTGGCACTTATTTGATTCGGTAGCTTATTCAGTTCGGTAGCTCCGGGTGCAGGGCTAGACATAGAACCCAACGCCGCCTGCGCGTTAGGTAAGTGCGCCACCTCTGAGCCACACCCACCCCGGGATGGGTCTCTGATGCTAGTCTGCGTAATCTACAAAGGGTCAAACAGAAGTGGGATCACACCGCCGAAAGAGTCAGTTGTCTGATTAAACAAAAACCTATACTTTGGTGATTCAATTTATACAATGGACTCAGTGACCCAGAGTATAATTTTACCATCATCTAGAACTGTAGATATAAGAGTCTCTGTGCTGTCATCTAATTCTTTTTTTTTTTTTTAATGTTGACTCTTTTATTGTTTGTTTGTTTTTGTTTTTGTTTTTTGAGACAGGTTTTCTCTGTGTAGCCTTGGCTGTCCTGGACTCACCTTGTAGTCCAGGCTGGCCTCTAACTCTCATAGACCCACCTGTCTCTGCCTCCCCGAGTACTGAAGCTAAAGGCGCGCGCCACCATGCCTGGCTGTCATCCGAATCTTTATGGTAACTTATACAAGAGGACTTTATGAATGTCTACAACTGCTATTTGTTTTGTTTTTGAGGCAGGCTCTCCTGTAACCTAGGGTGCTGTACTCACTATGTAGCTGAATATGACTTTCAATTTCTGTTCTACCTCCCTACTGCCAGGATTACAGGTATGAACTAACACCTCCGCTTTCCTCCCTCGTACCGAGAATTGAACCCAGAGCTTCATGTCTACTAGGCAAACACTCTACTGAGCTGATTTCCAGTCCCACACAGTTGATTTTTTTGTATTCAATATTATTAATACTTTTCCGGGCTGCTTTGAAGGGATTTGGGGCTTTATAAAATTACTTGCATATTTTTTTTCATTCTCTAATTGTTGTTTGACCCAGAGATGGTTGATATTTTCCTTTATAACTCAGGTAAATTCCCTGGAGATATGACCCAATCTAAGTTCCTAAATTTAGTTTTGGTAGAGACACTGACAACTTTCATATCTAAGTGCTTTTGAATGAATATGTTTAGCTGGTGAATATTATAAATGTGTAACATGCAAAAGCCTAGCCATTGGGTTTAGACATCTGGAGGATAAGTATGATGATTAAAATGATACCTATACCATTATAGTATATTGATTTAGTATGTTCAAGAAGCTGGCTAGAGCTTGATGTACATGCCTGCAATCCAAACACTCAAGGAACCGAGGCAGAAGGATTGCTGTGAGTTCAAGGCCAGCCTGTGTACACACAGTGAATATGAAGCTATCCTGGATATGAACTAAGACCCTCTCTCAACACCAAAAGCAAGACAAAACTAAAACAATAACATTGAATAGAATTATGAAAAAAATTTCTTATCATACATATAGAGCCCTTAGTATGTTCTTGTCACTAAAAGCAACCAGAGTTCATGCATTCATTCAGAAGATGCTGTATGTCAAATGTTCTGGTGGGTACTTGGAGCATGAAATGCATTTGATGTCCTGGTTGGACAAACACATAAATTAACATCCAAAATTACAGTGAAAATGTTTAAGACATCAAATTCTACTTAATAGAAAAATAACCCCTAGCTTACCACAATAAACACTCAAAGAAGGCAGAGTGTCTAATACATGGGAATCTTATAAATTCAGCCTGACATGAAGTGAGATGGAGCAGCTAGAAGTGGAGGCTGAGGTAGGCAAAAAAATGACCCTCCAAAGACATCCATGCCTTAATTTCCAGGAGCTGAGACGATGTAGGTAGCGAGGAAGACTTTGCAGAGACTATTGAGCAGAACGTTTTATCTACATGGGGCCTATGTAATTTATATGAGAGTCAGAGCCAGGAGGAGAGGCTGGACAGAAGCTGTCTGAGTTAGGGCTTCTATTGCTGTGAAGAGACACCATGACCACTGCAGCTCTTATAAAGGACAACATTTACTTGGGGCTGGTTTACAGCTTCAGAAGTTTAGTAGACTCATCACGGTGGGAAGCATGGCAGAGTGCAGGCAGACATGATGCTGGAGAAGGAGCTGAGAGTTCTACATCTTGATTTGGAAGCAGCAGAAAAAGGCTGCGTGTCATATCGGGTATAGCTTGAGCATAAGAGACCTCAAAGCCCGCCTGCACAGTGACACAGTTCCTTCAACAAGGTCATACCTTCTAATAGTGCCATTCCCTATGGCCAAGCAAACACATGAGTCTATGGGGGCCATACCTAATCAAACCACCACAGAAACAGAGGGTAGCATGACACCATTGTGGAGAAGGAGCCTGCAAAAAAAAGCAGGCAGTGCTTGGGGTTGGACATAGGCAGAAGGCTCTGCACTGAGAACCAACCTGATGACGCTTTGAACACTAGTCAGACTGACCTTGGCCCCTGATCTTTGAGACTGTAGGAGAAGAGAATCCATTTGTATTGTATTGAGCTGCTAAGGTTGTGGCAGCCTGTGAGAGCAACAGTAAGGAACAGACACGGGGCCTCACTGTCATGCTTTCCAACACACAGCTATTGCTGATGTCTGCATGTGGACAGAAGTCATTAGCTCCAGGCTTCTGGAGACCTTGTTTTCTTTCTTGTGATCACGGTGATCACCACTGTTTCCGTTAGTCACCAGTAGTCTCAAGCCTTCCACAGGCTCTCTCCAGGGTCCTCTCGACTACCACTTTTCACTTCAGCCCTCTTTCCTACCCTGTCTGCTCTCACCAAGCCTAGTACACCCACAACCCCACTGGGTCCTCCAGTCCATGAATTCTACCACCTGTTCATTGCTCCTCATCCCCTGACGTGGTCATTTCTCTCCACCCCAACTTAGAGTTCTTGGGCAGTCACTGTAATCATTCCCCTGCCCACACATTCAACTTCCTGGCTTCTTTCTCACTTTGACGCATTTGCTTGCCAGAATTCCACCCCTGCTTCTGTCCAGTTTTCAGCCTACTCCTTGCCTGCGTTTGGACAGCTGAATGTGGCTGAAGGAAAACACACAACCAGGCTGTGCTGGTTTGAACTTAGGCTTCCTGGCTGTCCCGTGCTTCCACAGATCTCTCTTCCACTTGCTCCCTGACAATTTTATACCTGCGCCCCTCTCCAACATTTTAACAGGTTCTTCCTTCCATCTCCTTTACTTCCAGCTTGACAGCCAAGGAAAACAGGACCATCCTTTGTGATGGCTCCTCCCACAGCTCCTGCCTGCCTCCCACGTCACTGTCCGCAAGTTCATCTTGGTTCTGAATGTGGTACTTTTTGTGCTCCTGTCCTGGGCCAGATTCTCCACTTTTGCACCAGTTCTTTTTCTGTTTCCCCTGATCAGGGTCTTTGGCACTGGCCTTCTTTTATTTTAAATGTCATTGTTTTCTTTCTAATTTTATGGGATCACTCCTATTTTATAACCAAACTCCTTGAAAGCACTGTCTTTCTATCCTCTGTGTCTGTGTCTGTGTCTGTGTCTGTGTCTGTGTCTGTGTCTGTGTCTGTGTCTGTGTCTGTGTCTGTGTCTGTGTGTGTCTGTCTCTGTCTCCCTTGTTCAATTGAGAATGAATCAGGTTGAATGCTGGATTGTGGCACATATCTGAGGTACTGGTTACTCAGTGGGTGAGAAAGGAGATGGTCCAAGAGTTAGAAACCAGCCTAAGTGACACCAGAGATGAGATAAGAGAGAGAGAAAGGGGGTGGGTACTAATATTTCTTTCAATGGCAAACCCCAGTAATCTAAGATCTCCCACTAGGTACAACCTCTTAAAGGTTCTACCAGCTCTAATAGCAGGCTAGGGACTAAACCTTTGGGGAATAGTCTGGATCTAAATTATAGCACACCTCACACATAATCATCAACCATTCCTGCCGGCTGTACTTCTACAGTAGGTTAAGGGTCCAGCCACTTGCCAGCCCTGTCTCTAACCTGGTGCCAGCTACCAGTCATCAGCTGTTACCATTTCTTTTTGGGGCTACTGTATTGATCTCACGATTGGTCCCCTTGTTTCTAGGTACTGGCCTGCCTGTTCCCACAGGGAGAGTCAGTTTTCAGTGTACAGGTTACTTATCTAATGAATTTGTTAACTGAGTATTGACTTTGTCTAAAATATGAAATCCAATCTCATGTCTGCTCTGGAAACCTCTAGAGGGGCCACCTTCGACTTTGTTTCCTAGCTACCTGTCCTGGTCGCTCTTCTCCAGCTACGCTGGCCTCCTTGCTGTCCCCTAATATGCCAACTCTGCCTCCATCTCCGGGAGTTGGCTCTGAGGTCCACCAGGGAAAATGCATTTCCCTTATCTTGCTTCCTTTCTCTTTCAGAGCCCTGCTACATTTCACTATCTCAGTGGGCTCTTGCGAGAACAGCAGCGCTCACTCCCACCCACACTTCCTGTTCTCCTGCCCTCACTTTCTTCTCTTTAGTGGTATCGGTTTATGTTTTAATGATATGCTTGAATATTTACTTTCCTGCTTATTTACGGCCTAACTCCAAGTCACTAGAATGTAAACTCAACAAGAGCAGGAATTTGGAATTATTTCATTCATTGCATTAATCCCAGGACAGAGTAGTTACTATCATATGGTAGATGCTCCACAAATATTTGAAGAATGAACAGGCTTGCTAAATAAGGTATACAGGAATAAATATTTTCATGGGATATTTGGGTATACTTGTACTAAAAACTATTTGTTGTTTATTTGAAATTCAAATGTAACTGTGTCCTGTATTTTATTTGCTAAATCTAGCAATGCTACAAATGAATAAACTCTCAGAGTCTTAAAGAGTGAATGGAATTCTGTAGGAAGGCAAGGGGTAAGAGAGGACGTTCTGACTGAATTTGCAAAGGCTCACAGCGTGGAAGCAGCTGGGCATAGTGGAGCACACCTTTAATCCCAGCACTCAGAAGGCAGAGGCAGGCGGATCTTTGTGAGTCCAAGGCCAGGCTCATCTATAGAGCTAGCTCCAGACTAGCCTGGGATACACAGAGAAACTGTCTCACAAAAGAAAAAAAGAAAAAGAAAAGAAAAGAAAATGTAGCTGGTTCTTAACTCTGCCAGAAGCGCTTTTCTCGAGAACACATTTATAAAGGACATATGAAGCCAGGCATGGTGACACATGTCACAACCCTAGCAATCAGGAGGTGAAGGAGGGAGGTTAGGGAGTTCAAAAGTTAACACCAATTTCAGGTCTTGTTGTCATAGATGGTGCTCTAGTCTGCTTTCTGTTGCTCTGATGAGTACCACGACCAACACACCCTAGAGGAGGCAAGGGGTTTATTTCAGCTCTCGCTGCCAGGCCACAGTCCAGCCTTGAGGGCAACCAGGGCTGAAACTCACCCAGACCCACGGAGGAATCCAGCTCACCCGCTGACACTGCTCACCGCCCCACAGGACACGCACACGGGTCATTTTGATGATGGAAGTTCTTCTGCTGGTGCTCCTTCTTCCTGGCTGAGTCTAGGTTGTGTCAGATGGGAAATAAGAGACGAACCCTGGCAGATGATGAAAGCGCAAGGTCAGGAGGAGTTCGGTAGGCTGGGTTTTCTTCCTTCATCATGTCCTCATTACAGAGAAGGGTACACAAGACATAAAAAGAACACCCTTCGGGCCACAGAGGACACGCTTCCCCCTCTCAATCTATAGAGTCATTCACAACGACCACACTAATAATACTGCCAATATTTTTAGGTCTCATTCGTCTGGGCTAAGTCTCCTTCCTCACAGTGGAAGACCTTATGTGTTTATTGGTTTTTTTCATCGGAGGAAGAAATTTGCCTTATGTGGCGGACGCGCGGTGCCCACAGGCCTGTTGGAGACTGAGGGCCCGATTCACTCAGCTGTTGGGAGTGGTGGGGACGGGCTGGCTGCACTCAGCTGAATTATTTCCTATGATTTACCATCAGCTAAAGAAAGCCACTTGGCTCCAGCCCCACAGTCTCTCTAAAGAGGCCCAGTAGCCCTCTGTGGGATCAGCTGAAGTCTTCTGGGGCTCAAGCTCAATTCATCTCCTTCCTCCCTTGCCTCCTCAGCCCTTTTTCTATCCTAAGAGCTCTGGTGACTTCCCTCACTATGCCATCTCAAAGCCTGCTCCTCTTGCGGCATCCAAGGCGGCCGGCTCTGGGAATGGTCTGGGGGAACCGACAGCTAAGTTACCTACAGGTCCCAGGCAGTGAGGATGCCATCAGTAGTGGCTGGTAAAGCAAGGGACCATGCTTATCATGCTGTGGCCTTGCAACTGGCAAAGTTCTCCCTGCTGGTCAGCTGAGACAGGCCATCCATGGTCAGGTGATGTGGTGATGCGGCCCCCCGGAATCACTGTTAAGGGTTTGGTTGCCAGCCAATAGGATTCTGACCTAATCAAAGGAATAAGCCCTTTGGTAGATTCATAACATGGAGGCATTATTGGGAGGAGAGGCCTACGCGAAAAGAATTGGAGAATTGCACCCCACCTCTTGCCTCTTCTTGGTTGCCGTAAGGTGAACAGTCCTCGCCTCACACTTGTGCTACCATGATGTTCTGTCTCATCTGGAGCTCCAAGCTGACCTCGGGCTGAATCTTGTGGCAGTGTCAGCAGAAACAGATCTCCCCTCTCTTATGTTATTCATCTCAGGGCTTTGTCATAAGTATCAAAAAGAATGGCTAACGCAGGCTCGGAAGAACCAAGTAGAGCGGATGGCATTATTGGCAGTTAACACAGAGCCCTTGCCCTCTGTCTGGTCCCTGTGCTGTCACAGCGGGCATAGACGCAGAGAGGCTATGGTGGCAGTGGGTTTAGGCTGTATCCAGGCTAATGGCGTGGACTCCCACTCAGGAATGCTGCTCCAGTGGCTGCTACTGCCAAGGGTCTGGCTTGGCTTCTACACAAATCACTGTGCATACCCATCTTTTATACTAGAGACCATTTTGGTGGCGAGCTCGGATCCTTTCTGTATCGGAAAGGTCAGCGATTAATCCTGGTAAGAATTAAACATATAGATATAGATTCACTCTTCATGCCTTCTGATGTCAACCAGCATTTTCTCAATGGTTGCCAAGTTCTTGATCCACAGATAGGGCTTACTACTATGACCTTGTACCCATTTGAGGGATCCCATTCACAGCAAGGATGTAGAAAAAGTGAATACAAGACCACGGAACCGGCGGAATCTATAGCTATTATGGCGCTCAGACCCTGACAGACCGTTAGTAGGATAAAACTGACTTTGAAAAGGCCACAGATGCTCTGGCTTGGTAACTTGGCAGTACAGGGTGCCACCACCCAGGTTTCAGGACACAGCCTGAGTGAGGCAGGGCGTGGTGCTGCATCCCCGACAGAAGGAGCACTTAGGTCTAGGAAACAAGGGGAAGCAGGGTGGGTGTGTTTGCCTTCACCATCTGTCGGCCACGTGTGCTTCCCGAGCTTGCCACCCTGACTCTGCGGTCTGGGGGGTCTTACGTGCGGAAGGGAAACTCCTCCTGTCAGAAACACAGCACTCGGCCCACTGAGCTTTGACACTGCAGCCCCTCAGGTTTGTTGTAATGAATATGAGAAGAAAAGAAGAAGTCACCATTCTGAGGGTGTGTCACACTGGGGACGCAGCCTGGGTGACTGACTGCAGTCGTCATAGGAAGCAGGGGTGCTGGTATACGCTGGCACCCGGAAAATGGCTGTGACACTCAAGGGGAATCTCATTGTACTTCCTGTACCAGGACAGGACCTGCGAGCTTTCAGAGCATCAGTGATGAAGGTCTAGGTCTGCCCATCAGGGAAGTCACTCAGAGGAGGAGAGATGCTGGCCAAGGGTAAGAGAAACCTGGGATGGGTGTGTACGGAGCTGCCTCAGGATTCATTACTGCAGAACAACCACAACAACAAATCAGAGCCCCAGAGGAACTGTTTATAGGACGTAACTTATGGAAACAGGCTAAGCAGCAGAAAAGTGGACGGTGGGAGTTCTGGGAAGCGCTGTTCAGAGCCTCTCTTCAGAGTAGCCTGAGATACTGTTTTCCCCAGCTGCTGTGAGCACGGGGCCATGTGGTTCTCACCAGACTCTCTCTCCAATACGATGCTCTCAGCCCCTATCTGGGGCCAGTTCTCCACCAGTCACCAATGGATGAAGGACAAGACCTGCTGTCCTGACTGATAGGTACTCTCCACTGATGAAAACCAAATTAAAGTGTAAAAGCAGGTTTATTGGGGGCAGCTCTTGGGAGGGTTCACTGGTCCCAAGAAATGGGAGAACAGGGAAATTGCCATGAAGAGGGAGACAGAAAAGTGGGGCCGGGGGAAGAGAGAGAGAGAACCAAAATGTCTGGAAACATTTATAGTGAAGAGCCTCTGGGGGAGAAGAAGCCCCGCCCCTGGTCTAGAAAGTTCAGCATAGAAAGTGGGGTGTGCCAGCCATGCCCTGTATCAGGTAAGGACTGAGGCATGCTGGGAGAACCTGGTGGCCAGGTCTGCTTTGGTTAAATAGGCACCCCAGCCACTTGTCCTGGGTCTGAATCCCAACACTGAGCTTCTCTTTAGCTGCATCCTGGTTTTTGTTGCATCTGCTCCAGTACAGCGCCTCCTTCTAGCCAGTCCCTATGCCTTCCCATTGGTGCTAATCCCCGACAGACCTCTGCACACAGATGTCTAACTCTGAAGCCTGGGGGCACCTGACCTTAGACACCTTCAGCTCCAATGTATTAAAGTGTATAAACAGAGAGAGTTAAATCACATGAAAAACCGCCAAAAGACATATATCTGGTAATTCACAAAGAAATCTAAAGAGATGCTGAACAAACTGTGCTACTGGTAAGAATGAGGTTGGGTCAGCTTTTTCGGGTGGAGAAAACTTATGTTGCGATGGTTTCCAGAGAGAATCAGAGCGATGCATAATGAAATGGGGTGTGTGGACAAAGGGAGTAAGATTAGGCGATGCTCTATAAGAGATGATAAAGACTTTTTGTATATTATTTCTCTGTCAATCTCTTCCTTTCCTTTCTGTCTCCTCCCCTGCCTCTTTCTTGCAGCCTTGGGACTGAAACCCAGGGCCAACCACTGCATTATGTTGGAAGATGTTTTTGTGCACTGTGCATTCAAATGTTGATTTCTGTAAGCAGAGATCTGATTACAGGCTGAACTTTGACGTTGTCATTATTATGAAGCATCTCCCATCTTGGTATAGTGTAAACATTTTCTCTATCACCTTCTGATTGGTTAAATAAAGAGCTGAACAGCCAATAGCTGGGCATGAGAAGATAAGGTGGGACTTCCGTGCTCAGGAAGAGGGTCTCAGGTGGGGACCGGGGGTGGGGTGGAGGAAGAGTGGCCATCTGGACAAGGATGAAGAAGGAGCTGCCAGGGCGAGACTAAGATAGCAGGTAAATGGGCCTCGTGACTGAGAATCAGGCCAGACCAGAATTGTCAGGTTAGAATAGCTGAGTATCTGCTCAGCCATGGTGCTTGAAGCTCTTAATAAATATAAAGGTCTCTACATCATTGTTCGGAACAAGGGTGGGCAGAGAAAACAAAGCTTTGCGTTTTACAGGGCTATATCTAAGGCGTTTGGTATGTTAGCTCACCGTTTAATTCTGCCATTATGTGGATGTGTTTTTGGCGTTATGTGGTACGGCAACGCTGGCTTCTTGTTACAGTGCATTCTACCCTCTGACACTGGAGTGCAGCTCCACCCTTTCTTCACATCTGCATCTGCATCTGCATCTTCCATCCACATCTGCAGAGTGTGTTGACAGCGGGACTGACAGTCCTGACAAATATGCGGGCTACCCTTGGGAATCCTTGGGCAAATTCCGGCACGATCCTCCTTACCACACTAATGTCCTAACCTGTTTGTCAGCACGGCCCATCCGTACCTCACCTCTGCAGTAGCCCGTTCCTCTTAATTCCTCTCACTTTCTGCCCTGAAGCTGTCTGTAGAAGCTGGTCGGGCATCCTAACACAACGGCTACGCAAACTAATCAGGGGTTTCATTAACCTTTGACCAAATGCAAAAGGACTCTAATTTGTGCAAATGAACAGGAGAATCTTGGCACGATGCCCAACTGATGACTCCAGTTGCCCACAGCGTTGACTGTAATAGTTAATTTTTATTGTTTACTTGGTAAGATTTAGAATCGCCATGAAAAGACAGCTCTGGGGGTATCCGGGGTGTTACCAGAACAGCGTCATCAACAGTGAAGACCCTCGTTGAGTGATGGTGGCGGCGCCCGTAGGCTGTGGTCTTGGACTGAATAAAGAAGATTGAGTGAGCTGGGTGCCAACATTCACCGCTCTCTGTTTCCTGACTGTAGGTGTGATATGACCAGTGCCGTATGCTCCGGCTGCTCTGCCTTCTCCACCATGACGTGCTGTTCTCTCAAACTGCAGGCTAAACAAAAGCAATACTGTTTCTCAAGAAGGGCTGTGACAACAGGCAGAGGGACGCCAGGGCGACAGCTCCTGTCCCATCGCTATTTGACTCAACTTGCATAAACACTTCTCAAACGCATATGGATGGGGCCAGGCAGTAACAGGTTTAAAAAAGCCGAGTATAAAAGAGTGTGCCAGTACTGACAGAGGCTGAGAAATGGGGGCAGAGACAGGAGAATTCCTGAAGCTCGCTAGCCAGCCAGTTTAGCCAAATCAGTAAACTTCAAGTTCAGTGAGACACTGACACAAAAACCAAAGTGGAGGGACATTCAGAAAGACACCAGCTTCTGACCTCTGACCTCCACATGTACCCATCTCTCTCTCTCTCTCTCTCTCTCACACACACACACACACACACGCATGCACACACCTGTGCACACAGATGCAGACACATGCTCAAACACACACACACACATGCTTTTTCCCCAATGCCTGTAGAAATATGGTCACACGGTCACTGTCTTTTCAAAGGGCTAGGTATTTTCCGCTACGACTTCCAAGGGACCTTGGCTGCCTCAATCTTCCGGGGAGTTGGAACATCACACTTGCCATCTGGATTGATAGCGTTGGGCTCCTTTCGATTCAGTGAGCAGGAGGTAGGGAGAGCATTGGATGCCCTCATAAAAATATGGGTCAAAGAGTAGGAAGTAAGCGCTGTGAGGATTTATGGGTGGAGGTAGGTAAGTTACAGACAAACCCTGAGTATTTACGGCGGACTTCATAGCCAATCTCAGTGGTGCACAACAGATAGGATGTGCGGAAGAGGTGGAGACAGGAGGATCGCAAGTTCCAGGCTGGCCCATAGCAAGTTTCACAGCAGTTATGCTTGTGAGGGTAGGTCCAGATATCAGTGTAATCTATCCACAAAAGACAACAGAAAGGGCTGACAGGGGTCCCCGGAGGACAGTCCCCAACTGTGTGTGTGGTGACTGGGCTTCCTCAGGCTTTAGTAGAATGAGCATACTTCAGCTGCAGAGTAGAAGGCAACAGAAAGAACCTTGAAATGAGGATTTTTTCCTTGCTGTTGACAGGAGGATCTATCGGTGGGTTCCACTATAAAGTAGCCGACCCTAGAGAGCACAGGGCCTGGGAGCCACACCTAGACACATTTGACCCCACAGCCATCTGGTATGAGTCACCACTATGCCACCGTGTTTTCTATATCATCTGGATTAAATGTAAAGTCCCACATGTGGGTCCTCTGGAGGCCAGAACCTGAATTTGTCCTGCCTAACACAGTCTTGGCTCTGCAGTGTGGTGGGATGGAAGCGATGACTCGGCCAGAGTGGATTTCCGTAGTAGCTCCTGACGTTTCCCACAGGCACTCTGTGGGCTCACCAGCATCTGTCAGCCCTGGTACTAGCGGATGAGCTAGTTGATGCGGGTGGTGGGGAAAGGGCAGGGTATTGTTGCTGCTTTCACTGTGTACACCTACAAGTGGCCTAGAAAAGCGCCTCGCTGTCCCGTGGTCACAGGGGAAATGGCTTTGTTGTCAGTGATCACAGAGGAAGGCACTTCGTTGTCACACGGTCCCAAGGTGGGCATGAATACATCATTTTTATCTTCTTTCAAAGATCATAGATCTGGGTGTGTCAGGAATGCCTCAGTAGAAGTGCAACCAGGATTAGCTTGTGCTTAGAAGGCTAGTGATACGGGTCAGGGCAGCTGCCTACAGCATACACCAGAATCTTTGGTGGATGTATGCACGTTCATGTCTGCAGTAGTCCATCTCTGTGTGAGTGTGTGTGCGCGTGTGTGGAGGGGGCGGATCAGGAGACAGCCCTGGCTGCCAACCCTCAAGTGCTGTATCCCTTGTTTTTAAGACAGGCTCTCACCAAGCTAGACCTTGCTGAATAATGTAAGCTAGATGGCCAGCAGGCCCCAGAGGTCTGCCCGTCTCAGTCTCTCTAGTGCTGGTATTATAAATGTGTTACCTCACCCAGCCCACACCAGAATCTTCAGTGGAAGGACTGTCTTCTTGTTGGGGCTGAGAAGAAACCAAAACAATGTGATTTTCTTACACACATCAGCAGTTATCGCCATTGGTGAGAGAAACACACGAATGAAGGCATGACAAGCCATGGGGGAGGGGAGCAGTTGGATGTGGGCGCTGGCACTACAGGCTGTGAGAGGATGTGAAGGCCCTCAGGATGGTGAGCTCCAGGGAAGCAACAATGCCTGAGATGTGAAAAGTAGAGAGAAACAGCTGGGCCAAGTGAAGCCCTGGCAGGGGGAATGTGGCAAGGTAATGATGAGGAAGGACCATGATGAGGCTCAATGACAGAGCACTTGCCTATAGAGTACTTGGATTCAGGGCCCTGGGGTCCATCCCCATCATTTCAAAAGTAAAATAAAAGGGAAGGCAGAGTTACATTTCAAAGAAAGAGATGCAATGTCATGCAAGGCTGAGAGAGTTGAAATAGTTCAACGTTGAGTCCGCAACGTTTTATAGGGAGCCTAGCAGGCCCGAGTGACCCCACTCTTTTTAAAAGGATGATACATCTTAAAAAGCTTCCTAGCCCCTCTCACACATGAAAAACTAATTTCAGAAAAGAAAATGTCAAATTATCGTAAATATTGTTTTTAAAAGTCATTCTCAAGGATGGACATGGTGGTTACCACTTTAATCCCAGCACTCTGGAGACAGGGGCAGGCAGATCTCTGTGAGTTCCAGGCCAGCCAGGGCTACACAGTGAGGCTCTGATTCAAAACAAAGAAAAGTAATTTTCATTTTTTTGTTAGAAATACTAGATTTGTTTATTTTAGGCATTTTATAAACTACACATTAGCTAAAAGGAAAGAATGCCCATAATTTTATCATTTAGATTAAAATAAATGCCATTATTATTTTCATATTTGCTGTTTTATACATATACTTTATTTGAATACAAATATTAGCATCATGCTGTGTGAGGTGATTTGCATCATTTTTATCTGAAAGAAGAACCATAGTGTTTCCTTCAAATTACATTCAACTTGTAAAAGGAATCTTATGGTAAAAACGTTTTCTTAAATATTTTTAGAAATTAGTTTTAATTATGTGTACATGAGGGTGTCTCTGTACACAAGTCGGTACAGGCGTGGAACCCTGAGCTGTCAGGTTCCCCTTGGGGCTGGAGTTACAGGAGGTTGTGGCCTATGGTATGGTTGCTGAGAACTGAACTCAGGTCCTCTGCAGGAGCAGAATGTGCCATCTCTCCAGCCTTTGGTATTCTTTTTTCACTTTATTTTTCCTGAGAAGCGCTGTATCATACTGCCACGAATCCAGGGTCAGGCCGGGTTTAGCCTGGCTTTCCTTTTCCTCTGTTGAACTCCACAGCCTCCCTGACGCGACATCATCAGCTAGCTGACCCACATATTGCATTTACCTTTATGGGCCTTGTCCTAGTTAGCGCTCTGTTCTGGGTAAACACCATGACCAAAAGCAACTTAGGGAGAAAGGGTTCATCTGGCTTACAGCTGACAAACCATCATCAGGAGAAGCCAGGGCAGGAGCTCAAGTGGGAACCGGAAAGCAAGAACTATAGCAGAACCACGAGAAATGCTGCTTCCAAAAGTTGGCATGGCAGCATGCTTGTAATCCCAGCACTATGGAGGCAGAGACAGGTAAATCCCTGGAGGCCAGCCAGTCTCCCTTCTTGGGCAAAACCTGAGGACAGCTGAGGTTGTCCTTTGGCTGCTAAACACACACACACACACACACACACACACACACACACAATGGGTAGCCATGAGGAAGAAAGTGAAGCTTTCCTGATCTTATTTTTTGTCAATTATCTACTCAAATGCAACTGTGAATAAAGGATAGCCACGTCTAATCCCTCTCTTCTACGTTTTCAAACTTAACATTTATTGTGAAAGGTCACGGAAAAATAGAGTGCTCATGTTTTACCAGGAGCTGACCTTTACATAAGACCCAGCAATGTTTCTTTGCTTTTGCAATAGCCTTCTGCCCTGTTTGATTCTTTGACAAAAATTTAAAGAAGAGGCAACAAAAATTTTAAGAATTAAAAAAAAAAAACCCAACCAACCCTTCATCTAGAATCTTCTTTGAACATTAGTAGGAGCTTGAATTTCAGAACCTGTGCTGACACATTAGCTGGACTCTGCTTCAGTGCCACGTAAGTAAGCCTTTGTCACAGGCTGTTTTAGACGGTTACATGGACCAAAGTGATGCAAAGCAATGCAAGGTTGAAAAGACCAGGCCATACCCAGACTGATGCTCATTTGAATGAAACCATGCACTTACAGTTCATGCAAACACCAGGAAATCCCAGGGTTATGGGATCCCCCAACTCTTATGTTGATCTAGCTACATAGAGCATTTAATATAGTATATGCTATGCCCTAGTAACATAAACCATAATGTTATCATGCTGTCCAAAGAGAAAACAGGAGGACCAGATCATGGCTGAAGAGAACAAATGAATGTGATTATAACAATCTTCAGATTTTCCTTATTTTTTTTTTTTTGTGCGTGTTTTCATCATGTACATCCCTAACCTGTATGTTTCAGTAATATGTGCTCCCCTGGGGTCAGATAGAAGTCACATTAACAAAAATAATCATTTCTTAAGTAGAATCCTTGCTTGAAAAAATTTCAACCCGGAAGACTTAAGTAATTTTTTTTCCCCCAAAAACCCACAAAATATTATGTTTTGTTCTGATACATGTCACTTAAGTCTTCACAACTTTAGGTTGGCTTCATTTTTACCCCCTTCCTCTGATGGGAGCACATTTCTGCCAAGTTTGAAGTTTGTTCCAATCATTTTTGAATAATATAAATGCCAAAAAAAAAAAAAAAAGAAAAGAAAAAGAAAAACTCAACCGTCTGTCTGGACAGGAGAAATTAGATTTCTTTAACTCTTGTTTTATTGTGGACATGTCTAACTATTTTTACAAAATATTTTTTTCACAAAGTAGAAAGTTTAATACCAATATGTTGACTTAAGACCCAAACTAAAATTTTCTAGGAAGGCCTTTGTGAATTAGGAAAGATGACATTGTTTTAAATGTTATTAACTTTAATTTTTCTGGTTTCGGTTTTCACTGACTTGAGTGATCTGGGCAAGGCAAATGCTCTTCCTCAATTTCTTTTTCTCATGGTAACAGTGACAGCAACTTATGTAACAGGCCACTGTAACTCCTGCTATTTTGCTTGCCCAGCATGCTTTCCCAAGACCCTTCCTTGGTTTCTACCTCCTGTCCCAGGAGTCCGTCTCTGGAACGTCTTGGTTTAGAGATGGGAGGATTGGATGGGAGGACCTTTTCTCCTCCCAGAAGAGCAATTCAGATTCTAGGGACACATGGGGTACATGGGCTGGTTCAGGGATTAAAGGGGTGACCATCTTCCTACCACCAGCGGAAGCCTGTGCACAGCAGAAGAGGGTCTAAACTGGCAAGGAGAGAAATGATCAACAGCACCTAGGCTCCTGGGTGATGGCAGGTGGAGCTGGTGTGTGTATTCATGAGTGAGCACAAAGACCCCCAAGTGCAGGTCTTGTAGATCCTAATTGTTGTTTTTTTTTTTTTTTCTCTTATCTCACACAACAAGACATTATGTTTTATGCTAACGGTTGCTGTGTCTGTCCGGATTTTACCAGCTGTGCCTGAACCTGGATGGCCCTGGCTCCAACCCACGCTGCATAAAATTAGAGAAACAGTGCCTGCAGACATTGAGACCCTTTAGCCTACATTGTTAAGAAAGTAACTCTCTTGCTCTCATTCTCCAATATCAATACAATAACTCTGAATGTTCATGGATGACCATAGCCAGGCTTTATGTTATAGTGTATCGAAAGTTCTAACTTGAGGGGACTGGAGAGATGGCTCAGAGGTTAAGAGCACCGGCTGTTCTTCCAGAGGTCTTGAATTCAATTCCCAGCCACCACATGGTGGCTCATAACCATCTAAAATGAGATCTGTTGCCCTCTTCTGGCATGTAGGCACACATACTGTATAAATAATAAAAATAAATCTGAAAAAAAAAAAAAAGTTCTAACTTTGAGAAGGTAATCAGTTTTGCTAGCTTCCAGGGTTCAGTTCTACATTGCCAATCACTAAAGTGGCTCACCAGCTAGAAATACTGTGAGGGAAAGAGGTCCCGTTTGCCCTTTAAATTGTTGACAAAGAATAAATTGTATGGAACAAACGGCCATGAAGATAAACAGGATGGCTGACGTTACATTTTTATTGTTAGGCAATCATCTTTTAGGCTGGCTTCTTACGGGCTGGGAATGATGCTCGGGGGTAGCGTGCTTGTACAGCATTCAGGAAAGCCCTGGTCAGATCTCTAGTGCCGCATGAGCCTGGAGTGGTTGCGCAAGGTCTGTAATCCCAGCACTGAGAGGTAGAGGCAGCGGGATCATAATTTCAAGGTCATCCTCAGCTACATAATGAGTTTGAGGCCATCCTGGGCTTTGTCATGAACCCAGATCCCACTCACCTCCCTGTCCTTTTGTATGTGCCCTCTGCCCTTGCCACCTCCCCTCTAAAAGAAAATAAAACCAAAACCAAGCCAAACCAAACCAAACCAAACAAACTGAATCTCATTGTAGTATATCACAATATATCTCACCTTACACCCTCTTGTCCACACATCTTTACTTAACAAATGTTCATTGCAACGAGTCATTGGTCTGCTTTGAGGCCTCTGGCTTCTCACTGGAACTCCTCTTGGATACCCTGACATTGCCCTGTGTCACGGAGACCCTGCAGCTTTGGATCTACAGGACCAGCCCCTTCACATGCCCCACCAGCATTTCACAGATGGGGTGGACTAACCCAAAGCCCCGGATCTGGGCCTGGGTGAACGCTGAGTTGGCCAGCCCGCCAGCCCGCCAGCCCGCCAGCTAGCCAGCTCTCTAACACCCACGCCACCACGCGAGCTTTCTAGCACTGCCCCAACCAGCTTAGCTGTAGCTGGCAAGAGACAAGGCCAACTCTCCTGCTCTCATGCCCTGTGTTACCCAGGTGTAGCGCAGGGCCTGCTTCCCTGGGTACGGCAGCCAGTGCTGGCTCTGCATGGCCCTTGGACATTCATATGGTCCCAAGCGGCAGCCTAGACCAGAGACACCCTCACGGTCTTTGGTGGTAATGTGGGCCATGAGCATCAGCAGAAATCCCCACCATGGACCTGGCCCTCAGCAGCAGCACTGGCTGGGACTTCACCATGGCCTCAGGTGGCAGGCTACTCAAGTCAGGCTCTTCTTATCCAGCTCCCCCTCTTCATAATGCGCAGACTATTCCGATTCTCTTTCACTCCCATCTGTCCGTCACACACCTGCACATTGCAGCGGCCCCGCTGTGGGTGAGCCATGTGTTGGGTGGGCCTCTGGGAGTCTTCCAACCGCCCACCCTGCATGGCAGCCTGGCCAGATTGTTTATTTCTAATACAAGGCATATATTTCATAGGAACATGCTCAGGCATACATGAAGCTGGCAGAACCAAGACAGATACATTGACTGTTGAGGGGTGCCCATGAATAACCAGAATTAAATAAATTTAAATAACCTCTGAATATACCGTCTACATTAGTGTGGAGATGCTTTTATTAAAAAGAACGAATTCAAATGAAATAATCATCAATGTTTTATGTTTTGAAATAATATATGTATACACATTTATGGTGATCTGCCACTCACTAATCTTGTCACTTCAGTGGAATCTCAAGATTCTTCAAACTCTCATGAGCTTTTTGTTGCCTCGGGTATTAAAATTCAGAAATTGAAGCAGATGTTCCTTGTATTTTTTTTTTTTTTTTTTTTTTTATTAAAGTTAGCATCCTGCAGTATTGGGAGGGTTAGGAAGACATATGACTCAGGAAGGTTTCTTTTATCTCTCGGTTTGTTGTAGTCTCTGTAATTTTAAAGTTGTAGCTATTCCTTGCCTTTGTTTCGGGAATGGCGATGCTGAAGAAAATGAGAGGATGTGGGTCAGCATTGTGGGTTCGAAAGAACAGAGTTCGAGGGAGGCTGGCCCAGCCCGTCCTTATGGAGAGCACCTCCTCCAACACCACAGATCTGGGATTTCTCAGTGAATTTCACACTGAGCTCTGAGGGGGGGCGGTGACACTATTCACTCTGTTATTTAAGGACAAACGGAAACTTAGGAAAGCAATTTGTTCAGCTTGTGCAATGAATGAGTTTAAGAATCAGACTTAATAAGCTGGAAATTTAGGAGACTGACAGTCGTTTGAGGATCCTGGAGAACTGACCCAAAGTGTAGAGAGTCTATGTCAGCAGCTTCCTTTCCTATCAACACGAAGACTAAATAACTTCAAAGGTGGTGATTGCGTGGGAGCATTCCATCATTACTATTTATAAAAGAGTCCATTTGAAGTACGACGCCAACTCACTTTCCACTGCTGCTGAAAACTAAGCAACCGGCTCAGAGACACAAAGGCCATGCGGTATGGTTAAACGGAAGTCTGAACAGTTTGTGTGAGCAAGCGCATGACAGATGGACTGAGGGGGAGTAAATGAAAGGCATTGCGGAGTTTGTGCAGAGGGGAGTGTGCATGTTTTAAGTCTGAGTTCTCTGGTTTAGAAGGGATTAACCAAACGCAACAGAAGGGAAGCCAAAGGAAACATTCGCTTCGTCTATGGAAAAAGTCGAGAAGACTTAAATTTCTCTCGATGGCGGTGGAGGGCTAGAGGACAATTTGACCCTTGGAGGGCCAATTCTCGCCTACTCAGCTGATAATATAAAACAGTCTCTGCCGCTCCGTTGAGCCTGTTGGCATAATTCACAACAGACAAAAGACACACACCCTCTGGCAACTTTGGGCTTACCATCCGGAGAATCTGATGTCTGATATATTTAATAAAAGAGAAAAGCTGGATATTACATCTCTGCTGAGCAGAAGCATTCCAAGAATGCACACAGAGAAAATAAATACGAATATGATTCTAGCAGAGAAACGGAGACAAATGTGGAGCTGGAGATACAGCAGATAAAGAGCAGAACTGGGGCTGGGGGTGTAGCTCAGTGGTAGAACACACTTCCAGCATGTGTGAGGCCCCAAGTTCATCCCGCAGGCACCACAAAAGCAAAAACAAACAAAGAATTGGATGAGTTTCATAAACTAAACATTTTCAGTGCCTGGAAATTTATTATATGTTGACATCAGTTTGGAAGCTCATGCATCCATTACTCTTGTGCTATAACCAAGAGTTATATTTTAACCTTAAATATGGCATGAAACTGGGTGTGGTGCCACATGCCTGTAATTCCAAGATTTGAGGGGTGGAGGCAGGAGGATCGGTAGTTCAAGGCTAGCCTGGCCTACAGGTGACCCTGTCTTAAAAAAAAAAAAATTAGCATTTGATCCAATGGACATAACATCCTACCATGTTGAGAAATTGATTCACAAAGCTCGTTATGGCCGCAGAAACTATTTCACTAAGCCCTGAGGTTCGTGCATGATGAAGAAGGGCAGAGGAAAGCGTGAGGATTGAGACGAAGGAGGGTGCCTGCGGCACACCGGATGGTCAGCAGAGTCATAGGATAACAGTGAACGAGGCTGCAGAGGCCTCGCTCTACACTGCTACACCAGATGGCTGCATGCCCACCCAGCTAGATTTTCTTATTTTCCAGATTCTTTCCCTGTTCTGTGTTTTGTTTGTTTTTGAAGCAGGGTCAGGCTGTGTCACCCAGGCTGGTTTCAAACTTTCAATCTTACTTCCACCTTCCAAGTGCTACCCTTGCTGGCATGAAGCACACTCAGCCCACTGCGTGTATTCTCTACTCTCTGGCATTCGGGGGTCTTGTGGACCTAAGCATCATCCTTCCCAGGATTGACTAAATCCCACAGCGATCAAACTCATCTGTCAACATGCCTTTGATGAGCAAACCAACCAACCAACCAACCCAGTCCTTATTTCTTATTCCATTTTCATCAGACACATTTGGGGACCCTATCCCCTGCCAGCTACCAAGCATGTGTGAACCACCCCTGTAGCCCAGAGCCCACTGGGATTGTTCAAACTCTCTGAGCAGAACCTTATAGAGATTCCTTGCGTGCCCACCTCCATTCCTTGCTGCCTAAATCACAATAGAATCTTCCACTCACAGATTTTATCTCCCTGGCAGCTTCCATCGTTTCAGTGTTTCCCACGGGTACCTTGTGTTTTGTGCCGTGCCTCTTGCTTTTGGAAACTCTGAGTATGGTAACTCCCTTCTTTGTGACAGTTCTTCTCATGGGTCTGTGTTTCATTGTACCTACTCAATACATGTCTTGGGCATATTTTTAGAATATTACTATTCTAAGTGTCTGGCTTGTTTCAATTATCCATACATACTGTTCAGACTAAACTTGCTCCCTCATGTTGCCCACTTTATCCTTGCTATACGTCTTCACTAAGTATTTTCCTGATGCTTTGGCTATGACATCATAGTGGTTAGTTTCAGATGGCTCAGCAATTCTTTTTCCTGCTCTTTTGGAAAATAAGAAGTTTCCTCTGCTCTCAAATTCCTTTGTTTAGTGCTGTGCCCTTGTTGGCCCCTGGATGGGCCTGGAATATAGCTGGACTAGTCAGTTTCCACTAGGCCTGGGTCTTGTATGAGAGAAGGACCAGAAATGATGGTGTTGATTTATTTTGCCATTGGTACCTGAAAGAAAAACAATTTATTTTGGTATTACTGTACTGATTTTATGTTGTCTCATAAACTAGTGAAGTCCTATGTTAAAGTTAGTCCCTGTTGCTTGCGGAACCTCAACAGGCACTCGTGAATGAACAGAGAACCCTTTATTCAAACCTGCCCATTAAAGTCAATTTCACAGGGCTTTCTGAGGTGCAGGTGGAGTTAAGAGGGCTTGAGAACAAAGACACTTTAAATGAACTTGTAAAATAAGTGCTGTATACTAGCAACTCTGCAGTTCTTTCTGTACCTCTCTTTTACACAACCCGTTATTCTTTAATAAATAATGTAGACACACACATTGAAGGACAAATTGTGAGCTGACAGGTAGGTGGATGGTGTGTAAGAATGGTCTTGCTGGACTCTTGAATCCAGTACCTGCTCAGCTTCCATGAGCTCTGGGTTTACTCCCTACTACAAATGAGAGATGGATGATACAGAGTTAGATAGATAGATAGATAGATAGATAGATAGATAGATAGATAGATAG
>NW_026585587.1:5140636-5157088 GCF_907164565.1 Psammomys obesus
TAGATAGATAGATAGATAGATAGATAGATAGATAGATAGATAGATAGATAGATAGATAGATAGAGGATAGACACATACACACACACACACACACACACACACACACACACACACACACAGAAACATCACAGAAACCCAGAGAAACAAGAGAAGCTTCAGCTTTCTTTCTCACAGTACAGGCCCACCCAAGCCTCCTTCACCAAAGGGTCAAGCAGCTGCCTCTCCCAGTATGCTCACTGCCCATCTGCACTGTCTCTTTTATTCTGTAATTAATCTGAGAAATGCTTTCACCATGATTTGAGAATACCTGAGGCAAACAGGGTTAACTTTTGGAACATAAGTTTTATTTATTTATTTTTGTATCTCTCCTTCTGTAGCTATTGTCTCAGTCCTATGTCATAGCTAGGACCATTCATGAAGAGAGTGAGAAGATATGAGACTCCAGGCCAGGCTTCCTTTGCTAGAAGTTAATGCCAGAGCTCCAGAAAATGGTAGAGTACCTTGATGCATCTCTTGGGCACCACGTGGACAAGAATAGAATGTGGGTAGTGCTGTTTTTTTTGGGCAATTCCATCCTTAACAGCACATCTTTCGAGTTAGTCAGTGAATACTCATTTGGCTCTATCTATTATTTACAGTTAATCATGTATTGTGATCGGGGAGTACTCACACCCTACCAGTTTTCCTTTGGAGTACCATCTCATGCTTAACACAAGCTAGAAGTAGTTTGGGCTGTGTGTAGTGGGTTCAACAATATTTGCATTTTTCAGGCCTTCCTATATCCAAAACCTTTACACCACATTTCCTTCCATTCAGAGATAAAGTCCATTTTGCTGCTCTCTGGATCTAAGCTGGACATGTGATTTTTGCATTGGTCAGAGTACTAAGGTAAAAGTGAGAGAGTACAAATCCAGTTGTGGACTTTTAGAGGTCTCGTGAATCTCTGCCTGCTCTTTTGGGACCCTCAAATTTGCCATGTGAGCAAGGTCAAATTGTCCTGCTATAAAATGAGACCAGGTGAATGAGATCTGAGTCAGCTCGTTTGTCCCAGGGAGGCTCCAGACTGCCTAAACCAGTTTGTAGCTTTCACTGGTGCGTGAAAGAGTCCAGCAGAAGAGCCGCTATCAGAAAAGAGTCTAAGTTGCTGACCTTTAGGTACAGGTTGTGGTCATATGCACACGATGCTGTTGGGTTGACATTGGGTTGCACAGACAATGGTGGTCCCATTAAGTTCCATCACCTACTGCCATTGTGGGCCTGAGGGTTTGTGTAAGTGCACTCTACAATGCTTACACAAGGACAAACTCATCCAACGCCGCAGCAGTGAATGCAGCCTTCTTATTAAGCGATGCACAACTATGCGGTCAAACCACGTGGCTTTAAAGTGGATTGCTATGCAACAGCTCACTGATATTGTATGTTCTTATTCGGGATAATTAGACTGCTTGAATGATTAAGACAATCCAGTAAGGCGTTAAATCCTTTATCAGTGGGCTCTCCAAGAAGAAGCTTTTGGATTCCCATACTGGGTCTGTGAGTGATTTTTCAATTCTATAATTCTCAAATTCTGCAGTGTGGTGGGTTTTGTTTTATCATTCCAAAGATAGAAAAGCATGTTATTCTCTTATGCACAGGAATAAAATCTGGCACATTAGTATTGAAATACTCCCAAGTTAATAAAGAACACTTGAGTTTCTTGGGCTCATAAAGCCAACTAGTATCCAGGTGTGGCGATGCAGGCCTGCTGTCCCAGGACTCAGGAAGCCAAGTGGTAGGATTACTTGATCTCAAGAGTTTGAGCCAGCCTGGGTAATGTAGTAAAACTATATCTAAAAATGAAGACAGAAAACAAAACCAAATATGTATGTATGTATGTATGTATGTATATATATATATATATATGCATGCATATATTAAATAATTTATGTCCATTTACATGTAAACAGTAACAACTGCTGAATCTCCTGAGCTGCTGAGAATGTGGTAGTTGCTTTGTCCTAGAGGCTGGGAGCCTCAGTAGGTGGAATAATCCCACAATGGCTGTCTGACACTGGGGGAACGGAGAATCTGGTAGTTACTCTGTTCACAAGGGTGGGAGCCTCAGCAGTCACAATCTCGTGCCCAAATACGAAAGATTCCTAAAGAGCTGGTGGTCATTAGTCCACAATGAAAGCCTAGAAATGCTGGCTCTGACACTAGTGAAGAAATCATCATCGTCATCACCACCACCAGCAACAACAACAACATCAACAAGGCAAATGAACTTCAAGGCAAGCAGGAAGCCAAGCAAGCAGGAGGCCAGTTCCTTTGCTTCTGCCGTGCCCGCTTTGTACCAGGACTGCTGCTGGAAGGTGCCACCCACAATCGGGTAGGCCTTCTTCCCACAACAATGAAGGCAATCAGGGATGGTCTTTTAGTTGAGGCTCCCTCTTCAGGTGATTCTAATTTGTGACAAGTTGGCTTTAAAACCAACCCGAATAGGTGTACTAATGATTTTTCCAGTTCAGAAACTTCTGGCTCTTGCTGTTTTGAATCCTGCTTATGTGTCCAATGCTCTTTTATTGAATCGTCTGTGCCAGGGACCTCATGCACAGAGCTGATGGAGAGTAGCATGCTGTGGCCATGAGCCCTCAGAAACTCTCACAGTGGTCCCCTTTTATGACTTGACTTTTTTTTTTTTCTGGCAGAGATGTTTAGTTCAGGACAGGTCCCCCGTTCAGTCACAGTGGGCTTGGACACAGTGGATCCTGGCACCAGCTCTGCCTCTTACTTTCTTTGCCTGTTTCCACAACTGTAGGTCATAAGCCTGCCTCCCTCCTAGGTGTGTTGAGGGAAGCAGAAAAAAACCAAGTGAGAAAATGCTCAGGACAGACTCCCTACTGGACGTGCACGGATGACCCATTTTTCACTGCCCTTGTGGAAAGCCCCGTGGGTAAACCCTTCCTTTATCCATCTGCCCCAGCAGTTGCCAGCAAACACATTCCTGGCATTGTCTTCCTTTGGTGCTTGTCTCCTGTAGGTAACCAGCTCGTCCAATCTGCAGGGGTATACTGTGAAGCCTCAATACTGTGTTGTTTGCCCAGAGCTTGATGTATCCAGCAGGAACTTCCTGAAGAATATATATATATATATATATATATATATATACATACATACACATGTATATGTATTTTTTTCTAAAAAATTGAAATCTAGTACATAGTAACCATTTTTAATAGAATGGACTCAGCATTATGAGAAGTTAAGGGGAAAGAGGGTAATGGTATGGTAAGGTAAGGGAATGTATAAGAGAGAGACAGAAAGAGACAGAAACAGACAGACAGAGAGCTGGGCAAAGTGGCTATGCCTGTAGTTCCAGTACTCAGGAGGCTTAGGCGGGAACACTGTCAGTTTGAAGCCGGCATAGGCTACAAAACAGAGAAAGGGAGAAGGAGATGGAGGGAAGAGAAAAAGAAAGGGGGGGTGTCAAAGAGAAAGTGGAGAAGGAGGAGAAGGAAGAGGAGAGATTAGAAAGGAAAATAGAGGGTGCAGAAGGAAAATAAAATTCCTGCAGAAATGTGTTCACAGACTGAATGCTCAGACTTCACTAGCACATTGTCTGGCATACAGTCAGTGCTCAATGTATGTTCACTGAATAAGCGTGCAGCATGTGTGAGAAAGATGAGGAAGAGCTGTGTAAAGTGTCACAATCATAGCACCCAGTTGCCACCTCATTGTCCCTTGAAGGGGGTGTTATACCTTCCCTGCCTCTCCTGGTGACTTTCCCTTACAAGGCTAATTTGCTTGTAAGCCAGGGTTCATAGTTCCACAATAGTTCTTTATTATTTAACCTTCTGGGGTTCCGTGCGGATAGGCTCAGCAGCAGCCAGCTAGGGGAGAAAGCGCTTGCACCTTAGCTCCTGTGGACACAGTCCAGTATAGTAACAGGTAGGCCACCCCAAGCTTTCTATCCAGTGCAGCCTGTGAAAGACATCCCAGGACTTGCCCTCACCCAGAGTAATGGCCAGACTGTGACGTGTGTTGGGCACAGCAGGGTAGTGAGGGAGAGAGTTTTAGATCGACGGTATTTATCAATGGCTGTCCTGGTTTCATCCAGATAACCAGCAGTGATGACCTTCAGGCGTTACCCCATAGAGGACCTGGGCTCGGGGTAGATGAATTGTATGCTTCCTTCACTGTAGGAACTCTGACCAGTAGGTAGCAAGATGTCTTTTTGTTTATTTGCGTGTGTGTATGTTTACATGTTCATGTGTGTGCATATGCTCATGCAGGTATGAAAGCAAGTGTTTGTGTGTGTGTGTGTGTGTGTGTGTGTGTGTGTGTGTGTGTGTAGAGATTAGATGTCAACATCAGGTGACTTCCCCAGTCACTCTGTACCTCATTTTGGGAGAGGTGGCAGGGGCTGCCACCAAACCTGGAGCTCCACAGTTTGGCTTGACTGGCTGGCCAGCAAGGACCAAGCATCCTTTTGTCTGCTTCCCAGAGCTGGAATTACAAGAGTGTACTGCTGTGCCTGGCTTTTATTTGGGGGTCTAGGGATCCAATCCCAGGTCCTTACCCTAGGGTGGGAAGCATTTCGCTGACTGGTCAGCATTTCACTGACTGGTCCACCTGCCCAGCTCTGTTGGTTTTCCTTTTTTTTTTTTTTTTTTTATCTTTGAAACAGGTTTCTCCCTGTAGGCCACGTTGGCTTCAAACTCTTGGTCCTCCTGCTTCATGCTTCCAGGCACTGGGGACTACAGGCATATCTGTAAGATGCTGTGGATGGGCCTTGCTTCCATAACTTGTGGAGTCGCATTCGGGTCCCAGGCACCTCAGGGAGCTGTTGGCTGATCCCTGGCCCTTCACCTGGTTGGATTGTGTGTAAGCGAGTGCACTGTGGTTTCTGTCCCAATTCTCTGCTGAAACCTGTTAGGTTGAACTCTGGAGCCTCTCCTGGGCTCCTGCCATTTGGCCTCTTCCTCCCTCTTTTAGTAACCCGTGCTGCTCTCACCTGGAATAATCACTATCGTGTATAACCCCCAACCCACCAGACAACCACAGCTGTCTCCTCTCAAAAATGGCTCCCCACAGCCCTGTCCTCAGAGAATTGGGCACAGGAAACAGAAGTTGGACATGCGTGGTTTGGTCATCTGTTCCGTTGTCCTCTCCTAGAGGAACCCGATTCTTCCCTCTCTGCTTGCTTTCTACAGCATAGATGTTGTTTTATTCCTGTCTTTATTGGAAAAATTCCTCTGTCATCTTTGGCACATCATTTTTGAGTGCTTTAAAGGTCACCAAAAGGTATTGTCCTCACTCATCTTCTCAAGGAAAATTCTTTGCTTCATTCTTTTCTACCATCATCTTTCCCTTCCAACTAAAAGACATTGATAATATTGGTGCATCTTGTTTTATAATTCATAAGTAAAGTATATCTTTGGGGTTTTATGCAATGAGTTTGGAGATTATTTACCTATACCTTGTTCTCTGTGCCTGATATAAACTGGAGGTTTGGTAAGTACTTGTGGATAACTGAACGAACTAAGCTTGATAATATTTATTCATGTTTACTTTTTACGTAACTGGGATGGGACAAAGGGACTCATGCATGGTGGATGAGCGCTCTACCTGTTAAGCTAACCCTTAGACTTTACTGATATCTTTAAAAAATAACCTGGGCTCTGGAGCAGTGGTTCAGAGGCTAAGAGCCACTGGTGTTCTTGCAGGGGCCCCAAATTCAGTTCCTACTACCCAAATCCATCGGCTGACAACTACCTGCAACTCCAGCTGCAGGGGATCCAACGCTCACTCGAGGGACTTGTACGAATGTGTCCACAAGCATGTGCGCGCGCGCGCGCACACACACACACACACACACACACTTACATATATACACAGAGAGCAGGGAGACAGATACACACACAGAGAGACACATACATGCACAGACATAGTTAAAATAAAATCTTGTTTAAAAAGAATTTGGTATTTACTAGTGACTTAGTTAATGCTTTTGTGGGATAATTAATTACTGTCTTAAGTATGAGCTACTTAATGCTTTACCACTGTCTAGACTATTCTGTTTAAAAGTTTTGTTAATTACTTAATTAGTGTGTGTGTGTGTGTGTGTGTGTAAGTTCGTGGATGCACCACAGGACTTCTGTGGAGGTCAGAGGACAACAGTGGGAGTTGGACCTTTCAATTTTTATGTAGAGGAAACATTTGCTTCCAAGTCACACATGATATTTTACCTTCAGGCTGTTAAATAAATCATGTTGTTATAAGGCAGAATGAGCAAAAAGATATGGATGGTTCATGCATTACTCAGGCCCACTGCTCAGAAAATGATCCTGCAGTGATCAATTGTTTATATAGGACAGCACATTATCATTAGTAGAAACAGTTTCAAAGAACTAGAAAGCTTAATTGCTACAGTCTGGATCTTAAACGTTCCTCCAGAGGTACCTCTGGTAGAGGCTTGTGCTCTCTAGGAGGGAGATAGGAGAGGGATAGAACCTTTAATGATGGAGCCTAGTAGGAGGTTGTTGTACTCTGAATAAACAATGTCCCTCACGGGCTCAAGACTTGAGTGCTGCATCCCTAGCCTCTGGTCCAATTTTGAAGGTTTTGGAACCTGTTGAAAGTGGAGCTTGGTTTGTGGGTCTTTGAGGGTTGTAGCCTCCAAGGCTCTGGGCTTCTTTGGCTTCCTGAGCTATGCCAACAGCTACTGCCCAGTCAACGGCCACTACCATGTGCTCCTGCTGGCACTGATGGAGCTGCTCCCATCCCCATGTCTCTTTGCCACGGTGCACTGAAACCATGAGCTAAAACAAACCTTTAGCTCCTTCTGTTGCTTCTGCTGGGCATTTTGTCATAGCAACAAGCAAGGTGACTAATAGGAAGTCCTTAGCCTCTCTGAGGGTGAGCTCTTGAAGGGGAGTATGGGACTCCAATGCCTTCACCTTCCTCTATTTTACTCTCCAGACATAAGGTTAGTTTTGCTTTGTCATACATTCCTGCCATGATGTGATGCCACAGGCCCTAAGTAACAATGGCATCAAACCACAGTCGGGAGCCTTCAATACTTAGCAAGTTCACTACTTTTCCCTGTATAAGCTGATTGTCTCAGTCATTTATTATAGTGATGGAAATCTAACACAGTGTTGCAATGAAGAAAAATACTTCCTTTTTTTCTTCTGCTGTCATTCCTTGATGTGGTTCTCTAGGTTTTTCTATTCTAGCCCAAGCTGTTCTAGTATCTGAACAGGGAGTTAGGATAAGGTCCCACATCTATAAATTATAAATGTTTTTTTTTTTACAATATTTCTTACCTTCTGCTTGAATTTTTCCTTATGTTCTCCAATGCTTGGGGCCTTTCTTATTTGAGGGAAGCCCCAGTCAAGCTCTCAGATAGAACTTTAATTTTTTTTTCTCATTCCCATGAATGATAATTGCTCGTGACATCATTCTATGTCTGGGTTTTACCTTGGTTCTTGTGATTATTTTATTATTCTTTGTTACATTTCTCATTGTAAAGCACATTGCTGATGGCACAGCATTTCTTCCACTTGTAAATGCTGATGCTGCTATCCTCTGGGTCAGAGAGAGGTCACAGTCTATTCTAAAGCATAATCGCTAGCTCCAGCGTTTGACTGTGAGCTTAATTAGTCCCCCATACTGGTGTGGAGACACTGAACCTTGCAGCTGAATGGGACCCGCAGAGAGCATCTGTTCTCCCCACTTTACCTTCTGGCAGGTGGTTTCTGAGCCATCTGAAGGATGCCTGTTAGAACTGAACTAAAGTGCACACTCCCAAGATACTCAGGGACCACAGTCCCACAATCTCTGTCTGGTTCTGGAACTCACTGTCATGATAATAGTTTTCCCTTTGGTCGTTGTAAAATAAATCTTCTTTTAAACAAATGGTTCTCTTGATTTGCTTACCTTTAAGAAGAAAAACGGTTGACAAAAACCTCTGCAGGAAAACGATTTCTGTGCTTCAAGGTTATAGTCAATTCATTTGTTTTTGTTTTTTTTTTTAATTTTTTTTTCAGTTCAATAGTAAGGCATATTCTAATGATTGATTGCTAACATTTGTTTTACCTTATCATGGGGTAGGTTAGGACAGTATTTCACTCAAAGCACACAAGCTTTACCATGAAGATTTTGCTTTTATTTTTAGGTTGTGTGTATATACATGTATGTGTGAGTGTGGTTTGTGCATTGAATGCGTGCCCCAGGAAGACAGAAGACATGTCAGATAACTTGGAGCTGAGGTGACAGGAGGTGTGAGCTGCCTAGTGTGGCTGCCGGGACCCCCCGACTCAGGTCCTCTGCAAGAGCAATATACACTCTTAACCAGCGTGTCCTCTCCCTAGCCCCACAAGCTTTGCTTTTATTAATTTAATTTCATTTAATTCAGTGCTGTTTTTTGAGTTATGGTCTTGTTATATAGCCCAGGCTGGCCTTGAATTCATTATCCTTCTGTTTCAGATTCCTGAGTTCCGAGATTACAGCTTTGTGCCACCAAGATTGGTATAAATTATCTCTTATAAAAAACATAAATATTATACATGCTAATGAAGTACCATGTGACGCTTTGATTGGTGTGTACAATGTTTAAGTCAGTTTAAGCATTTTTATCTCAGACTTTTATCAGTTATGGTAAAAATATTCAAATTCTTCCCTAGTTTTTAATATATAGTGCACAGTCTATGTATCTATAGTACATATCTAAAGTCACCCTGTTGTGGGACAGTATCCCCCAGATCTTGCTTCTATATAACTTTACCTTAGTAGTTATTGACCAATGTCTCCTCCTTGCTACTTTCCACAGCTTGTAGTAATCACAATTGTATTCTCAGTGTGTGTGTGTGTGTGTGTGTGTGTGTGTGTGTGTGTGTGTATGTGTGTGGTGTAGTTGGGGAGAGAGTGGAGGAGGTTGGTGGAAGGGATGGGTGCAGAGGTCAATGCTGAATTCCTTTCTTAATTGCTCTTCGCTTTTTTTTTTTTTTTTTTTTTTTTTTTTTGAAACAGAACCTGGAGTTCAACAATCTGGTGAAACTGACTGGCCAGCAAGGCCCAGGGATGCTCCTCTCTCTATCTCCCCAGGGCTGAAATGACAGGCACATACCTCTGAGCCAGGCATTTTACGTGAGTGTTTGGGATGTGAGCTCAGGTGCCCACTCCTGTGCAGCAGGTACTTTACCCACAGAACCCTCTCTTTAGCCCTAGACTGTTCTTAAGACAGGACCTTGCTGTGTAGCTCTAGGCCAGCCTTAAATACATGATTGTCCTAGAGTTCTGTGATTATGGGCAGGTGGCGTTCAGCTAAACCTCTGCATGCTGTGAGATTTTAAAGGGAACTCCGTGAATATAAAGCCTCAGGTGCTTAGCAGGGAGGTCACTCGGTGCAGGCCAATCATTGTTATTGCTGTTTGATGGCCATCGAATAAGAAAAGACATTGCTGGAGCCTAGCATAACTCCTCTGAGAGGCTTCACCCAGCAGCTGATGGAAACAAATTCAGAAACCCACAGCCAAACATTAGACAGAGCTTGAGGATTCATATGAAAGAGTTGAGGGAGCTGGAGGGGTCAAGGACTCCCCAAGAAGACCTACAGAACCAACTAACTTGGGCCCATGGGGGCTCACAGAGATTGAACCATCGACCAAAGAGCATGCATGGACTGGTTCTAGGTCCCCTGCGCATACGTAGCAGATGAACAGCTTGGGTCCCCCAGGGATTGGAGCAGAGTGGGAGCCCTCTCTGATGCTGAGGCCTGCCTTTGGATCCTGTTCCCCTAACTGGGCTGCCTTGTCTGGCCTCAGTGGGAGAGGATGTGCCTAGTCCTGCAGCAACTTAATGTGCCAGGGCGGGTTGGTACCCATGGGGGATCTCCCCCTTCTCTGAGGAGAAGGAGAGGGGAGGATGGGGGAGAGGGGTATGTGTGTGCTGGTGGGGGGGGTGGACAGGAAAGATGGGGGTGGGCACAGAAAGATTCTGTGATCAGAATGTAAAGTGAATAAATAAATTAATGAATGGAGAGAGAAAAAAAGAGATTGCCAACATGCTTGGGTTTCCTTAACTAAGTCTGGGGCTGGCAGTGCAGCTAAGCAGCAGTCCTTGCTTAGCATACACAGGCCTGGGGTCCAGACGGGTAGCACCAAAGAAACAAATAGAAATCCTCAGAAGCCAGACAGGGTAACAGGAAGAGACTGACAGGGATAGCTCTTGGTTTTCTGAGGGAGCTTCCATGCTGTACAAAGAACAGGACAAAGCAGAGTATGAGCAGAAGCCACTGTGGTGTGCAAACAGTGTGTGTCATTTCTACCTTCACAGAGCAGAGGTTTAGCGGAGAAATCCAGCTAAACACTCACATGAACAAACAATACACAATGCCATAAATGCATAAAACATTATGAAAAAGTATAAGAGAATATAGAATGGCGTGATGGGCGGGGGAGAGTGGATGAAGTGATATTTGAGCAAAATCTTGAATGGGGCTATGCTGTGTACGGGCAAAGAATCTTCCAGGCAGAGAGAATGGCAAAGACTGCAGAGGCTGGAGGCAGGAGTATGGTGGGGGGAATTGATGTTAGCACAGTAAGCTGGGGTAGATGGGAGTCAGAGGGGCAGTCGGGGACCAGATCATGGAAGGTCTTGTGAGTGACAGTAGGTGTGTTGGTTAATTTTTTGTCAACTTAACACAAAATTAGAAATGTCTGAGAACAGGAAACCTTGTAATGGAAGTTGTTTTATTTTTTTTAAAACTCAGTTATGTTATGTAAACATGTTTTTGTTTTAATCCCAAGAGTGAAATTTTAGTTTGGGCTTTCGTTTGTCCACAGCTGATAATTGCCTCCTGCAGGACTTGCTCTTTGCCTTCATGCAGCACAGAGAGGGGCGTGGTCTAGGACTACGAAGGATATAAATACAAGAGCCCAGAAAGAGAAGGTGTGACAGTCTGGAGAGACCAGAGGTGGATAGTGTGGCAGCTTGGAGGAGACAGAAGAAGAGAAACGTTTCAACATAGTGGCTTTGAGGAGACTGCTTGCTGTGTTTGCTGTTCTTGGAGATTGGTCTAGCCCCAAAAGAGCCCACTGACCCTAAATGGCTGGGAGAAATAAAGGGGTCTGTGCCCCCTCTCCCCACTAATCTTCTCTGTCTAGCGAAGGGTTAAAGAGTTGGCAGAAGGGAGGTAGAGGCTTAAATACCCCAAATAAAATGGAGTTTAAAAACAAGCACAGCAGAATCTCAACTGAGAAAATGGCCAATAGTGGCCTGTAGGCAAGCCTATAGGGGATTTTCTTGACTGATGTGGAAGGGCCAACTCCACTGTGGGCAGAACCACCCCTAGGCAGATGGCTCTGGGTTGACTGAAGAGCAAGTTGCATGAGCTGTGGAGAACAAGATAGTAAACAATTCTTTATGGGTTTCTTCTTCAATTCCTGCCTCTAAGGTCTTGTCTTGATTCCTGCCCTGAATTCTCTTCATGATGGGCTATAACCATAAGCTAAACCAAACAGTTTCCTCCCCAAATTGTGTCTGGTCATAGTGTTTTATCACCAACATGGAAACTTCCAGCCGAGACAGCACCTTTGCTCACATCACATCTAGTGACTGATGTTGTCGAGAGACGCCAAATGAAAGTGTCCCTCAGCATGAAGCTGAGGGACAGTTGACTTTCATACAACTGAATGTCTTACATGTCAACTGCAAGGTTCCAATGGGCAACTCGAGGCCACATGACCTACGTGGCCCAGCCCAGCCCGTTAGGTATTCACTTCTGTTGCATTCTATTTGTTCCAAGTGGGTCACTTGAGGGGATATAGACCTACACTCTCAGAAGAGATGTTAACTGATTTGTCACGTTTTTCAAACCGTGACAAATCATATTTAAAGCTTTAAGTCTTTTGTTCTTAAAGCTTACGCATTCGTTTCTGGCTCGAAGCTTCAGAGGTTTCTGTCTATAGTCACTTAGCTCTCATGGCTGAGTGGAGTAGAGATGTTTATTTCATGGTGGCTAAGAACAAAGAAAGGAAGGAAGCAGGGAAAAGGGGAATAAAGGAAAGAAAGAGAGAGGGCGAGGAATATAATGAGGACAATGCATAATCCTCGAAGGTATACTCAAAATAGCCTAATTCTTCCAACCAGACTCCATCTCCTAGAATCACTACCACTTTCTACAGAACATTAGCTATGAAGCCCTCAGTGAGTGAATGTACCCATCTGTGAGGAACCCTTATGACACAATGGCTTCTGAACGGTGCCGCACGGGGAACCAGACCTTCAGCAGACAAGTCTAGATCCAAACCTTAACAGAGTTAATTGAGAGAGCCCATTGGCAGGGTGAACTGCCCTGCTGCACTGCAGGGTTTGGCGATCAGGAAGGTGAGGAGGACCCAGTAAAGGAGACCAAGAAAGGAGGAGGAGGAGGAATCTGTGTGAAAAAGCCATGTGAAGAACATGCTTCAGCTGGGGAGCATGATCGGGGCAAACAAATGCTGTTCAAAGGTCAGAAGAGAGGTGGACTGTGGATGGATTTTTTACTTCAGGGACGTAGAAGTCACTGTGACTGAGCCCAGAGTTTCCGGAGGGTGCTAACTAGATTCTTCAACTCTCGTTTTGTTGGCTGTCAGCACCTAGGCTCCAGCTGCATCACTCCCATCCCCACTCCAGGACCAGGAGAGACACATTGCCTTGATACTGTCACCACATAGTAGCCTAGAGTCTTACTAAATGCTCCCTGTCCTGTGGATAGAATTTATAAAAGACCTTGCTGTCTTTTCAGTGTTCAAACTTACCAAACAGCACGAACAGCGGATACTCTCTGTGATATGTTTGACCATAAATAGTTCTGAAGATTCTGTTTGTAGGAGGGCTTGTTTATGTAGTGCTTTAACGAGAGATGAAAAGATAGTGGAAAATGGACACATCCGCTGACAAGCAGGTGGGAAATATTAGTCTGTGAACCCAAGTTAACCAAATACATACACATGCACAACACACCCCACACCGTACCACCCCCATCATACCACATCTCTGTCTCTGTCTCTGTCTCTGTCTCTCTCTCTCTCTCTCTCTCTCTCACACACACACACACACACACACACACACACACACGGATACAACTTTCTGTGCCTGTTTTTGTTGTTTGTGTGTATATATGATTTGAGGACTGACTACTCTGCACTTTATAAACCATCACAGAGGCTTGTTCCTGGGAGAGGCTAACCTCATCCCAGTGGTCATTAGTCTCTGTAGTTCTCTGTCTAGGGTTAGGTCCCCACAGAAACGTCCCCTTGCATGTTAAGTCCATTGATAGTGACTTTGCCCCAGCCTTGTTTATGCAGCCATTTTTAGGAGAGCCCGTTTCACAGCAGACTTCTCGGTGTTTTGGTTCTTACAATCTTTCCACCTCATCCCTCCTAAGTGTTCCCTGAGCCACAGATGCAGGAGCTGTGATGTAGACGTATTTGTTGGGGTTGGGCTCCCCACAGTCCATTGATCTCTGCATTGTGTCCAGGTGTGGTTCTCTGTGATGGTCTCCATTTGATGTAAAGAGATGTTTCTTTGGGGAGCGGTGCTGGCCACACTCACCCAGGAAAGATGGCCCATGCACAATGATTCAGGTCTATAATGGTACAGGTCTATAACTTAGCTATATTGACTTGTTTATAAAATATTGACAAAAACATGTGTATATTGTTAGTATATTTTCCATCTGTAGTTGGTGACAGCGAGGACAAAAACCCTCCAGATATGGAAATCTGACTCTACAGTAAGTCCTACTATGCACAGACCTTGCTTTTGACCCTGTTATTATTAATGCATGTATGTATATGTTTCATGTGTAGAGTTGTACATTTGTGTGAGGTTGTAAATGCACTGATGTGGAACTTGCCATGTAGGCTAGTCTGGCAGGCCAGTGAGCCCCAGGGATCTGTGCAGCTTTGCCTCCTGTGTGCATAGGTTCCGAGTGCCTATAGCTGTGCTTAACTTCTTATATGGGTTCTGGGGGAACAGAACACATGTCCTCCCGTTTGCATGGCAAGTACATTCTCTACAGAGCTATCTCCCCAGGCCCTGTTCTCCATCACCGAAACTGTTTATTCTCGAATAAGCTGTACCAAGCTGAGCATGGGGCTGGCTGTTATAAATATTAATTGGTACACGGCTTCTTTTATTCTTAGCCCTGAATTGAAGAATTAATTGGAGAGCTTACATTGGGGACCGCTTAAACACTTGTGTCCTTTCTTAACCTACCGTTCTGTCTTCCCGTCTTGTGTCTTTTCTTTTCTGAAAGGTAGGGTTAATTGTCAACATCTTCGTAAAACTCTCTGGTTCTTTCTGTCACACGGGGTGTTTGGTGTAGATTTAACTTCGGGTTCTTGAGCTGAGTTTCACAGAGACCTTCCCCCAGGCTCTTTTCCCAAAGAGCGCCCTGCCAGACAGCCTGTGTTTTGCTGTAGCAAGTCAGGTGCTGCAGCACCACTGGGGCAGCTCCTTTCTTTGGCTTAAGCTCAGTTTCATTAACAAGCATGTTCACACTTCAACTGGAACATTTAGAATAACACCCGCACAATGTGTTTAGTGTTTAGTTAATTATTAAGTCTCTAAGCTTGAATTATTCAAGCAAAATTGATTGGGTTCAACCTTTTTCCTTCTCTTTGTGCTTTAGAAACAAAATAAACTCTCTCCTCGACTCTCTGAATAATTTGGGAAGGGTTATTTAATAAGTTTCAATACCCCAGTCCGTGGGTGGTACCCAAGTGAGAATAGAATAGGTAGAGAGGACAGGCAGCTTGAGTCTTTTGTTAAAAATTGTGTTTAAGGCTGGGCTGTGGCTCAGTGGACAGAGCTCTTTGCCACCCTGTATTCCTTTCCAAGCCCTGAAAAAAAAAAAAATAAACAGCATCTGCAACTCATATATTTCTATCACCAGTGTGACATTTAAAGATAACTTCCTCTATAATTGTTCTTAGACTTTAAAAAATTACGTTTAATTTATCTGTGCACGTGCATGCCACTGCATGAGCCTGGAGGTCAGAGGACAATGTGCAGGAACTGGTTTCCCTGCTTCCATCGCGTTGCTCCCAGGAATAGAACTCAGGCTGTCTAGCTTGGCGGCAGGTGCTTTTCCTGCTGAACCACCTGGACTGTGTGTGCTCTTTATTACTTAATCTCAAGAATAAGTGAAATTGTTAAAAATATGTTGACTTCATCCTTAAAAAAAAAAAAAAAAAAAAACCCTGGTGGTTGAAGAACATTTCTTGACCTAGATAGATAAAGGTATAAAACTTTCCTTTACTGTGTAATGTGTTTGTTAAAATAGGGAGAAAAAAAAAAACAAGTGTAAACACCAATGACAATGAAATAACAACTATATTATCAAAAATATAACAAATAAATAATAAAATATATTATCTACTTTAGGATTACATTTCACGTTTACAGTGTCATTTATTGAACAGGCACACACATAAAGATGTTACGGCTGGAAATGATTAACCTTTTGTCTGAATATCACTCACAAGTCAAGAACACATTGAAAATAATGCAGTCCTTATTTATGCCAGGCAAGAACAGGCCTGGAAAGTGTAAGTTTCGGAAAAAATTTACAATATCCTGCGAATCACGGCAACTTTAACCGGAGCCTTCATTTTCAGTCTTCAGGTCTAGGCCTTCATTTCTAGTTCTCCCCCTGCTTTCGTATTACTAAGATGTAAAAATGATTCATTGCACGCACTGCCATGGAAAACGGGTGTGGGGAAGGAATAGAAAGCCATCAGAGGAGGTGGCAGTTGTGGGGTGCGCACAGATAACAGAAGTGCGGTGACCCAGTTTAGCTGTCTGAAAAGTAGGTTCTTCCCCCAGCATTTTGGTTTTGGGAACTCTCTCCCCAAAACCAAGCTCACAAAACCCCGAAAGGGCCCCACCGGCAGCAGGTGCCTCGGCCCTTCAGGGACTCGCTGTTGCTGCATTGTGCTGGATTGCAGAGTGGCTCTGCGCGCACCTGGAAGTGTGCTGACAGAGGGGGCTGTAGGTTTGGTGACAGTGGCGAGCTGTCTTGGTTGGGGGAGCTGGGTAACCTTGGGTGAGGAGGAACAGGCTCGGTCTAGGATCTTTCCGGTGGAGAAAACACCGGGCTGCACACTGGAAAACTTTGGGGAGCAGCAATGGGAATCTCTCCCGTTCGAGGTCCCGCAGGCGCGACGCGGATGGTGGGGCAACACCAGCCTCTGATTATTCTTCAGTCCTGGGGAGATGACACAAGTGCGGTGATAGGAACACGGGAGAGCGGGGCGTGGGAAAGCCGAACGCGGGCAGCGCGGGCAGGTAGCCAGCGTCGGGAGAGGCTGGGAGCCGAGGGTACCCGTGCGGGACGGCCCCGGCCCCGGCCCGGCTTGGGGGTGGTCGGCGGATCCCGGCGGCGAGGCGGCGGGGCGCGGCGCCCGGCGCGTGCCTGGCCGG
>NW_026585587.1:5157488-5219637 GCF_907164565.1 Psammomys obesus
GGGGCGGGCTCGCGCGGCCGAGTAGCCGCCGCCCCCGGGGCCCCCCGCGCCACAGCCGCCCGCAGCCCGCCTCGTCCCCGCCGCGCCGCGGGCCAGGCCCCGGGAGGAGCCGGGAGGGAGATGACGCGTCCTCGCCGCAGTCGGCTGGCAGCCGGACTCGCCGCGGAGCCCTAGGAGGAAAGAGCCCGGGAGCGGAGGCTCGGCGCGCCCCGGGCCGCGGGAGCCGCGGCAGCCGCGTCCCCGCCGAGGACTCGCCCCGGCGCTCTCCGAGTGGAGGTTGGGAGCATTTGCAGCAGAATATTTTGGCTTTCCCTCCCCCTCCATACATTTCCCCCTCCTCCTCCTCCTCCGAATTTTCTTCCTCCCGGGAAGTGAATTGCTGATGCCAAGGGGACTTTATTCATTAATGATGCAACCGGATTCGTTTCAGGATTATGTTGCACGAATTGAATTTTGAATGAAGGAGGTTTTTTTTTTTTTTTTTTGAAAGAAGTGTTGACTCTTTAGTTCGTCGTACTTTTAATTATTATTTTATTTAAGTATACAATTTAATTGTTTTATTCTCTTAAAAATATTAAATCTCTATTTTATGGAAACTTACCCTCAAGATATATATGTTTATGGATGAAATTGAAGACGCTGCCGTCAAATGAGGTGGCTGGTGTGTTGGATGTTTAATTCAGCACCGGCATTGCATGACAGTTGTTGAAATAACAAGTGGTTTATTATTAGTTTTTTTTTTTTAAACCACGTCTTTAAAATTTTAGGTTCAGATAGTTAACAGTAGACATCGTAAGGGCAATTACAAGAAAACCAGCAGAAATCGCAGCCAACATGTCCGGAGAAGTGCGTTTGAGGCAGTTGGAGCAGTTTATTTTAGATGGGCCGGCTCAGACCAATGGGCAGTGCTTCAGTGTGGAGACGTTACTGGACATACTCATCTGTCTTTACGACGAATGCAATAATTCTCCATTGAGAAGAGAGAAGAACATTCTTGAATATCTAGAATGGGGTAAGTTTTTTTTTTTTTTTGATTACTCTTAACGTGTAGTGGAGTAGAGCGTTGTTAACTCTAATGAAAAATATGCATATATGTACTTAACAAAAGAACAAACGCCCATTAGCGAAGACTTTCCTCCCCTAGGGGAGAAAAGCCAGGAGTAACGCTTTCGCCTTGGTGTTGGGCCTTGTGAACTCACAGCGTTTCGGGCAGCAATAAGAGCTTTAAAACTAGTCCCGGGGTGGGCAGAGGGGACTGAGCGCAGTTGTCTCACACATGGCAGAGTAACAGCCATTCAGCGGGAAGGTATTTGTTGGTTGGGACATTCCTTCCCGGTCTTTGGAAATCACTGGAGATGGGAGGAGATGTTGAAGTCTCTGTGTGTATTTTGGGATAACAGGAACGTGGAGGTGGTGATCAGTGTGTTTAATTTCATTTCTATATAGCACAAGCAAGGGAAACATGGGCTTTCCAAAAATTATTGGGTTCCTGAGAGATAATAGAAATTGTGTGTGTGTGTGCGTGTGTGTGTGTGTGTGTGTGTGTGTGTGTGTGTGTGTGAAGCAGACAGTATTTGGAGAATGTTTGGAGGCGGCTCCACCTGCCTTAGATTTAGAAGTGATCTTGTCTACATTGGTTAGAGTTTAGCCTCCAGTTTTCTCGGTGTGGATGTGACTCAGACGGCCTGCAGTTGTGGACTAGATCAGTGGTGCCAGCAAACGCTGCATGTGACCTTCAAGCTAGAAGGCTTGTCTGAGTTCCTTGAGCCTCTGATGTCACTCACTGGGTGAGTGAAGACTGGCATCCAGTGGTGGCCACCCTTGCCCGGGCTGGTAGTGAGTGGTACCGTAGCTCTGGAAGGATTTGGGCCATCTAGAATTTTGTGCTGTTGAGGTACCTTTGAGCTAGCTAAATGATTTTTATATTGAAGATCTTTATTCCCAAGAAAGCCTAATTTTCTTAAGTAAAACTTAAGTGCCCCTTGTTTTAGTTTTCAAATTCATTCAAAATTTGTTTCTCAGGTCAACTCCCAATTTAAGAATGCCTACACAGAGCAATTTCAATTCTCCAATTTTCAGGTATTAGAAGATTGCTTGCTAGTAGAGTGATGTTACAAGGTTTAAAAAACTGTGAATGGAATGATTTTTAGAAAACAGTTTGCCGGCATCATGCTGGGAATGTAAGAAATCATGAACCATTAGTCAGGCGATTTCTCTCTTGAGAGGAGGTAATTTTTATGTTGGCACTGGCATCTCCCTGACTTTTTATGTGTAGGATACAATATTTTATGAAGCATATGGAATTTTACACCTGGTGTTTCATAAACTTAGGAATTCTGTGGTGTTTCTTTTTTGATGACTTAAAAGGTTTCAGTACTCTCAGGGTTGGAATTTGAGTACTTATGGCTCATAGTGACACTCTGGACTGGGATTATGAAAGTCATTTAATCCTTTTCATTTGCAAAACAGTAGGAGAACTCTTTGTATGTACCAGTATCAAATATAATTTAAAATAGTATATGATAAAAGAGAAAACTGTATTTTCCTGGTTTCCTGCTATGTAGTAGTTTTATGTCATGGAGTATTTTGACATATTATTAAAATAACCTATGTATCTTTTCTTGGATGTTTCATTTTCTATGTTTATGAAAACACTCTGTAAACATACATACATATTTACATATAAAGTAAAAAAAAAAGCTCAAATGTTTGGCTGCATTTACTATATTTTTAAATTTTCTGTAGGAGAGAGTCTTATGTAGCTCAGGGTGGTCCTGGCTTGCTATGTAGCTGAGGCTGGCCTTGAATCCCCAGTTTTTCTGTCTGTCTCTTCCTTTCCGTGCTGGCATTACTGGTATGCACTGCCGTGTGTAGGTTATTCCTGCTGGGAATTGAACCAAGGGCTTCCTACACGCTAGGCAAGTACACCACCAATTGAGTTTGATCCCCAGTCCAAATTCACCTTTTTCTTACTAATTTCATGTCTTACCTTTTTAGTTGTTTGATAGATGGCATGATGAAACCCTACAGTCTCATAAACCATTACTAGAGTTTTAAAAAAGATTTATTATTTTAAACCGTGTATTTGTGTGTGGGTCTGGTGTAGGTATGTGTTGTAACTCCTGAGGAGGTACCGGACATCTGATCCCCTTGGAGCTGGAGGCCGGTGGTTTTGAGCTGCCTGACAGGGGTGCTGGGAATCAAGCTCAGATCCTCTGGAAGAACCGCTTGCCCTCCAAGCTACTGAACCAACTCTTCAAGGGAAAAGCTTAACACTTAAAAAAAGATTATTTGTTTTATTTTTATATTATGATATAATTACATCATTCTCTTTTTCTTCCTTCCAAACCATTCCTTAGCTTTCTTTCCAGTTCATAGCCTCTTTTCAGTAATTGTTTTACACACACACACACACACACACACACACACACACACACACGGACTCCTAAGCACATAAATACAGCGTGCTTACTCCGTAGAATGTCTCTTATATTTCTGTTTTCAGGGCTGAAGAGTTGGTTTTGGATAACCAATTAGTGTACTATTCCCTGGGGAAGGGAGACTAGAATTTTGCAGGAATTATTTGAGGCTCTTAAGCCTCTGGCATGTTCTTCCTTCCATAAGAATGAACGAGTGGCAGTGTTGCAAGAGATGCCTCAGGTGTTTCATTTATAGTCTTTAAGCTGTTGGGGATCTTAGGTTAAGAATGATAGTATCTTTGTATTTAAGTATTGCAATGAATCATTTCTTCTTCACATGCATTCAGTATATTTTGGGAAATGTTCTATATCATTCCCATTTCAATATATCTATATCTATCTAGATTAGGTTATCAGACTGTGAATTGACTTCAGTTTAATTATTCAATGAATTATTAGTTAATAATTATTAATAATTAAATAAAATTTTGCAGTGGAAATTTACAAGACTATTAAGGTTGATTTGACAATTTAGATTTGCTTCATGATGTCATCTTTGGTTTGATTTGAATCATTCAAAAAGTATTGTCTTTAAGTCTTTAAAAGACCTAGTAATTGAAATGGAACAGTGTAGTTAAATATTCCATAATACATGCTGAATATTTGTGCTTGGTATTTGCATTAATAGAAGTACCACCTCGTGCTGCATGTTGTTACAAGGAATGATTGGTTGCTTTTAAACATGCAGTCAGATTCTGTGTGTATCACTTGGATCAGTTTCACTTGATTCCTAGTTACGGTCCATTTCATTTCTGGAGTGGTACAGTTAATGCCTTGTTCGTAACAGCACCATAGTGAGTGGTACCGGCACCAGTGAGAAAACTGACTACTCCAAGTCAAGTTTGCTGCTTTTCTTCTGTAGCATTTCTTGGTTTTGGTGCTGACAACGAGAGGAAGAAAAGTAGAGCAGGAGAAAGGAAGAAGGGATTAAGTCAGTGAGTTCTAGCTCCAGGGGATAAAACCACCTTAAGACCATAGGTCACTTCTGAGCTTAATAATGTGTATTATTGTCCGGTCACAGCAAGCAAGATTTGAAAGCTGTCTTTTCTTTGATTTTTGAGTTTCTGGAAAGAGTACGGCTTCTGTGTTGGTTTATATAGTTTGGATGTCTGAAGCAGAACTCGTCAGCTCCAGCGGAGCTGTAGGGGTAAAGTAGTGGTGATGTGAACCAATGTGTCAGTGATGACTAATACATTCGCTGCTCATAAAGTTGGTTTCCCTCTGCTTTTGAATGGGAAATTTGAATGTTAAGGAATTACCAATTTATTTAAAAAGTAGATGTAGGATAATACTACTCGGTACAAAAGGAACTGCCAGGGTTCTCTCTATGCCGATTACTTTGGCATGCTTTCTTATCTTGATTTTATCACATTTCATGTAAGTTACTGTTCATTGATTTTATAGCTTATTTATTCAGATTGTATGTTACCCTTATAAAATAGTCTGATTATTAGACTTATTACTAGGTCACAGCAGTATTATGGGATAAGCATTTCCTTTTATTAGAATGGCTTTATTTTATATTTTTATTTTTATTTTTGTTTTTGTTTTTTTGAGACAGGGTTTCTCTGTGTAGCCCTGGCTGTCCTGGAACTCACTCTGTAGACCAGGCTGGCCTTGAACCATGAGAGCTGCCTGCCTCTTCCTCTCAAGTGCTGGGATCAAAGATGTGCATCACCATAACCTGGCATAGAGTAGTTTTAAAGATTATTCTCATTTTTTTCTTGTGTGAGTTGGAATGGTGATGGTTTGATTGAAAGGAATGGAGTAATTTCTAGAATACTTTGTTCTTTATGTCTACTGTTTTTCACTTTAACTATTCCTGAGTAGAATTATTTATCATACAGAATTGTTAAGATATTCATTGAATACAGATGACTAAATTAATTTTTAAATAAATTCATTTGGGATCATTGTAATGTGTTTAAAATAGGTAGAACACTTGTTTATTTAACACTGGTCATGTAATACTCTATTGTAAGAATGGGTGTGGTTTATCTGAACAGTCTGATATGTGACAGGAACAAACTCAATAAGTGATAGGTTGATGCACCATTTTTTCCTCCTTCCTCCTTTCTCTCCTTCCTTCCTGCCCATTTCTTTCTCAGGTAGTTGCCAAATAATATTGGTTACTGCAACAACTTGTAATATTGATTACTTGGTTAATAGACTGTTTAAAATTATAATGTGTTATGAGTGAGAACAGGGTGTCCAGATTAACATTAAGAATTTTAGAACTATTTCATATGGAAGCAAGGTATACCTTATGAAAGCAGTGTGAAAATAAATACTGTAATATGCTGGGTGTTTTATGAACTTTTCTGTAAATCTTAGGCCTTGATTACTTTACATGGTGATCACAGTCTGCTTTAGGGTAAAAAGCTATTCAGATCTTTTCTTGTTTGGTAGACTTACCGACAGGAAATTGTGTGTAAAGCTTGTTCTTTTTCATGCAGTTGGTTGTGATAGTTTTAAAAACCAATATATAAAGTCTGACTAGCCTTTAAAGTTAGGCTAGAATAGAAAACATTCAAGTTCATCACACACAGAGTAAATATTGGTATGCAAAGCATTTGTGGGTTCCTATATTTTTTACTCTTTTATCTTATAGCTTGAGACCAGAGGAGCTTAGGATGTTGTGTAGGTGTACATATATACAGATATATGCATATATTTGCATATGTGTTAGCTAATAATGAAAAATATTAGAAGCATGGTTTCTGTTTTCAGAAAGGACATTTAATAGATTCAGGACAACAAATAGATAATTTAATGAAGGGGACTGTACATACGGACAAGATTTGGGGAACAAGATAGGAGGATAAGGGAGAGGCAAAGGAGAGCTTGGGCTAGGGAGAGGATGAGATTGAGTGGCCAGAGGGAGGGTGAGTGAGAGCAGTTCCATTCTGTTCCTCAGGTGCTGCTTCAGACTTACGGAATGATTGGCTGTTTTTAATTTAGAAGAATATACTGGTTATAAGAATTAGCCTCAGGGCTGGAGAGATGGCTTAGTGGTTAAGAGGACTGGCTGCTCTTCCAGAGGACCCGGCTTCAATTCCCAGCACCCACATAGCAGCTCACAACTGTCTCTAACTCCAAGGTCTGACACCCTCACACAGACATACATGCAGGCAGAACACCAATGTACACGCACACACAAAACGTCAATGTTTGGCACTTAAATTTTTTTTTTGTTCCAGTGTTTTTTATTATATATTTTTATTCACTTTACATCTTTGTTGTAGCCCCATCCCACCTTCCCTTCCAGTCCCACCCTCCCTTCCTCTCCCCCTCCCCTTTTCCCCAGAAAAGGTTTGCTCCCTTTCCCACCCCCCCAGCCCATCAAATTGCATCAGGACTGAGCTTGTCCTCTTCTCCTGTGGCCTGGCAAGGCAGTCCCACCAGGGGGGACGTGATAAGAAAGCTGGCAAGTGAGTCCAAGTCCCATGCAGTCCCCACTTCCCTTACTAGAGGACCCACACGAAGCCCAAGTTGAGGGGGACTCAAGCAGAGACCCCTGGTAGCAGAGGGCACAGAGACTGCGAGGACAGGGGAACACCAACCCACCCACAAAAACTTCCACCCAAAATTTACCCTCCTACAAGATGTGCAGGGGAAAAGATAGAGCAGATGGAGCAGAGATTGTGTCGCCTAACCAATGCCTGCCAACCAAAGGCTCTCATATTAAAAAAAAGTTATTGCCTCTTTGATTTTCTTTTTGTGGCAGTGATTAACTTTCATTGATTGTCAGAGGTGTATTATTAGCTTTTGAACCTGAGGGTTAAATGGTAATGTCTTGGCTGTTTGTTCCTATTCCAGGTCAACTTGTGAGAATTAGTTTTCTCATTCTTGTCCCTCATAGACTATCAGTGAAAATGACTTCATGTTTAAGTATTGGAGACCATGAATTACTCAGCTGTTTTTGCTGAATCTGCATAAGTTAAACAGTTCTTTCTAAAATCACTTCTTTTTGACTGACCTGCATGCACTCTTAAGGATAAGCTGTTGCAAACACAAGTGTGAGTGTCCTTTGATGTTACTGCATAGGAAACTGCTCTCAGGATGCAGAGGTTTTCTCTTCTTTCCATCGATGCTGTTCAGAGCTTCGGGCTGCCCTTCTCCCTAGCTGTCACCCTTCGCAGGGCGGTTTTTCAGTCTTTTTCAGGCAGCTGGTGAGAATGGCTAGCCCTCAATTGGTCAGCCTCTCATCTTGGATCTGCCACTGGTATAGAGCTGCATTTGGCTTTCATCGGAACAGGGACCACAAGGACCTGGCTCCTCATTCTCAAAACCACAATTTGCCTTTGAGTTCTTCTCTGAACTGTTTGCTTCTATTTTCAAATCAGGGCTTCTTTATCTAGTTTTCTTCTCTAGTTTCAAAGGGTGTTCCTTGAATTCATGGGCTGTTACTAAGTTCTCTCTCTCTCTCTCTCTCTCTCTCTGTTTGTGTGTAGCTTGTAAGTTTGGAAAATTAACTCAGATATAATTTAAGTGAAACACTGCAGGTTGTCCTAGAATTTATAAAGTTTATCAGATTCCATTATCATTGTTTTGAAGACCATCTGTAGAGTAGATGACACATATTCTAATGCATATTTATAGGGAAGTATTGTTTCTTTTTAACTTTTTGTTGGAGTTAGAAGGAAATTTTGAGAAAATTGTGGTTTGGAAAGAGAATCTAGCTTTGTGCAAGTTATATTTTTACTTAGTGCCTATAGACTTATAATTGTGTGTGTAAAAGTCACATGACCTGAGAGATAAACTTAATCATGGTGAAATAGTAGTGATGTTTTTGGTAGAATTACATTTAAGAAACACAGTGCTCAGAGTGGAATTGGATGGTATACTGGTGAGCCTGTGCTGTCTCTTGGGATGACTGAAATGTTTCTAAGACATTCTTCTTGTTCTAATTGAACTTACTCTCCATGTAAAGGCATTTATACAACATTAAACACAGAAATTCTCACTTTGTTTTTATAGCTTCACTTTGTTTTTATAGTTACTATAATTTTAACATGTTACAAAACTTTGCATCTGAAAATATTTTGTTCATTATGATGTTTAGGGAAGAAAATGCCTTGAACTCTTGCAATTTCATAACCCATTGTGTTTGTTTTTTTCCCCAGGGTAGTAGTGTTTAGTTAAACAGTTGGTTTCTGTGATCTCAATTGTGTGAGAACTTTTATTACTGTGTATAATGGTATATGCATTTTATGTGTCAGCATTTATTTATTTACATGTATTATAAGGAAACCAGACAATCTCTCTGCTTTATTAAGGAGAAACCTATGCATAACTGGTGTTATTTTGACAGCGTGTGAACAGCTGGAACTTTGTGATTACCGTAAAGTTTTATTCTAAGTTTTAGCATGGCAGATAATAATAATGCTACAGATAATAATAGCAATCAACTTGATTGCTCAAAAACAAGTGAAGAGCTTTGGATTTAGACTGAATCCTTTAATTATTGGCTAGGTGATCTAGGCAAGTCACTTAACTTCTTGAATCGGTGTTACATCAGCTGTAAAGAAGTGGACATTATTGCCATACTTTGTCAAAAGACGAAAGCCAGTTTAGAAGTTTTCCCATCATTTAGAATTTATTTCCTTGGTTTCAGTCCCATTCTGATTTTTTCTTTTTTGATGCAGGGTCTCATGGGGTCTTTGAATTTATTATGACCTTGAACTTCTGATTCTCTTGCCTCTATTTCCGAAGTGCTAGGGTTAGAGGTGTGAAGTACCATGTTTGGTTTACATTGTGCTTGGAATTGAGTCCAGGAACTTGTGTAGATGCTACATCCTCATTTATATCCCCAGCTTTCATTCTGATATTTAAATTTCTATTCTATTTAGCGTTAAAATAAAGGTAGAACTAAAATGCCACTTTGGGGATTAAATTCAAGCTAGTGTAAAGTAGTACTAATTAAAGGATATTAATAAATTTACTTAACTATCAATAAACATTTATATCTTCTTGATAGTATCTTATTAAATTATTGTTATTACTTTTAAATTTTATTTAATTGTATGTGTGTGGATGGTAAGCATGCCTGTGCACCATGGAGGCCAGAGGAGGGCATCAGATCCTCTAAAATTATATTTATTGAAAGTGTCTTTCTCAGCAAGGCTATGCAAACAATCTTAGGTATTCTTCTAGGATATTTTACATTAGATTTTTTGTTCTTTTTAGCTAAGCTATTAGGGGGTTAAATAGTAAGCTGATACGCGGTCTTTTCCAACTCCAGTAACAGCCATTATGCAGTAACTAGTAACACTTTACTTTTGTATTTGTATGCCTTCAATCTGCAAATTAGTGGTAGAGTTCTAAACCTCAACTCAGAAGGTTAAAATTCTTACTGATGTGTTGTTCATGTAATACCTTTTATGGACTAAAATTAGGCAGCACCCATGGATTCATGTGGTCTTTCAGTAACTATGAAGAAAATGAACACTCCACAAGTATTTCCTAAACTGGATTTCAAGAGACATACTGGATATTCCACAAATTATGGGTTAATTGGATATGTAAGGCTCTGGAGACATGCCTTTTTAGTTTATCATAGAAAAAGTTTCAAAAAGCTCTGCGCAGAAGCCTTGCCTTTGTTGTGCATAGTTGTCCCAGATTGCTCTAACTGGAACTGTGAGGAGAGCACTGCCTGAACTTGGGGCACTGTGGCCACGTTAGGGAACCATAGGCAATGTCCAGAGTCTTTAAGCAGGTTTGGGAAAAGCACATTTTATTTTTAAATATTGTCACAGTGTACGAGAGCACAAACACTGGTAAGGGTTTGGCTCATTTCTGTCATCTAGAAACCAGTGTAGCAGAGTTTAAGTTGGGGTAGAATGCAGCATTGGACAGGAAGATCTAACTGTGTTGCAGAGTTTAGACATGCAGCTTCTGGTTGGCAGAGCTGCTTCTCCTAACCTTGTGCTGGTTGTCTTTTCAGTAAAGCATGATCATCTTCTATTCGCTGGTTCAGAGAAACTGCATGAAATGGAACAAAGAGAATTGGATTTTTATGAGAACTTTGTAAAAATGGTATAATTGTCCAGTTATAGAATGAATCTTGTCCTTAAGTGTCAGCACTTACTCGGGGTGGCTAATACCTCAAGTAACCCATATCTGGTCAAAAGTCGTCATCAGTACTTAGAAGTGTTCTGTGCTCAGATGTAAAAAATTCCTGCTTGACGTGACTAAAGCCCCAATTTGAAATTCCATTGCTAACTCCCTGGGGTTTTGTCCTGACCAAAAATATTACCATAAAGAAACATTTAAAGTAGACCGAGAGCTCAGGTGTTTGGTGAACCTGACATATTAATGTGGTACCAGAAAGCATTTTCATACTGTATACTTATATTTTCTTACAGTTTATGGTTAGAAACACAGTCTTTGCAAAATGAGCATAACTTCTGTTTCTGACTTTTAAAGCTGCATGCCTTTGTAGTGTGTTGTCCTTTCTGACTGGTGTGTGCTAAGCTAACAGCTCCTTCCAGAAGTCCATTACCGAGCTTGAGATTGTGATTGATGTTATCATCATGTTTCTTTTGCATCCATAACTGTGAGGTAGTATCCGTTAGGAACAGCATCTCATGTTGTCCTAGTTTTATTCTGTTTCTGTGCGCCTGGCTTGATTTACTTGTGAATATAGGTTTATACATTGCGGGGTCTTACTGTTTTTCACATCAGATAGCAAGTGGCCTTTAACATTATGTATCTCTAACTTGAAAGTATGTTCTTATATGTCCTGGTAGAATTTCATAAAACACACGTAAATTTATTTGTGATTTCATGATTTGCCTCCTTCTCTTTTTTTTTTTTTTTTTTTTTTTTTTGCCTTGCCTGTCCTGGAACTCACATAGATCAGGCTGGCCTCAAACTCAGAGATATACCTGTCTCTGCCTTCTGAGTGCTGGGATTAAAGGCATGTGCCACCACTGCCTTGCTTATACATGATTTTAAAATCATGCTCAGTATCTTCCAGTCACCATGGACAGCTTTTCAGGATAGTTTCATTTAAACTACTTAGCATGATACATACTTTGTCTTTTCTTTTTTTTTTTTAGAGGTGTGGTTTCTCTGTGTAGCTTGATTGGCCTTGACTTGTACTCCATCTACCCCGAGTGCTAGAATCACAGGCATGTGTACCTACAACCCAGCTTTCATATACTTATCTATCCATTAGATATTAACCTTTAAAAATTTTTAATTTAACAATTGTACAAAACTGCACAAAAATTGCATGTCTACTATACTTTTCCCCCAAACCATGAGACTAATTTGTCCACTGATGTCCATGCCTTCTCAGTGCATCTGTGTGCATATCTACATGCTTTCACATGACCATAATACAGCTTGAAAATCAAGAAACTGACACTGAGGAGACACTGTCATTTGGATTTTAGAAACTTCATTTTAGTTTATCGGTTGATACAATGATTTTTCTACAGCAAAGGAATTCAGTCTGGAGTCCTGTGTCACATGTGGATATGAAAATGCATTGTTGGTTGAGTCAGGTCTTTAGGTTTTCCTTGACTTTCACAACGTGGGCACTTTTGAAGATTGCAAGACATTTGCAATAACCCCATTTGGATATTCTTCACAGATTTAGACAAAACCTTGTTAGTACCACAGAAATGATACAGTGCTCTTCTGGCTGCATCTTGTCAAAGGAGGCGCAGATTTCATGCTGCCTTATAACATGTTATGCTGGCATTCACCAGGTTTCTTCACTGTAGTTATTCTTTGAGTGAGGTGTGGTGGCACATGCCTGTAATCTTAACACCAAAGAGGCTGACACAGGAGGATCCTGAGTGAAAGCCCTGCTGGGCTGTGTAAGTGAATTTGAGGCTAGCCAGAGCAACTTAGTGAGCCCTGTTTCAATAACAGCAACATGAAATAAAACCAACCAACCAACCAACCAAAATCATGACAAAACAAATTACTTTTTTCCCTTTGTAACTGTCGGAGAGATATCTTAAGTTATGTCTATTTTTATCTCATTAAGTTGTTCTTATACGTAGAATGGTTTATGGTTTCTTGTGTTACTCATTAGGTTAGAACCCTTTACTACACAGTAGTAGAGGAATTACCCAAGTGCTTCAGGAAAGAACAAATTGTACTGTACCCACATTTTTTCTATATTTGGAATGTTTCAAATAAAAAAAGTGAAAACATGATTAGGGAAGTAGACAAGGGCCATAAATGAATTGTATGTGCCATACTCAGAGGGTGAAATGCTATCCTGAAAGCTGTCAGTAGTAGCTTTCTATATTGAGGCTTGGCTTGACCCAGGTTTAGTCAATATGGGCTCCTTCAAATTGGCTTGTGTGTCCTTTGACCATGTCCCATGACTTCTTGAGTACTTTCTTGCCTTCTGGGGTAACAAGATAGGCTTGTCCTGTTCCTTCGTTGACCCTGCCTTGGAATCAGCAAGTTTTCAAGGACTCTGGCACCTTTTAGTAGAGAAACTTACTCTGTAGGGGACAGGATGAGGTTTGCCTCCTTGTGTACCCACTGCTTTAGTGGACAATGCTGTTCTCTGTTAGTCCATCCAGATCTGCTGCACTATCTAGTCATCTACCCGTTTCATGTGTATATTGATATCTGTATTTCAAATCATGTACTTTGGTAGGTACTTGTTTCTGTCAGATTATATAGAAAAGATCATTAATTTGTACCATTATCCCTAATTCTAACACTACAGGGTTCATTCTAGTTTTTTTGTTTGTTTGTTTTGTTTTTCCATATTCTAAATTTCCTTACCAGCAGTCAGAAGTATGGATCCTGTTATCTTTCACATATTTATCTCTCTCTCTCTCTCTCTCTCTCTCTCACACACACACACACACACACACACACACACACACACACACACACACCGAGCACATGTATATAGGTGAATGCAGGTGACTGCATGTACTCTTTAGGAGGCTAGAGGCTTCAGCTCCCCCAGGAGCTGGCATTAAAGGCCACTGTGAGGCACTTGCTGTAGGTGCTGGAAGTTGGTCTCCACTCCTCTGCGGGAGTAGTACTTGCTTCTAAGTGCTGTGCCGTCTCCTCAGCTCCGTTTATTTACTTACGCGATCAGTCTGTGAGGATTTAAGTGGTCTTTCATCAACGCTCCAACCCTCTCTCATCCAGATAGTTTGTTCACTGTGCTGGATTGTTGTTCTCCTCGCAAAGCCATGCCCCTCACCTTGCTTTGTCTGACCACCGCACCAGACTTGTCTCTTCACCCTGTTCCACAGGCTCTGACACTCCAGTGCCTGTAGCCCTTTTGTGCATGTCCTGTACATGAGCTCAGCTGCTGGCATCCACTGCTATCTGCTGTGACTTCTTTTTGCTTTACTTTGTTCTGCCGTGCCTACTGGCTTTAGGTGTGGATTGTTCAGCAAGTAGGAATGACTCTTTACCTAGGACATGCCTCTTTTTAGACTAGGAACATGGTCTGAGAAAGGTTTCATTAAATGACTTTGTGGTATGAACATCATGGAGTGAATTTACGCAAACTTAAGATGTGTAGGATGTCAGCAGAAGACATAGTCAGTCATATGGGACCACTATTGTAGATGTCTGTCATCAAGCAGTGCTTATCTGTATACATATATTTATATGTATAATTTTATTTATATGATTTTTTTTTGAGATAGAGTCTCACTAAAAAGACTAAGCTAGTTTTGAGCTCAGGTCCACTTCTTTCCCTCCCAGCTTTTGGAATGCCCAGCTTTCCCTACTCACTCAAAAATTTTAAAAGAAACCCTTTAAAGATTTATATAGTATAACAGTCTTTTTGATGCATATCCTCTGAGCTTTAAAAAATGCAGAGTCATGGGACAACTAATATGGCTAAAGTACAGGGCAGCGTGCATCGGCCCCACAGTTCTCTTGGGCTGCCCTTTTGTGCTACACTCAGCGCTTATTTAGCTAGACGGAAAACTGTTAGTAATGAAGGGATGTCTGCTTAGTCCGGGAGGCTTTACATCCTGGTAATGTAAATTACCTTTAAAAATTCTTTTTAAAGACACTCTAACTTCCCGAGCCTTTCATAGCGAATGCATGGGATATAGTAGATTTAGCAATGCCCTCTTCGTTGTTATACCCGAGGCTAAGAGCCATCTATCTTTCTAATCTTGAAATGCTGCTTGAAAATTATGCCAGGAAATTGTTATTTCTTTTATTTATCCTGCTTTATTTCAAAAGTTATTTTTTTCCTTTAAAAAAAACCTAATTAATTTTAATGGCCAAATGAAGATTAGGAAGTGATGGTTTATGATTTTCCTTCATAGCAGTTGACAGTCTATAAATAAGGGCTTAGTAGAATGAGGTAAAGAAAAAGAATAAGGACCAGGGTAAAATACAAATAGTCCAATTTGTTAATCAGTGTTTTCTTTCATTTTATATTTAACTTTATTTGCACTGTATCCTGAATAAACTGCAGAGCCTAGTATTGATGAATTGAACATACAAGTAGAATTTCATTTTCTCTGCAACCCTACTGAAACAATAATAAAGATTTTTAATAGTCGTAACTGTTCTGAAATGAGAAGAACAGGGAAGGAGACCTGAAGCAGTTTCGTTTGTGAGGGTGAAAACATGATTGACACTGACTCCAGAGGTCTGAGAACATTGTATTCCAAGTTAGCATTCGTGGAAGCTGAGGACCTGCCCAGTTACACTGGCAGAAGCTAACAGAAGTGGAGTGATTATAAAGGTGGTAGTCTTGAGAACGCGCTGGGAGTTGAGATGTGGGCCGGGCTGAGACAGAGGGACCAATTAAAGCTATTCGGAGGCGGGAAGTCTAGAGCTACTGCTCTCTTTCTGCGGACGGGCTGCTTATGCTCAGTAAATCAAGCTCTTCTGGGTTAAGTGACACCAGGCATAGAACAGTGCAGGTATCAAATGCTGGACATCCGGGGAAGCATTTAAAGTTTGCTTACAAAATGAAGCAAATTGAAAAAGAGCTGTTATGTATAGTGGGACTTTTGAACCCGTTAGCAGTACAAATAATGACACAGAGGCTTTTTAATATTTTAAAGCTTAGGCCTTTAGCGGCACAGATTCCCAGTCTAGCTTAGCGTGACGAATCCTGGCACTGCATCATGCAGCGTAGCCGGCTATACTTCTCTGCTCCTGTTCACGTCCTGCTGGCAAATCTCCTGCCTTGCTTTCTTCTCTCAGCATACTTCTCTCTATTGGAAGTTCCACCCTCTACTTCTTGCCCAGCTATTGGCCAGCAGCTCTTTATTTCAACCAATAGGCAAGTGAGAAAGGACAAATATTTATAAAATATAAGACCAGTAATGGGCAATAGAAATAACAATACCAAGATCCAACTAGTCCGTAGCTCTCTGCTGGTTTAGCGATCAACATTGAATATACAGAGACACACCTTCACAGAATATACCTCAACATCTCTCCTGTTAGCCAATATATGGCTTTTTCTCTAACATTAATAAACTATATACAATAAGAACAATTATGAGAAGTATCAGCTAAGACTTACATTCACAATGTCCAGTCGATTTGTATTTGGCAACCTTGAAGAAAGTATTTCACTATCTATCTTATCTTGATGAGGCCAAAGTTCTGTACCAAAATCACTTTCTTATCACTATTAAAGCTTTCACATCCTCTAACCTTCGGAAGTTGCATTTACCAACCTTAAAACACTTTCTTAGATCCTAAACAACTTAAGCTTTTATGCATTCAATCTTTCTAAATCTAATGACAAGGAAAACTGTAAGACTGTAACTATCTAGTCTTTAATCCTGTCAGAAACCAGAGAAAGATAAATTTTACCTGAGTAAACAGGACGTGCAGAGCAAGTCGCTTTGGAAACAAGAAATGACAGAGACTTAGTGGCTACCTAGACAGTCATCCAAGGTTCTTCTGTGTTGGTGGGGCACACACCAGGTCCAGAAGATCTGATAAACTTTTCTGTGAAGCAGGAAATTTTAAGGACTATCCTATTCTTATTTCGGCAAAATTGGGCAGTTGACTTTCCAGGGTCCTGCTTGTCCACAGTTTGGCCATAAGGGGCAGTTTTCTAATCAATGGCCAGCTTTGCCACATTTGAAGCAAGCTCCGTGTGGAGGTTCTTCAGTTCCCTTCATCTTTTTTGGAGTAGAATGGGGTGCTGCCAGGAGCTGATGCGTCTTATCTGTCAGAAAAGCTTTTTATTATTGAAACATCATAAATGCCATATTTTGCAGATCACTGAAGTGTTTGAGGACCGTCTGTCTGTCTATCTATCTATCTATCTATCTATCTATCTATCTATCTATCTATCTATCTATCTGTCTACCTAATATCTGAATAGACAAACATTGCCTTTTCTAGCTATTTACTATCTGCTTAACTTTGAAAAAATATTCAGGAGGCTGAGTAAAGCTTATTTCTGTAGTTAACTAAACTAGTACCTAATAAGACTACAATTAACATTGTTTATATGTGACTAAGTACTACCTTGTATTTCTAATTATCCTAAACAGTTTACAGTAGTAGCTTTCATAGGACTAGAACTTTATATTTTTTAAATGAGTTGCATACGCATAATACCTTAAACAAGAGTTGAATATGGAGATAGTATATAACCTTTACAAGAAGCCACGGTAATTTAAAATATTTGAGACTTGTTGCTTTCTAGTCTAAAAGGAGATACAGTAATTCACCCCTACTTTTTTCCTATCCTTCTTTGTCCTTATATTACTATATCTGCCACACTGCCCTCTTTTACTCACAAAACCAGATAGGAGAGAAAGAGATCCATGAATCTAACCTTTTTTATTTTGTTTCCTTCCTGACCATGATGAATAACGACTTGTACCCAACCCCCACCCTTTTAAAGGGAACATTGTAGGTACATTTCTGTATTAACACAAGTGTAAGAATGTACAGTGTGCACAAATCAGCTATGATTCTCTGCTCTGAGAAGGTGAAAACATCTGTCAATTTTTATAAGTCCACTTGGACTGTATAACCAAACTCTAATATACATCTTAATCCATGCCATATGAAGGAATATCATGAAATAATAAGTCATGAGGACCTGGTAGTGAAAAAGATTCATTGGCTATGCAGAGACGTTCATGTCTCAGCCTGTCTCTTGAGTTGTTGTCATGTAAGAGGATCAGCAATCATGTCACCGGTTTTGCTGTTCTTCAATATCTTTTCCTTCATGTCTGAAGCCATGATTTTCAGGGGATCTTTTGTGGTCACATCTAATCTTTATTAACTTTGAAGGGATTCACAGCATTTTGCTTCCTATTCCCCAAAAAAATAATGCATTCCCTGACTTCCATTCTGAGGTTTCCATATCCTTAAAGTATACAGGAAGATTTAATTCAGCAGTCCTTCCTAAAATCTAGTGTTTTTCAGCAGTTGTGCTACCTGTCTCATTGACATTTAAAAAGTTTAAAGTCAATAAAGCATTATTTAATCTATCTCCGAGAGACCTTATATCCCCCTTTCATTTTATGAGCATTTTCTTTAAAGTATGGTTAGATCTTTCCACAATTGCTTGACCTGTAGATCATAAGGTATACCTGTAACATGTTTTATTTTATAGTGTTTAAAAATAGTTTCATTTTACTGGAATATACATACACACATACATATATATATTTACCAGAGCACTATCAATTTTAATCTGTAAAGGTATCACTAAAATAACCATCTAACAATCACTTCTAATAAATGTGTAATTGCAGAATCAGCCTTTTCAGAACTCAAGCCAGAAGTCCATTAAAATCTTGAGTAGGTATTAATTGTATGATTAATTAAAGTATTATCATAATTAAAGTATGATGTACATACTTTAATTTCCCAAATTCTGCAACATGAAACAGATCCATTTACCATATTTTATTTCTTTGGCTACCTTCAGGGTTACTTCCAGCAGGTAATGAGCTTGGTTATACAAGGAACAAGCAGGACAATAATATAATTTTCTTGCTTGTCGCCAGGTTATAGAAATTTTTTTTCTTTAAACTATTATTTACGTGATGCCTTTTATGAAAATTTGAAGCTTCTACTACATTTTCTATTAATTGATCTATCTTCCTATTTCCTAATGCCGATGGCCCAGGCAAATTTGTATGAGCTCGAGTATGGGTTATATACAATGGATGATCTCTGTTTCAAATTACCTTTTGTAGCTGTATAAATAACAGTTAATTCTGAATCATCTGGAATAAGTTCAGCAGTTTTTATATGTGAAACAATTCTTTCTGCATATTGAGTCAGTAACTATATTAAAACATTCTGGAAAATCTAATTGAACCATGAGACTAGCATATAGTTCTGATTTTTTAACTGAAGCATATGGACTATGAATCACTTTACTTATATTTTCTGACTTATAACCTGTCATACATGATTTATTGGCATGTGTATAAAATGTAGGAGCTTTAGAAATAGGTGTTCCTTTCACTATATGAGGAAGAATCCAATTAGTTCTTTTTATAATCTGAAGTTGCTTGCTTTTGGGATATTTGTTGTTAATTTCTCCCAAAGAAATAACTGCAAGCTCTTTGCCAATCCTCACTGATTATCCATAATGAGGTAATTTCAGCATTAGTGGAAGGCACTACAATCTCTGCTGGGTCTGTTCCTGCTAATTGATGAAGTCTGTTCTTCCTTTCACAATCAACTCAGACATTTTCTAAATAGGTCTTTAATTTTTCACTCTGTTTCTGTGCTAAAAATATCCATTCTAAGATGTTATCTTCTCTCTGCATAAGAATTCCTGTGGGAGAATGAGTGGAAGGCAAAATAACTAAAATACGATCAAGCTTTAGATCCAAATGGTCCACATGTGCATCCTGTAATTTCTTTCCTATCAGAACCGTCTCTCTTTCAGCTTCAGCTGATAGTTTTCCTGGACTGTTTAAATCTGAATCACCTTGTAAGATTTGAAATAAATTATGCAGCAGTTCAGTAGTTAATCCAATTGTGGGCCTTAGCCAATTAATAACTCCTAGTAATTTTGAAAAATTATTAAGAGTTTGTATTTGGTCTCTTCTGATCTTTCCCTTTTGTGGATGAATTTTTTATACCTATCTTATATCCTAGATAATTAATAGAAACTCCGTTTTGTATTCTTTTCAGAAGCAATTTGTAATTTCCAACAAGGAAAAATTCTCTTTACTTCATCAAATATTTTGTAAAGTATCTTTATCAGCCAGCAAGATATCATCTATATAATGGTAAATTATAAATTGAGGAGAATGTTTACAAATTATTTCTAATGGCTGCTGTGCAAAATATTGACACAAGATAGGATTGTTTAACATTCCTTGTGTCAATACCTTCCAGTACCTCTTAGTTGGTGTTTCATTGTTAAATGTGGGCACAGTGAAAACAAATCTTTATCTTGTTTCTCAAGGAGTATTGAGAAAAAGTAATCTTTTAAATTAATCACTATAATAGGCCATGCCTTAGGTAACAAAGAAGTTAAAGGGTTTCCAGGTTGTAGAGAACCCATAGCCGGAATGACTTTACTGATTGCTCTCAAATCTGTCAGTATCCTTCATTTTCCAGATTTTTTTTTTGTTTTTTTCTTTATTAATTACACTTTATTCACTTTGTATCCCCCCTGTGGTTTCCTCCCTCCTCTTGTCCCAATCCCTCCCTTCCTCCACCCTCTGCATGCATGCCCCTCCCCAAGTCCACTGATAGGGAAAGTCTTCTTTTCCTTCCTTCTGATCCTAGTCAATTAGGTCTCATCAGGAGTGGCTGCATTGTCTTATTCTGGTAATGCTGCTTCCCCATCAGGGGGAGGTAATTAAAGAGCAGGCCAATCAATTCATGTCAGAGACAGTCCCTGTTCCTATTACAATGGAACCCACTTGGATACTGAACTGCCATGGGCTACATCTGTGCAGGGGTCTTAGGTTATCTCCATGCATAGTCCTTGGTTGGAGTATCAGTCTCAGGAAAGACCCCTGTGCTCAGAATTTTTGGTTCTGTTGCTCTCCTTGTAGAGTTCCTGTCCTCTCCAGATCTTACTATTTCCCTCTTTCTTCATAAGATTCTATGCACTCCGCCCAAAGGTTGCCCATAAGTCTCAGCATTTGCATTGCTAGTCTGCAGGGCAGAGCTTTTCAGAGGTCCTCTGTATCAGGCTCCTGACTTGTTCCCTCTTTTCTGCTTCTTCTGATGTCCATCCTCTTTGCCTTTCTGGATAGGAATTGAGCATTTTAGCAAGAGTTCTCCCTCTTGATTAGTTTCTTTAAGTGTACAGATTTTAGTAGGTGTACCCTATATTATATGTCTATATGAGTGAGTATATACTGTGTGCATCTTTCTGCTTCTGGGATAGCTCACTCAGGATGATCTTTTCCAGATCCCACCATTTACCTGCAAATGTCATGATTTTCTTGTTTTTCATTGCTGAGTAATATTCCATTCTGTAGATATACCACAATTTGTGCATCCATTCCTCCACTGAGGGGCATCTGGGCTGTTTCCAGCTTCTGGCCAATACAAATAAGGCTGCTACAAACATGGTTGAGCAAATGTCCTTACTGTGTACTTGAGACTCTTTAGAAGAATTCCAAGGGCTAGTGGACTGTTCTATATGTTGAACCTCCAGCTGTTCTTGGACCAGGGGTTCTAGTGCCTATGACTTTTTTTTTTGTTTTAATTTAAAGGCATTTGATCTACCCAAAGAGGCTCACCAGTTATTGGTAATCTATAAGCAGTGGCCCTCCCTCATAAATTTGGAGAGCCAACTTCTGTTATGTCCTGCTATGGACAGCCTGGACAGTCTGTAACTGTCTTTGATAACATTTTTCAGTACCTTTATCAGGAATGTCTCCTATTTTATGGCTTGTCTCTGAGGTTGGAGGAATGCTACTCTGTGTTTTCCATTGTTGCACTAATTTTCTTACCCAAAGATTCATAGCTATATCTGCCTCATATGGCTTTAACTTTACTACCTGATCTTCTGGTCCTATACTTTTAATCAATTTAAAAGTTGTTTTACCTCATACAATGTTCCAGTCCCTAGGAGCTGTGTAGATATTTTTTTTGAAGTAGCCAACGAGATTTTAGGAATCTTGTGAAATTATTGTTATATCTGCTGTGGTATCCACTAGGCCTTCAATCTCAATTCTATTTAATTGGATTTCAACCTTGGTCTCTTATCACTTACAGCAGTGTCCCAAAGTACCTGTTTTCTGGTATCTTCAGAATCTTTTGTTCTGTCTATTGGAGCTGCTCTGTCTCTGTTGAATGGTTTAGCTAGGTTTTGGGCAGCATTGTTTGTTCTTTCAGGCTTTAATTTTTTAGTTGCTCTCTTTGGCTGACAGGAAATGAATGGCTCATGTGGTTTTTTTGGGGGGGGGGCTTGCAAAGACCCACACACAGTTTTCTGACAGTAGTAAATTGCCTCGAATGTCTCTGGATGATCTACATTCATCAGCTCTATGTCTGCTCCGTCCACATCTCTCACATATCCCAGGAAGCTTTCTCCCTGGATTATTAGAGAACACATCCTTAGAAGCTGTTTGTCTACAGTCTTAGTAAATGACCTGGTCTTTCACAGCCAAAGCATTGGACATTTGGAGCTCTCATACTTTTTGTAGTTGTCTGTCTAATCACAACTGAATTGTAAGCATTAGATCCATAGTAGTTTTTTTATTCATTAATTTATTTGTTGGATCTGTAGTAGTTTAAGTAGGTGTGGTTTTCTGGCCCTTAAAGGTCTGTCTGATAGCCTTTTGGCATGCAGCATTAGCATTCTCAAAAGCTAATGATTCAATTAAAAATTCTCTAGCATCTGGACCTGGTATTGCTCTATTTAGAGCTGAAGTTAATCTTTGTAAAAAAATCAGTGAAAGGTTTGTCTGAACCCTGACATATCTCTGTGAATGATTCAGATAGTTTTTCCCGTTGTTCAACCTTGTCCCAAGCATTTAAAGCTACTATACGACATTGCTCTAAAATGGCATCATTAAACATAATCTGTATTCTTAATTCTGAATATTGACCTTCACCCAGGAACTGATCCTTGACACCATTAATGCCTCTAGTCCTAGGACATTGTTCCATAGCTGAAGCCTCATCTTTCTACCATGTCAGCCATTGTAATTGAGGGCCAGGTTCTAAGATGGTTGACATTATATCTCTCCAATCTTTTGGAATTACAGAATTTTTCATGGCCCAGTTATTAAATATGTTTTATGTAAGGTGAGGCATTCCATAAGCCATTATTGCTTCTTTAAATATTTTTAGATCTGGCATCTCTGTGGGCTGCTACCAAATGATCTTCACACAATGTATACCAAAAACTGAGAAAAAATTGTGAAGGAAAGAAAAAGTTACTAATTTACATGGTTACTGTAATGTCGGCATTGAGTATTGATATGACCAAAATTTGCAGAGTGATATAGGGAGGGGAGTTGATACTTGCCTTAATCCTGAGTGATGACTGTGCATATGAATAATGGATAAACGTGAAAAATTAAAACATGGTTTTAGCTTTTATAGAATTAAAAAGTACATTTCTTTTAATCCTTCTTCATTGATCGTATTTTAATTTTTTTTTCTTTTTGAGTTATTTCTGGGATTTGCAACTAAGGTGTCAAAACTGGACAGTGTAAATACATTTGCATTAGAATTCATGAGTATGGTTTTTGAGCAGATCAGTGGTTCTTTTTTAGTGGTTGGCCTGTTCTCATAGATGACAGTGTAAGTATCTTTCATCTAATTTAAGAGAGTAGTTTATTCTGGGAAAAGCTATGTAGGTTAAATCCTTTATATATGTTTTTAAACATTTACATAGCTACTTCTAAAGTTATACAAGGCACATATGTAATGCTCAGCTGTTTATGGCATTCAACAACCAGCAAATGAACTCCAACAGAGCAGTAAAGACAAAATGAATCACATAAATGATGCAAATTGTGTTTTGGGCTCTAAGTAATGGAGAATCCTGTTATAAGACCTCGGTAACCCATCAGCCATCAAAATAAAGACACTGTGACCTTTTACTATTTTAAAGCTAAGCTTAGGCCTTAGCGCGGCTGACTCTCAACTAGCTCATCTAAGTTAACCTGACCATCTAGCTCCTAACCATAGTCTGTCTCATGTCTCCTGGCGAAAAGAACCCTCCTATTTCTTCTTCCCAGAAGTCCCACCTTCCATTTTCTCCCTAGCTATTGGCTGTCAGCAGTAAGATACATGATACAACTTTTTTTTTAATTTTAATTTTTTTCTTCACAATTTATTCATTATATATCCAGATGATACAACTCTTAAGCAGGACATTGTGACTTTCTTTAGAGTTTACAAAACAGGAGGCCTGTAATGGGTCATACCATTACAGTAATGGTAATGATAATACCACAGAGACACGCCTTAAAAAATGTGAATGAAGGTCACCTCTACAAAATCCAACACAAATTGGTTCCAAAAGTAAGAAAGTTTTGCTTTTTACTGACCTATCAAGACTAAAGATGGCTTGAACCTTTTGGTTTAGTGGTTCAGCAAATATCCAGGTTGTGTGAATCTAGGGCAGTGCAGATGGCTTTGGAGCAGTGTGCTCCCAAGTTAGTGGGGAGGGAGAGAGAAATGCCTTCTGAACCCAGGAAAGGCTTCTGCTCTGGTCTCAAATAGCCAGAATTAGATCTCTGTCTGTCTGTGAGGGAGGCAGTCATCATGCTGGTGGTGATGGCGTTGTTGAGGTGCCTGAGCTTTGTGGAGGAAGATGAAGAGGGTTTGTTTTTAATTTTGATTAATTAATTAATTTTTATGACAGTTTATTCACTTTGTATCAAATTTAGAATCTGGGGAGATGGTGAGACGGTTTATTCATTAAAATGCTTGCAATGCAAATAAGAGGACTTGAGTTTGGATACCAGGCAGCCATGTAAAGCCAGGCTGCACACTCTAGCACTCGGGAAAAGGGAGTAATGTGGGTGGGGCACAGGTTGTTCTGGTGAGGTTTTTCGTCAGCTTGATGCAGACTGGGTTATTTGGGAAAAGGGAACTTCAATTGAAAAACATGCCTTTCATCAGAGTGTGCTGTAGGCAAGGCTGAGGGGCATTTTCTTGATTAATGATTGGTATGGGAAGGCCCAGCCCACTGTGGGCAGTGCTATCTCTGGGCAGGTGGTCCTGGGAGATAGAAGAACGGTAACTTGTGAGTCTGGAAAGCTGGCCAGTAAGCAGCATCCCTCCATGGCCTCTGCTTCAACTCCTGTTCCGGCTTTCTTCAGTAATGGACTGTGTTCGGGACTATAAGCTGTAAGACGAGATAAATCGTCTTTTCCTTACACTGATTTTGGTCAGTGTCTTAACAGCAACAGAAGGCAACTAGAACACAAGTGGACCCCTAGACTTTACTGGCTAGTTAGTGCTAGCCAAATTGGTGAGTTCCAGTTTCAGTAAGAAACCCTCTATCAAAAAAAATATGGAGGGTTTGGAGGAAGGAAAGGGAAGGGAGAAGTGATGTAAATGTATTATAATCTCAAAAATAAAAAAAATGAAAAAAATAGAGAGTGATTGAAGAATACATCTACCTAATGTAGATGCCTCTCCATGCATGCACACTGACTTGCATAAACATGTGTGTACATACATGCACACACCTGTGTAGCACATACATAAATTAAAATCTTAATTATAAAGAGAATCTGGGTTCTGGTTAGATTACAAGCAGTCTTCACTGCAGTTGGCTTTGTGGTTTACCATTTATTGAAGCATTTTTATTACAAATTACTAGTGCTACTGTAAAGTTTGAAATAACTTTTTGGCTTTTCTTGATCACCTATAAGAAATGCCTTCTCTAATAATATAGTTTTGATTTATAGAATCCGGGCTAGTGCCTCTGTGTGGAAGAGAGAATGCATAAAATATCTGTGGTTAAATTTTAATTTAAAAATTATATATGACCATTGAAATGTTACCTTTTACACTTTGCCATTTTTTATTGACTTATCCTTCCTCTGAATGCCTATAAAACTTGTTTAGAGTGCTGCTTTGGCCAACAGTATGAACTTTGAATTATTACTTGTCTTGTTAATGTATGTCATACTAGGTTCATCTGTAATAACTAGAGATGGTGTGGTCAGGTCTGTTTAAAGGCATTTTAATAAATAGTTCTTGTGCAAAATGTGTGTGTGTGTGTGTGTGTGTGTGTGTGTGTGTGTGTGTGTCTGAATTTGATATGGTTGGAGTCATCTGGGAGGAGGGAACCTCATTTGAGAAAATGCTTCCATCAGATTGGTTTGTAGGCAAATCTGTGGATCATTTCTTGATTGATGATTGATGTGGGAAGGCCCTAGCCTATTGTGGGTAGTGCCACTCATAGGCAGGTGGTGCTGGGTTGTGTGGAAAAGCAAGCTGAGTAAACCATGGAGAACAAGCCAGTAAACAGCCCAGCAAACAGTACCTTTCCATGGACTGTGCTCCAGTTTTGCTTCCAGGGCCTGCCTTGAGTTCCTGCCCTGACTCAGAAGTCATTTTCTTGAGTATTCTAGTTGCAAGGTAGTCTCTCCCTTATCCTTCACCCTATTTTAATTTTACATGTATGATTGTTTTGCCTGCATGTTTGTCTGTGCACCACAAGTGTGCATTTTCTGTGGCGGCCAGAAATTGTTGGATCCTTTGGAACTGGAGTTACAGAGGTGAGTTCTGGGAATGGAACTGCTCTAGCCCCCTTATACTCTTTTTAAAAAAGAAGTGTACACTGTCCAGGATTTTAAGAGTTCTTAGGGCTAGAAGTACACTAGGGTACCAAGTGTGGGCATTGCTCACATTGCTCCTACTCCTCTGCTTTGCTTCAGGATTTGTCTTCTGGCAAATTGTCTCAGTGAAAGTACTTGCAAAAATGTTAGGTCTGTGCAGTGTGTGTATGTGGAATCTTAACCGTTGCCAGGTGCTCAAGCCCTCCAGGATTCACCTGCTTTTCCTCTGGCCTTCAGTGCAGGCCAGGAACTTGCAAACTCAGGGGCAAGGGAGGCAAGCCTGGCTGTGGGATGCTCCCGGGAACCCTCATGTTCCTTATGCATTTTTAGGTCCAAGAGAAGGACCTTTTCTTGGAATTGTAGGGGTTGGATCAAGGCTAGTGTTCTTGGGTCTTACAAGCTGTGGGAATTCAGCCTGATGTACTTGTCTTAGGAACTTTGGGGTTTCTCTCTGGGTTGTGGACAAAAAGGAAAACTGAAGGTTAGGGCATGAAATCTATTCACCTCCATCTGGTTCTAGGTAAAACAGAACAACCAACAAGGAAAAACAATTCTAATGATAAAAATAACCTTAAAAAGTAGAATATTGTAGCGTTTAAAAGGTTTTAGAGAAGAAGAGACTGACTTCCAGAGTTTGCTATGGTACTCATTTTCATGTCCACTCAGTGTTCTCAAGCCTCATCCAGGCCATAGTATTGGCAGAGATTGGAAGTTGAGAGAAGGTGATGGAGAGGAGCAGCAGGTTCGGCTGAGTATCTAGGCTGTGAGACAGACACCTGGACCTTTTACAACAAGTTACAGACACAGCCTTAGATAAGTCATACCAATCTGAGTTGCTGTGCTTGGTCCCCTTTATGGGAAGCTTTTTCTTAATGTGAGGAGAAAAGGGACAAGCCAGGAAAATTGTTCTCTTGCATGCAAAGTAACATGCCTCACATAGGCAAATGTTCCTACTAGGAAACAAAATCCTCCGAATGGAGTCTATTTTTAAGGTGTTACCATTCATTTGTATCTGAGTCAGTTAAAAATGCAATTAAAATATAAGCTGACAATCTTTCATCTTAAGAAATCTACTGTGGGCTGGAGAGAGTGGCTCAGCAGTTAAGAGCACTAGGCTGCCTTTCCAGAGGTCCTGAGTTCAATTCCCAGCAACCACATGATGGCTCACAACAGTCTATACTGGGATCTACTGCCCTCTTCTGGCGTACAGGTGTACATGCAAATAGGGCACTTATATACATAAAGTAAATAAAAAAATAATAAAAAAAAAAGAAGTCTACTAATGGTCAGGAAATAATCTAGTGTAGTTTCTCCACAGTGAAGTATTTCTACCCATGGTATGTGACAACTTCTCAGGGCATATGTGGGTGCATAGAGTTTCAGTTTATAATCTTCTGCTTCCTTAAGTAGTCTTTAAAATTCCCATCTGCTTGAGAACACTTGGAAGTCAGTTGATTTTTCTCTTTCTTCTTCTGTTTGACAATTGCCCATTTCCCACTTTGTAAACTAAAGCATGCTTTTCATCCATCCCTAGTCTGGGTTATACATAGTATGCCTTGGAGCACAATCTTGGCAGTTCAGGAACCTGTAACAGGTCTCAGCAGAGGAGACAAGCCTGGAGGCTCTGGGCTGCCCCGGTGTCTTTGGCCAGCTGCTTTGGGGAACCACATTTCTTCTGGAAGATGTGGGATGTAAAGAGAAGGGACTGTTTGAAAAGATTAACTCCCTAGGCAAGGTAAAACAAAGAGGAGGTGCTGTCAAGTGTGGGGCTCTATCATATTTTACTAGCTCACAAGCCAGTGCCCGGGCCTGAGCATCCATCTTCCTGGAAACTGTCCCACTGGAGATCCTGGCTATATATGGTAGTAACACATTTATTTGAATAAAGAAAGAGGTGTTTCAACAGAATTGTCTTACTTTTGCCATTTTTTTTTTTTTTGGAAAACAAAACAAAAAACAAACAACAAAGTAGGTCACATTTCTCCAAGTAATATTGGTATTGTTTCTCAAAAATACTGGGAAGCCAGGCTTAGTAGTGCACATCCTTAGTCCCAGAACTTGGAAGGCAGAGGCAAGCTGATTTCTCTGATTTGGAGGCCAGCCTGATATCCATAGTGAGTTACAGGACAGCCAGGGCTACATAGTGAGATCCTGTCTGAAACAAACAAACAAAACCAAACAAAAACAGATTCAGTGCCAAACCTGTCTCATCCTTGAATTTTCGTCATGGGATGATTGTAAATTAGATCGGTCTCTTTTATTTGATATAAGGCTCTTCTAGTTTTCTTTGACTTGTTGGTTATTTGACAAGTTGGATTTTTCTAAGAAGTTGCACTTTCATTATTTGTTTGCAAATGATTTTTCCAATATAATATTTTCTCGATTAGTTTGGAATTTCATATTATGAACTCTTATTATACTCCTCAATCCCCTGATGTTTGCTCCCTGTGACCTCTACTTGCAAAAGAAAAAGAAGAAAGAAGGGGAAAAAAAAAAGAGAAACAAAACAAAACACCAACTCTATTTTGTATTGTCCATCTACTGGCTGGAGCGTGGCCAAACTCCCAGTGGCACTCCCCATCCCAAGTAAAATAGTCTTTCTCTGCCTGCACCCCTGCCAGAAGCCATCAGTTGTGGAGAGCAACACTTCACCATTCCTGGCACAATTTTAAAGGGTTCTCCTGATGGCCTCCTTTTTAGGCTGTTACTTTTGTGGGGGGGGGGGGGGAGATGGGCACTGCCACACAAGCCTTCAGTGTTCCTCTTTCTCAAGTGTGGGTCTGCAGTCGTCGCTACCACTGCAAAGAGTAGCTTTCCCGCTCTTCACACTCAGCGGGAACATGGATCCTGGGCTTCTCCATGGATTCTGGCAACAGCAGGGATCATGAACGTCCACATGGTCTCCAGCCTCAGCACTGCTCTTAGCCACTGTGCCATCTTTCCAGCTCTGACTTTGCCTTTCTAAATACTGTCTTAGTTGCCTCTTACAAGTGTTTTGTTTGTTTGTTTGTTTTTGTAACTTTCTAACTTTTGTTCCATTTTAAGTATTTTCTATTTCTATTTTCTCTTGGTTTATGAGTGTTTTGCTTTATTCTGTTCAAAGTCACTAGTCACTAGTTTAACATTTTCTACCATGTACCACACTACCATTTGTTTAATATTTGTATATTTCCTATGGTTTTCAAAATATGGTATCTTTAGCTGGGTGGTGGTGGTACACGCCTATAATCCTGCACTCAGGAGGTAGAGGCAGGCAGATCTCTGTGAGTTTGAGGCCACTCTGGTCTACAGACCAAATCCAGGACAGCCAAGGCTACACAGGAAAACCCTGTTTTGAAAAACAAATCACATCTTCTAGATTTAGGTTGCTTAAAGTTTTGTTTGTTTTACTGTCAATTATTGAAAGATGTACATAAAAATTACACCTTAATGGAAGATTTGACAATTTTCTATGTAATTCTTGTTTTTGTTCATCATACATTTTGATACAAGGTTAGTTAGATTCATGAAGTATAGAATAATTTTTCTTAGTGAGCTGCACTTTTTATTTAATAGTCATTATGTGCAGTAGGGTTTTTGTTTTAAACTTCCTCTTTTACCTTTAAATTTAAGTTATATGTCTTATTTGGTTATTATTCATGTATCTTATCTTTTTAAAACCCTTTCATTTTAATTTTTTCTGAATTATTGAATATGAATGGCTTTTGGAAACATCTTAAAACTGGGTTCTTGTTCCTTGGTATGAAATATTTGAATTTTGACTGGTGCATGCATGCTATTTACATTTATTGGATGTGCACATTTATGTGAACATTCATTTTATCACCTAAGTACATTTTCTGTATCTCTTTGGTATATATTGTCACTATTTTTGGGTTAATCCTGCGTATTTCCCAGAGCCAGTGTTCTTTCTACTTGTGTGGCATTTTCTTCTTCTGGTGTTAGTTGGAACTTGCACATGTGTGTTGTGTGTGTGAGGTCAGCTGCTGTCTCTTCTGCTTCTCCAGAGGCTCCTGGCTTCTGACTCTTACTGTGTGTGTGTGTGTGTGTGTGTGTATGTTTTTTTTTTTTTTTTAATTGGGAAAACTATAATCTGATCGGGATAGTGTGGGTAGAGTGTCTGCTGCTGCTGGATCACAGCTCTTGTAAGGCTAGAATTATAGAATTACATAGCAGTACTGCCACTGGGGACTTCTCCCCTGCTCCTTACCCTACTTTACAGTCACCTTCCCAGCTCATGGTGTTGACTTTGATCAGCTGTGTTAGGAGGTACATACAATGCTGTTGCTAGAAAGCCAAGTACATCTAGTTCCAGGAGACTTTCTGTAAGATGTTAAAACGTGGATTTCACCCACCTCTTCCTATTTCCATCTTCCCCTTTCTCTCCCCACCCATCGCCTCTCTTCTCCTCTTCCATCTGCATTCCTACCTCTTAAATAGAGTCTAAGCTGTTCTAAAAACTTGGGATATATGTGTTTTCAGTTATAAAAGTAGAAATCCCGTCTCAGAGTCTCTATTAACTTTTTCCCTTGCAGAAATTGCCTCTGATTCTTTGTTCAGTGAGCATTTTCTTAGGTCTTGGTCATTGTTACTAACGTTATTTGTTTTAAGAATTGTTTGTGTTGACTTTTAAGCATTGAAAGTCAATGTTTAGTCATAGTTTAGTGTTGCTTATATTATGGTCCTTTAGAAGTACAGATGATTTGGGGTTTTGCTTATGCTTTTAAATTAAAGAAATCTATATAGGAGATAAATGAATATAAAATACTGAGTTTGTTAAGAAAGGACTGAGTCTGAAAATTATGAGTTCTACTCTAAGTAAGGAGAAATTAGAAAAATTCCCAAACATGTATAGTTTCTGTTTACAAACTTGGAGACAAAATTTTGACGACGAGTAAAGTTGCCAGAGCTTCCATAGGTTATCTGTCATGGGAAAGAGAAAATTGTGTTTTGAGTTTGTTTTTAGTACTTGTAACTGGAAGTGCTCGGCTCTACTGAAGAGGCTGTTGACAGTGGCTTCAAACATTCATTGGAAAGCAAGAAGTCAGAGGCAGTCCCAGGCCAGTTCACCGGCTCAGCCACACCAGTGCTGGGTTAGGTCATGTTACTGGGCACACGATAGCTGTCTCATAGAAGGGTGCATCATTGGCTTAAGCATCATAAGTAGAAAGGGCATTTGGGAAGGGTTTAGCCCTTGATTTTACTACTATGAAAAGAAACCCCTTCCCAGGCACGCTCAAGCCCTTTTATATCATTGGTTCAAATGATTGAAAACTAGGTTTGTGCTTATGACTGACTGAGCATTATTAGACAAGAGGAGAGTGGTTGCTATGGCTGGCATATGGTTCGCAGAGTATCAGGCTTTAAAGTAGAAAACAAACCAGTGGTAAACAAGATCCCCTGAATTTCTGAGAACTGGTTTTCTGTCCTTTCTACTATTCATTTAATGTTGGTAGTGCTGAGAATGGAGTCCAGGGCCCTACACAACCTAAGCTTTCTGTCATTGAGTTCTAGCCTCAGCTTAGGCATTTCCTTGTTCCTGGAGTGCTTATAAGTCTCAGAACTCAAAAATTCTTACATTGGATTATCAGATTTGTTTTACTTTTGTTACAGGGTGTTATTATATATCCCAGGTTGACCTTGAACTCATGATTTTTCTACCTCAGTCTTCTGAGTGACAGAATTACCGCAGTGTATCACCATGCCTACAAAACCACGTTTGTTCATCTCTTAATGGCACCACTAGCTCTATCCTGGGTGTTGAGGATCAAAATTTACATTATTCCATTATCGGAAGATCTTAGGTCTCTCTTTACTGGGGAATGCTGATTCCAGTTCTCTCCCTCCTAGGTCACCAGCATTACCTCATTTCTTTGTGCATATAGATTTTAGGGGTTATGCCAGGACCAATATGCTTTAAATTAAAAAAAAATGAAAAAGTTTATCTTAATGTGTATACGTGGTTTTGTCTTCATGTATGTATATGTACCCCACATGTGCCTTCAGAGGCCAGATGAAGATATTGAATCCATTGGAACTGGAACTACAGACAGTTACAAGCTATCATGTGGGTGCTGAGATTGAACCCTGGTCCCAAGGAAGAACAACCAGTGCTCTTAACCCCTGAGCCATCTCTTCAGCTCCCTAAATTAAAAAAATACTATTTTTATTTTAAGTGTATAGTGTATTTCTTGCATATATGTCTGTGTTAAGTGTCTGGATTTTTGTCTGTCTTGTCGGTGTCAGGATTTCTGTCTGTTTTATCTGTGTCAGTGTCTGGGTTTGTTCAATTGGCTCAAATCACATACTGTAGAGGCTGACAAATCCTGTGATGGCTGTCTGCTGGCAGGATGGCTAGGGAAACAGTCATGGTACTGTCTGTAAACTTTCAAGCAAAAGAATAAAGGATGTGATGATACAATCTTGAGTCAAGGCTAAAGGCCCAAGAGTCCAGTGGGTCAGGATGGGAGGTGAGGTTGGTCCAAATCTCAGATAGATCAAAGGACCTGGAATATGATGTCCGAGAGAGAGGGGAGTGAAAGGGGGGGGGGGGGGAGAAGAGCGAGGGGGGGGGGGGAGAAAGAACAAGAGAGTTATTACCATTCTCTCAGTGAATTGCATGATGCCTTTCCACATTCAGGGCTAGTTGTCCCCACTTAGTTTGCTGACTCACTTGCTAGTCTTTCAGGAAACACTCTCACAGATGCACCAGTGATGCACACAGATGCTTTACAAATTCAGCATCCCCCAGGCAAGTTGACACCTTAAATTAGCCTTCACATTGGTACTCCTCTCTCCTATGAGTTTCATTGTGTATTTATTTTTTTATGGCTGTCCATTTTACTTAGCGTTTCTTGTGTGTATTGTGTGTTTGTGAGTGTACAGTGCATATGTGGCAGTCAGGGGTGCACCTCAGGAGCTGGTGTTGGCCCACCATCTTGTTTGAGACAGGGTCTCTTTCTGTTAGCAGCGGCATACTCTAGGCTAACTTGCTGGTGAATGGAGATTGTCTTGTCTCTTGTTCCCTGTCTTGCTGTAGGAACATTGGGGTGACAGGTGTGTACTACTCTGCGTAGCTTTCTGTGGGTTTGGGGTTCTTCGGCTTATTTAGGAGTGCCTTACCCACTGTCATCACCCCAGCCTCTTAACTCAGCATTTCCGTTCTGTGCTGTTGTGTGTGCTGATCTTGGGACCTCTGCTAATCCTTTTGACAAAACTATATGCACATAGGGACTGTTTGCAAGCTTTGTTTAGTAACTCAGTTATTATCAGACTTTTTTTTTTTTTTTTTTTTTTTTAGTATTTACTCTGAAAGATGAAAAAATAGTTTAAAGTACCGTCGTTGCCAAATATCTCAGACACTTGGAACTTTATCTTTTATACAAATGATTATGAGCCACCATTTGTATGCCATGAATTAGTCCTAGGTCCTCCGGAAAAGGCCGCGCTAGTGGTGGACCGTCTTTGCATGGGATTATTGCTATTTATGTTATCTTGTTTGAAGATATATTCTAGTATTAATCCTTTGTCTTATACATATTTGTCTTATAGATGTTTTTACTCTTCTTTTGGGCCTTTCCTCCTCTCTCCTGACAGTGTCTTATAATAAAAGTTTACATTTTGATGACATCCAGTTTATCTATTTTCTCTTTTTGCTGGCATATTTTGTTCTATATGTAAGAAATCATTACCATATCTGATGTCATAAAGATTTCCCCATGTGTTTTCTTCTAAGACTTACAGTTTTAGCTTCTTAAATTTTTCTTTTTTTAATTGAAAAAAGTTATTTCATTCAGGATATTCGGATCACATGTTTTCCCTCCCCCAGTTCCTCTTAGATCCTCCTGGCTCTCCATCCACCCAGTTCCATGCCCTTTGATTTTAGGTCCTTGACTTATTTCAAGTTAGATTTGTGGATGATGCAAAGTAAGGACCGAGCTTAATCCTGCGTTTGTGTGTGTGTGTGAGTGTTTGTGTGTGTATGCACACGCATGCATGTGTGTACAGGTGCACATGGAGATCAGAGGTTGGTGTCAGTATCTTCTTCAATCATTCTCCGTTATTTAACTTATTTATTATTTCTATTACTAGGGTATGCACGTGTATATGCCCAGTTATTCTGACTTGTGTTTTCTTCTTGGATTGTCTTGGCACTCATTTTGCAATCAATTGAACACATAGGTGTGTTTCTGAATTCTTGATTTATTCCATTGACCCATAAGTCATTATAGCAGCATTGTACTGTTTTGATTATTGTAGTTTTGTAGTTTTGATTATTGTAGTTTTAAAATTACGATGTGAGACATCTCTCATTTGCAATTGTTTTGGCTCTTCAGTCTGCATTGAGATTTCATGCGAATTTTTGGATAGGTGTTTCTGTTTTTACGCAAGCAGCCATTACAGTTTTGTGAGGATTTGTCCTGACTCAGTAATTGTTTGGGCATCATTGTCATCTTAGCAGTAGTAACTCTTTCCAATCCAGAATATGTCATGTCTTTCTACTCATTTAGGCTGCATTTAATTTTTTAAAGTGGTATTTTATACTTTCATTATCTAAGTGTTTCACCTCCTTTGTTAAATTTATACCTATTTACTTTATTGTTTTGTTGTCTGCTTGTTTGTTTTAAGCCAGGGTCTCACTGTGTACACCTGGTTTACTTGAAACTCTTTCGTATAGTCAAGGCTGGCCTCAAACTCAGAGTGATCCACCTGCTTCTGCCTATTAAGTGCTGAGATTAAAGGCATATACCACAAAGCCTAGCTCCTTTTTTAAAAGTTTGATTGCAAATGTAATTAAAATATTTTCTGATTATTTGTTGTAAATATATTGAAAATTTCCATTTTATAATTTTTTTTTGAGTCAAAGTTTTATTAAGTTCAGGCTAGCTTGAACTCAATCTGTAGCTTAGGCAGGCCTTAGACCTGTGATCCTCAGGCCCCTGTGTAGCTGGGGTCCCATTGGCCTGCTTTACAAACTGGTTTTAAAAGTAGCTTTAGTGGGATACTATATACATCTGAGAGAACTCACAGACTTAAAGTATACAATTTAATGTGTTTCGTTTATTTGTGAGTGTGTCATTATCACCACTGCTCAATTTTAGGCCATTTTTTACTACACCTCAAGAAAATCCTACATCCATTAGCTGTCATATAAATAATACTATCCCTAAGCAACAACACACCTATTTTTCATTTATAGGTTTGCCTATTTTGTTTAAATGGGATCAAGTATGAAATGCAGCTGACGTTTGTGTGTCGATTGCATAACCTATAGCTTTGCTGAATTCCTTTCTTTACTTTGCATTTTGCTACTTATTCATTAGTGTTTTTTTATGTATGATATCATGCCACATGCAAGCATTTTCACATGCAAGCTGTTAAGACATCTTTCATTATCTGTCTATCTATCTATCTATCTATCTATCTATCTATCTATCTAGAAGTAGTCAGAGCCAGGCATCCTTACCATGTTCCTGATCCTGGGGAAACTTTTCAAATTTTTATTTTTCACAAATTATTTGATCTCTTAGTATTTTCTTTACTTTTTATAAATGTTGAATCTTGTTTGAAAATTTTGTATTTTGAAAATTACCATGTTATATATTATTTGCTACTGAAGATGATTTGTGAGCAGGATGTTTTGTTGAAATCAGACTTAGAATGGTTGCTTTCACTCAACTATGCACTTAAGAGTCCTTCATATCTCTCTGTGGCTTGATACTTCATTTCCTTTGTATGTATGAACTATATTCTTTGGAATGACTGTCCCACAAAATCATTATTTACATACCACTGCAAGCAGTATATATGTTTGACAGGTAAAACAACTATAGAATTTTTGAAAAGGAAAATCAAGGGGTTAGAAGTTGCAAAAACAGTGTAATGATTTTGTGTATAATCTTCTAGGTTTATCTGTTAGGCTTTGTTTTTGGATATTTTGCCATATTTGTGCTGTTTTTTTTTTCTTTCTTTGTACACAGCATGAATACATCATTTTGGCTGAATCTTCTAAGAATTAAATTATTGCTATCAAACCCCTTTAATTTCAATACCTCGATCAGTAGAGACTTTTAGAGGTCATCTGTGGCAGGCTCCTGTCCTGTTCCTGTCTTCTGCTTCTGATGTCTATCTCATTTGCCCTTCTGAATGAGGACTGAGAATTTTCCTTAGGGTCCTCCTTGTTGTTTAGCTTCTTTAGGACTATAGATTTTAGCGTGTTTATCCTGTATAATATGTCTAATAACCACTTATGAGTGAGTATATACCATGTGTGTCTTTATGTTTCTGGGTTACCTCACTCAAGATGATCTTTTCTAGTTCCCACTATTTGCCTACAAATTTCATGATTTTCTTGTTTTAAAAATTTTTAAATTATTATCATTTATTACAATTTAGTCGATTTGCTGGCTGTGTTCCCCTCCCTCATCTCCTCCCAATCTCACCATCCCTCCCTCTTCTCCCCCTATGCCCCTCCCCTAGTCCACTGATAGGTGAGGTCTTCCTCCCCTTCTAATTGACCCTAGCCTATCAGGTCTCATCAGGACTAGTTACATTGTCTTCCTCTGTGGCCTGGCAAGGCTGCTCCCCCCTCCCCTTTGGGAGAGGTGATCAAAGAGCTAGCCACTGAGTTCATGCCAGAGACAGCCCCTGCTCCCCTTATTAGGGAACCCATGTTCCTATGGGTTTAACTCTGTAGACAATGTAAAACTGTTCCAATGTCTATTGCAAAGTAAAGAAAGGAATTCAGCAAAGCTATAGGTTATGCAATCGACACACAAACGTCAGCTGCATTTCATACTTGATCCCATTTAAACAAAATAGGCAAACCTATAAATGAAAAATAGGTGTGTTGTTGCTTAGGGATAGTATTATTTATATGACAGTCTATGGGCTACATCTGAGCCAGGGTTTTAGGTCCTCTCCATACATTGTCCTTGGTTGGGCTATCAATCTTTGCAGGTCCTCCAGGGGTCAGTTTTTCTTTTTTTCTTTCATTCTTCTTTTCTCTTTCTTTCTTTCCTTTTCTTTTTTTTTTTTCTTTTTTGGCTCTGTTGTTCTCCTTTTGGAGCTCCTGTCCCCTCCAGGTCTTTCTGTCTCCCCCTTCTTTCATAAAATTCCCTGCACTCTGCCCAAAGTTTGGCTATGAGTCTCAGCCTCTGCTTCGATACCTCGGAGTCTTTCAGAGGCCATCTGTGGTAGGCTCCTGTCCTGTTCCCTGTCTTCTCCTGCTTCCAGTGTCTATTGCATTTGTTCTTCTGAATGAGGATTGAGCATCTTCCCTAGGGTCTTTCTTGTTTAGCTTCTTTAGGAGTATAGATTTTTAGTGTGTTTATCCTATATTATATGGCTAATATTCACTTATGAGTGAGTATATACCATGTGTGAATTTCTGCTTCTGAGTTACCTCACTCAAGATGATCTTTTCTAGTTCCCACCATTTACCTGCAGATTTCATGATTTCCTTGTTTTTCTGTATCCATTTTTTTGTTGAGGGACGTCTGGGTTGTTTCCAGATTCTAGCTATTACAAATAGAACTGCAGTGAACATGGTTGAGCAAATGTCCTTGTATAGTTGAGCATATTTTGGATATATGTCTAGGAGTGGTATAGCTGGATCTTGAGGTAGCACTATTCCCAATTATCTGAGAAAGTGCCAGATTGATTTCCAAAGTGGTTGTACAAGTTTACATTCCTACCAGCAATGGAGGAGGTTTCCCTTTTCTCCAGAAGAGACGGCTCAGTGGATAAGAGCACTATCTGCTGCTCTTCCAGAGATTCTGAGTTCAATTCCCAGCAACTACATGGTGGCTTGCAACCACCTATAATGAGATCTAGTGCCCTCTTCTGGCATGTAGGTGTACATGCAGATTTTCTTTTCTTTTTTTTTTTTGAGACCTTGTATGATTCGATTCCATTTTATAGTTAAATTATTCATGCTAGATATAATGAGATCATGGAACATTAGTTTCACTTCAAATATTTTACATTGTCTACAGAGTTAAACTGAAGCCTGGACCCAGCTATACCCAAGCCTAAATTTTCCTGACAAGAGCTTTGGCTACTCTAATCTATTTTCCACTTCACACACTTCACTTCTCTCTCTCTCTTTTTTGTAACTTAAATTTTTAAAATTAATTACAGTTTATTCACTTTGTATCTTAGCTGTAGCTCCCTCCCTCCCTCATCACCTCCCATGCCCCTCCCAAAGTCTACTGGGGACACGAACTCCACAAGGAGAGCAACAGAACCAAAAAATCTGGGCCCAGGGATCTTTTCTGAGACTGATCCTCCAACCAAGGACCATGCATGGAGATAACCTAGAACCCTTGCACAGATGTATCCCTAGTAATGGGAACAGAGACTGTCCCAGACATGAACTCAGTGGCTGGCTCTTTGATCCCCCCCCCCCCCGCCCTGAGCAGGGAGCAGACTTATCAGGCCACAGAGGAGGACAATGCAGCCAGTCCTGATGGGACCTGATAGGCTAGGGTCAGATTTCCTTGTTTTTAATAGCTGAGTAATATTCCATTGTGTAAATGTACTACAGTTTCTATATCTATTCCTCCATTGAGGGACATCTAGGTTGTTTCCAGATTCTGGCTATTACGAATAGAGCTGCTACAAACATGGTTGAGCAAATGTTCTTGCTGTATAGTTGAGCATATTTTGGATATATGCCTACGAGTGCGATAGCTGGATCTTGAGGTAGCACTATTCCTAATTTCTGAGAAAGTGCCAGATTGATTTCCAAAGTGGTTATACAGGTTTACATTCCCACTAGCAATGGAGGAGGGTTCCCTTTTCTCCACATCTTCTCCAGCGTGTGTTGTCACTTGAGTTTTTGATCATAGCCATTCTGATGGGTGTAGGTAAATCTCAGGGTCGTTTTGATTTGCATCTCCCCAATGACTAAGGATGTTGAACATTTCTTTAAGTGTTTCTCTGCCATTTGGTATTCCTCTATTGAGGATTCTCTGTTTAGTTCTGAACCCCATTTTTTAATTGGATTGCTTGGTTTGTTGGTGTTTAACTTCTTCAGTTCTTTATATATTCTGGATATTAGCTCTCTGTCAGATAATAGGGTTGGTGAAGATCCTTTCCCAGTCTGTAGGCTGTCATTTTGTCCTGATGACAGTGCCCTTTGCTTTACTAAACTTTGGGAAGAGTGCATGAAATTTTATGAAAGAAGGGGAAGATAGAAAGACCTGGAGGGGACAGGAGCTCCAAAAGCAGACCAACAGAACCCAAACCAAAACAAACAAATAAACAACAAAACAAAACAAAAAAAAAATCCCTGGGCCCTGGGGCCCCTGCCAACCCCATGCATGGAGAGGACCTAAAACCCCCGCTTAGATGTAGCCCATAGACTCAGTGTCCAAGTGGGTTCCCTAGTAAGGGGAGCAGGGGCTGGCTCTCTGATCACCTCCCCCTGGGGTGTGTGAGTGTGCAGCCTTGCCGGGCCTTAGAAGAAGACAATGATGAGACCTGATAGGCTAGGGTCAGGTAGAAGGGGAGGAAGGACCTCCACTATCAGTGGACTAGGGGAGGGCCATAGAGGAGAAGAAGGAGGGAGGGGGCCACAGCTGGGATACAGAGTGAATAAATTGTAATAAATAATTAATAAAAAGATTTAAAAACCCTCTAATTTTACCTATTTCCTCAGAATAAATACACTGTCTTGCATTGCTTTGTAATATGGCTGTCAACAAATTTAACTTCGTAATAACTGAAAAATTTGAAAATTGTCTTTAGTGTGTGTGTTCATAGACTTCATTCAGGTGTCACAGTGGCTTGTGTGAGGTCAGAGGACAGCTTGCTGGAGTCTGTTTTCTCCTTCCACTGTGGAGTTTCTGGGGATCGGACTCAGGCTGTCAGGCTTGGTGAAAAGGCCCCTTGCCCACTGAGTCATTTTATCTGTTCTGGAATAGTAATTTTGTGTACTGTACATACAATATTGAAATTTAACTATTATCCCAATAATATTCTTACAGCAACCTCCATTTTTAATTTTTTTGATTGAGAATCCAATCCATAATTATTCCCTGCACTTACTTGCATGTCTCTTTAATGTGTTTTGATGGGCCTTATTTTCATGTCATTGCTCTATTCTAAAACTTGTCATGTCACAAATTATTTGTTTTATAGTCTTGTTCCCCATTTAAGTTTGTCCAGTTGTTTGCTGGATTTGGATTTCGATGCTTTTCTTGGGCAGGTGCAGAGGTCACAGCAACACTGCGTGGCTTCCTTCCACTGCTAGCTTGGAGTCAGCCACTTATTACTGCGCTGTACTAGTTAGAGCTATTTCTCCAGGACCTTGGGTCTTCTGGAAGGATGATAAATAGGACGTTATACCTGTGTGCCAATGATTTCTTTAGTGCCTTCAGAGTGTGTCATGGCTTGTGCATTTTTTGCTAGAACTTGTAAAGTTGCTACCTATTGGTGGTTTCTTTCTGGAAGACTAATACACTGATTCATTTTATTTATTGACTTATTTAGACTTTCAGGTTTGAAAAACAATTAGCTACTCTCTGTAAGAATAATTTGTTACAGTAAATTTAGCATCAAAGGTTGCTTATGATACTTAATCCCAGTCACGTTGTACATTTGTTTAAATTTTTCCTGTGGTTTTTTAAAAAAAATCATTTTTAATTGTCTTAAAATTTTTTTATATTAATTACAGTGTATTCACTTTGTATCCCATCTGTAGCCACCTCCCTCATTCCTTCCCAATCCTACCTTCCCTCCTTCCCTTATCTCCTCCTATGCCCTTTTCCAAGTCCATTGATAGGGGAGGTCCTCCTCCCCTTCCGTGTGACCCTAGCCTATCAGGTCTCATTAGGACTGGCTGCATTGTCCTCCTCTGTGGCCTGGCAAGGCTGCTCCTCCCTCAGGGGGAGGTGGTCAAAGAGCCAGCCCCTGAGTTCATGTCAGAGACAGTCCCTGTTCCCCTTACTAGTGTACCCACTTGGATACTGAGCTGCCATGGGCTACATCTGACCAGAGGTTCTAGATTATCTCCATGAATGATCCTTGGTTGGAGTCTCAGAAATGACCCCTGGGCCCAGATTTTTTGGTTCTCTTGTTCTCCTTGTGTTGCTCCTGTCCCCTCCAGGCCTTTCTATTTTCCCCTTCTTTCATAAGATTCTCTGCACTCTGCCCAAAGTTTGGTTATGAGTCTCAGCATCTGCTTTGATACCCTGCTGGGTAGAGTCTTTCAGAGGCCCTCTGTGGTAGGCTCCTGTCCTGTTTCCTGTTTTCTCCTTCTTCCAATGTCCATCCTGTTTGTCTTTCTGAGTGAGGAGGGCTATTATCCAAAATATACAAAGAACTAAAATTAAAAAGCAACAAATCAAGTAATCCAATTAAAAAAATGGGGTACAGAGCTAAACAGAGAATTCTCAATAGAGGAATATTGAATGGCAGAGAAACACTTAAAGAAATGTTCAATGTCCTTAGTCATCAGGGAGATGTAAATCAAAGCGACCCTGAGGTTTCACCTTACACCCATCAGAATGGCTAAGATCAAAAACTCAAGTGACAACACATGCTGGAGAGAATGTGGAGAAAAGGGAACCCTCCTCCATTGCTGGGGATTTTAAACTTGTACAGCCACTTTGGAAATCAGTCTGGCACTTTCTCAGACAATTAGCAATAGCGCTTCCTCAAGATCCAGCTATACCACTCGTAGGCATATATCCAAAATATGCTCAAGTACACAATGAGGGCATTTTTTTCAACCATGTTCGTAGTAGCTTTATTCATAATAGCCAGAACCTGGAAACAACCCATATGTCCCTCAACAGAGGAATGGATACAGAAATTGTGATACATTTACACAGTGGAATACTACTCAGGAATTAAAAACAAGGAAATCATGAAATTTGCAGGAAATGGTGGGATCTAGAAATGATCACCTTGAGTGAGGTATCCAAGAAGCAGAAAGACACACACGGTATATACTCACTTATAAGCGGATACTAGACATATAATATAGGATAAACCAGAAAAATCTGTGCATCTGAAGAAGCTAAGCAAGAAGGAGGACCCTGGGAAAATAGTCTTTTTAAGCCTTTTAAAAATTTCATTATTTTGTGAATGCCTTTGTGGATGTCTGTGTGTGGGTATGTGCATGAGAGTGCTGGTGCCCTTCGAGGCCAGAGGCCTTAGACACTCCTGGAGCTGGAGTCCCAGGCAGCTGTAAGCTTCCCAGCTTGAGTATGGGAACCAGGTTTGTGTTCTGTGGAAGAGCAATATGTCTTCTTAACCACTGAGCAGCCTTTCTAGCCCCCCAGCCTTTCTATTGTGTGCTTTTTTTCAAGTTAAGCAATTTGATTCATTTTGCTTTCTCTTTGTCTTGAATTGTATTGGTGGGGCTGGACACAGACAGGGTCTGACTGTGTTATATAGGCAGGGTCTGTGCTCCTGAGTTTAGTTCTAGTGCTTTTTTTTTTTTTAAATAGACTTTTTCAGACTTGTTTTTTACTTATTTTTGTAAATGCCGGGTTAGTCTATATTCCCCAAAATTTTACATATAGTGTTTTACGTGTAGTTTCTTATTACTTATTTCTTCCCTTTTATTTCAGAGCTTATTGGCATTTTTTGCTTATTTTTTATTGATAGGCAGTTAATTGCAAGATATAACAATTTGGTTTCTGTGTTTTCAATACTTTGTGTTTTATTTTCAGTGGTTTTATGGATTGATATTGTCAAAATCTGTGGAATTGAATGTGTTTGAAGATAATATTGTCCAACTGTTACAGTGCCATATCTATATTTTATTCAGATATAGTGTTTTGGTATCTGTTTGAGGTATCAGTTAGAGGGAAAGATTTGAAGTAAAATGTTTTTCTAGGAAGATGTGATTCTAAGTTTTGAATTTACACATTTTGAAGTTATGTTATTGGGTACATAGATGTTTAGAATCTTCTTTTCCCTTCCTCAAGACAGGGTTTTTCTGTGTAGCCTCGCTGTCCTGGACTCACTTTGTAGACTAGGCTTGCCTTGAATTCACAGAGATTCACCTGCGTTTCTCTCCCTAAAGCTGGGATCACTGGTGTGTGCTGCCTCACCTGGCTAGTACTTAGACTCTTACTCTGGGTAGTTGAACTTTTGTTTTTGCTCTAATGTCTATATGTAAATATTAAAATGACTTAATTATTTTCTGGAGGTAGGGACATTAATGCCAACTAGCCTCCACTTAACATTTTCTGTAAATTCAGTTTATAATCTACAGAATAGATTCACAGAAATTTAGAAAGGATAAAGAAAACAAACATGTAATTGGAGGGTGTTAGTAAATATTCTGACTTTCAACAATAGTGATAAGGAAAAATAGTGAAAATAGACTATTGAAAACCAGTATCAGCCATTCAGTAAGGTTTATCATCCTATCCATATGATAGAGTTTTGAACAGAATGCCATTAGTAACCTGATTTCTAAAATAATGAATTTTTATAGAATGCTTAATTTTATAGAAATTACATACTAATTTCACAGTTCTCATTTGTAGAAACAGTGATCTAACAACAGGAAATGAATCAACTATCAAAGTCTACTAAGAAGACACATAGGCTAGATACTTTACTAGACCTTGAAGTCATGGCCAGCTGAATTGTTTTGAAGGTTTTATTGCTCTATTTTTCACATTTACATCTTGAAACAAGCTGGAATGATGATGCTTCAGTGAACAGGACAGGAATGACAACTCCCAGGTTTAGTGAGCTGGGCCCTCCATTAGTGCCAAACTAGATGCAGACCCTCCAGGGGAAGGGTAATTGTAGACACAGTTTGTTTACGAACACAGAAGGAAAACTTCTGAATGAAATCAAAGCAGAGGAATTTCAGTGGTCTATTGAAAGAACTATTAAAGTCAAATACAGGTTTGTCTCAAAATTTAAAAAAAGTTTTAAGTTCTATAGGCTGCCTGAGTAGTAGTATGTCCTATCAAGACCATGAAAAAGAAAATAACTTAATCGTCAGTGAACAGTTCTGGCATTACACATTACAGTGCCTATTAGTGATGTTCTTGTCAACACTTAGCAATTTCAAATTTTAAATTACATTTAGTTATTAATGAAGAATTCTATTAATTTGCATTTCCCCCATTTTTTTATAGTGTGAGCAATATTTTTAAAAAATAAATTAGCAATTTTTATTAAGCCACACTGAAAATTTTAATAGTTTTTTTTGTATAATTTGTTTACTTAGAGACAAGATTTTTTTTTTCTTCATATTAGCATCTCTAACATCTTGGAAAATACTTGGTGAACTGGCAGTATTGAAATAAACTAGTTTTTAAACCAGAGCAACTGAAATTTGATTCTGGTGAGCACATGCTTTTTAAAATGATGTTTTAGCAAAGGTTAAAAGAATGAGGGTCTTAAGAGGAAATAAAGGACAGTATCTTTCTACACAGAAGCATATTCCCTAAAAGTTTAAGGCAAGCAAATGCCGTAGAATTCTGTGTGAGAAATAGGAATCTGACAAGTACCAGGTCTTGTGCAGGCATGTAGTATTAACATAAATGGGCTCTGAACGTCACTGTTTCCTCAGGAAGTTCAGTTTGTTGCTCATTTGTTCGGTTTACTCATGACTCCCAAAGTTGCACTCTCACCCCCACACATACATACACAAACATACAACACACATAAATTATATACATATTTCTTGAGGATGTAGTGCTACATGCCTATAACCCCCTTAGGCCGCTGCTTTAAAGGTAGAGGCAGCTGGATTACAAATTTGTCTGGGCTGCACAGTGACTTGCAGGTCAGTATGGGCTACATGCCCGAGACCCTGTCTCAAACAACAACAATAAGAAAACAAGTACACATCAAAAATGCAGTTTATATAAACAGTGCTTTTTTATACGAGTCAATTTGTGCTCCGGTAGTTTGATATTTTAAAGATGCTTTGGTTTAGTCTTAATCATACTTTGAATTTTTACTGCTTAAGAAATACTCATCTGTTGCACACCTAATTTGTACTGCCTTTCATTAAGAAAGTAACTGATATTGCTCTTTCGTTTCAGCTAAACCATTTACTTCTAAAGTGAAACAAATGCGATTACACAGAGAAGACTTTGAAATATTAAAGGTGATTGGTCGAGGAGCTTTTGGGGAGGTAAGAGATCCTTTATGGAATGTTTGCTAATTGCTGTAGAAGGTGTTTTATGAAGTAGTGAGAGATACTTGCTGTTATAGCAATATGGCTGATCAGAAAATAGATTAAACTTGTGCATGAAATTGTTTTCTCTGATGTTTCGCTGTTTAGTATGTACTAAATTTTGTTTGTTGGCTGTTTTCTTCTTGTGCTAAGGCCATACTGTCTCAGGTCCTACTTCATCTCCTGAGAAGCCGTGATGTGTCTGGTGGTGTGTCTCCCTGCTGCTCCTGCTCTTTCCTCTCATTGTGTTTTCATGTTACTTTAGAATCACACTCATTTCTACACACGCGCACACATGTACTCATATGCACACACATGTTCATGCGCGCGCGCACACACACACACACACAGGGAGAGAGAAGGATCTGAAATTTGGGTTGAAATTCCATTGAAACTAGAGATGAGTTTATAACTAAATGAAATTTTAAGCTGAGTCAGCTTATCCATGGACATGATATATTTATTCTTTTATTTAGGGATTTGTAAGTTTGTAGCTTCATTTGGTATAGAGGATTTAACATTTTCCAGCAGGTTTACTAGATATTTTGTATTCTTGAGATTATTTTTAATTAAAATGGCTTAAGTTTCATTTTATAATTTTTGAAAATACAGATAATTGCAATTAATGTTTTCATTAACCTTATGGCTAATAATATTAATTTTAAGGTCATGGTATGTGTTGCGTTTTAATAAAATACTTCCTCTACATCTGTTGAAACACTGGAAAGTTTCCTCCTTTACTTGGTTAATGTGTTGAATTCCACTTGTTAATTTCAAATGTTAAACTAACTTTACATTTATAAAGTGATTCCAGCGTGGTTGTGTCTTATCCTTTTAATGCACCAGTGGATTTGTTTAAAAATGTGCATATTTAATTTTTTCCACCTTTTTTGTTTGTTTGCTTGTTTTGAGTCAGGGTTTCTCTGTAGCCCTGGCTGTCCTGGACTCTGTAGATCAAGTTGTTCTCAAACTCAGAGATCCTCCTGCCTCTGCCTCCTGAGGGGCTGGGATGAAAGGCGTGCACTACCACTACCTGGCCTTTTTTTCCTTTTTTTTTTTTTTTTTTTTTTTTTTTTTTTTTTTTTTACCTATTTTTGATACAGAAATTGGCCTGTAACTTTCTTCTAACACCTTAATCAGATTTGGGAATCTTGGCTCTGTTAGTTCCACAGGAGTGTCCATTTCTTGCTGCTTTCTGCAAGCTTCTGAAGTGATTACCATTTTCCTTATATGCTTCTGGTATTTCACAGGCCAGGCCTTCTGGGCCTGGAGTCTGTTGCTGAGATCGTCAGTATAATAATTTTTACAATGGATTTTAAAACATTATATGTCAGTTTTGTTGTATTTGTTCACCTCATATAACTTTTAGAACTTAGCATTGTATTGATCACTTAATGATTTATATGACCATTGATTGATCTCATTTTTAAACTTGTTTTGCTAGGGAGTTGTCCATTTTCTTTGTTTTTCAGTAAAATAACCTTTAGCCTCTTCAGTTTTGCTGTTGTAGATTTGTGGTATTAACCTGCCACAAATTTATACTTCTGATTTACTGAAGTAGATAATTTAGAATATTGATTTCTAGTTCTTCTTATAAAATGTGCATTGGGCTGTTTTCCTCCAAGCAGTATTATGTGTAGCTGGTGAATTTTGAGATGTCATCCTTCCATTATTTTTGCTTTAATTTCCAGTGTGATTTTGAGGTTGTTTTGTGTCTATGAGTTTAAAGCTTCATCACTGTTTCTAAGTGCCCTAAGGATTTTCTAGTTGTATCTTTGCCATTGAATTATAATGTGATCAGAGCTGAGCTAGCGTATATTGTATGATTAGAATTTATTATTATTATTATTATTATTAAATTAGTTAATATAAATTATAGTTTTTACTTATAAATTAATTATAATTTAGCTACTTCAAATTTCTGTTTTAAGTTTTGTTTTCTCTTGAGCTGCCATTTCTTGAGAAAGGGGTTGGCTTATTTCAGTTTTTTCTTGATTCCTTTTTTTTTTTTTAAATCTTGATCTATTACTTCCTAGAGAATTTTTTTTATTTCTTTCAGTTTTTGCTGATAATAAATACATTTTGTTTTCCTAATGATGAACTCTTGTATCATTTTAGAATGTTCTTGTTATCTCTGTGATGTTCTTCTGACATATGTTAGTCTGATATTAGTAGAATTATTTTTAACTGTTAGCACTTGCACTAAATTTCTATCTGAATTCTTTTAATTTGTTTTTTGTAACCTTATAGTATATTTGCTGCTAAGTAGAATACCAGTTCCTTCTTGGCCCTCTGCTAGCGTGGACTTGTGTGACCTGGTTTTTAGTTTTTAGCTTTATATTAATAGAATTATTTACTATATATCATTGTTTCTAGCTTCTACACTCTACATTACACTTATGTGACACACCCTGGTTTTTATTTTCTCCTGTTCTTTTACTTTTGTTTATTATCCATTTATTTGTGTGTGTCTTTGCGCTCTCTCTCTCTCTCTCTGTGCATGCATGTATGTGTGTGGATGTGCCATGGCATGTGGTGATCAGAGGGCAAGACAACTCGTGGGAGCTCTTTTTCTCTTTCCAACATGTGGGTTCTGGAAATTGAACTCAGGCTTGGCAGCTAGTGCCTTTACCCAGTGAGCCCTCGTACTGGCTCCGCATCCTAGCTTTCCACTAGCTCACACCATTTCTGTATATGAATATACCATATGCTTTTATTCGTAATAGTTTTGTTGACTGCTAAGTTACTTGTGATTTTTTTTTTTTGGCTGTTCAGAATATCGCTGTCAGAAGTCTTATTTACGTTTTTGGTGAGGTATAAGCATTTATGTATGTTTAATATGAACTTAGGGGTGGATTCCTGTGTTCTGGTAGGCATAGTTAGCTTTAGTAGACAATGCCAAATAATTTCCTAAGTACTGAGTCATAGTCATACTCCCTGTAACACCAATCTCATTTTCCTGATCTTAAGCCACTTTTGGTAGGTGTGTAGTGGTTGGTGGTTATGATGACTCCATTTTGCATTTTCTGCTAAGTCTTAAAGTTCAGTAACTTTCGTATCACTTCCTATCATGTGGATATCCTTTGAACAATAAACATTTGGGATTAGGGAGGCAGGAGTTGAATATTATTGGTATACTCTGGATGTAAGTGATTCATGGACATAAGGTTTATGTATACAAAAAGTGCTTTGGCTTTTCCTTTCCTGGTAGGTCTTGTATTGAAACAAAGTTCAGTAATTAAGCTGTAATGATTAATGATTTCTGTGTTCATTTTAAGAAAATTTTTCCTAACCTGAAGATCATGAATGTTTTCCTTTAATCTTAAAAAAAAGACATTTTATTTTATGTGTATGAATGGTTTGTCTGCATGTATATATGGGTACTGTGGTGCCCACTGTGTGCCTGGTACCTGAAAAGGTCAACAGAAGGTGTTGGGCCCCTGGAACTGGAGTTACGGAAGGTTGTGAGCCACCAGTGGGTGATTGGAACTGAACCCAGGAACTCCGCTAGAGCAGCAAGTGTTTTAACTTCTTTTTTAAAAATCTTTTTTATTTATCACAGGTAATTCACTTTGTATCTGAGCTGTAGCCCCTCCCTGATCCTCCATCACTCCACACACTTTCATTTTTTTTTTTTTTTTAATTCTTCCTATAAAATACCAGGTGTGATGGTGCACACTTGTAATCCCAGTACCGGGGAGGCTGAGGCAGGAGTGAAACATCAATCTTGGCTATTTAGTGAGTTTGAGGCTAGCCTGGGTTACAGGAGACTGTGTCTCAAAAACAAAAACAGCCCCCTCTTCCAAAACCAGCAATTCTTTCTGTAGTCTTTCCAGAAAACTTTTTCATTTAGGTCTGTGTCTGTGATCCAATTGGTATTGATTATTTTGTGTTTTCTGAAGTATTGTTGAAACAGATACCTTGCTTTTATTGAAATACTTTTGTTAGTCCTTGAGTACAGAAAAGAAATTGACTTGCGTTGTAAGTGCGGATGGGCTGTGAGCTGCTGTTCTGTCACCTTGCCTTGCCTTGTGTTAGTGCCACAGTGAATTGATTCCCGTGGCTCTGCACTGAAAAGTTTAGAGCATGCAGTGGATGACGTGGGAGCGTAAGGGCTATGTTAGATTCTAGGACTCATCCATTTTGGAACCAGCATGTTCAATTTCCACCATGCCTACCAGTTTGGAGCTGAGTCATCGACTGTATAGATAGACTTTGGGAAAACTGACATTCTAATTCTGTTAAATCCAGGGATTTCTGTTTTGAAAACTCTGTGTGTGTGTTGGTGAAGCACTTGTGTAACAGTGTGTGTGTGAGGTAGGTGTTGACTCTCACCTTCCACCTTGTTGGAGACCAGGTCTCTTTGTTCATGGCTGTGTACTCGAGACAGCTGGCCTGTTAGCTGCTGGGGATTCTGGCTTCACCTCTCAGCACTGGGTTACAGTTACAGTTTTTCTTGGGTCCTAGGGATTTGAACTCGGATTCTCATACTTGCATGGTTAGAACCCACTGAACCATTTCCGCAGCCCTCTCTTTGTTATGCGTAGTTTGTTAAATTTATTCCCAAGTACTGATGCTTTTTGATTTGATGACAAATGACTATAACATTTTTATATTAAGTATTATGTTTCTGATATGTAGGTACAATTGATTTTTATATCTGACCTGTATTTTCCTGATGTCATATTCCATTTCTTTGTTTTGGCACATGCTTAGGTGGCTATTGCAGAGTTGCACAGGTATCATGAGGTGGACATGCTTACTCTCCATTGGAATTTAGGGAAAAGGCATTAAAAATTTAGAATTAAGGATTTTTAAGGATCGAAGGATTCAGTTTTCACTGTTAAATAATATGCTTTGATGGAGATGGCCTGTTTGATTAAAAAGTGTGTCCTAATACTAGTTTCTGAGGTTTTAAAATTTTAATCATTAATGAGTGTATCTACTGGAATAATATAGATTTTCCTTTTTATTCACTTACTGTGATGATCTATTTTGATTTTTTTGATCCACTTCTTAATTGCTTTATTTGGTGTTTTTTGGTGTATGTATGTGTGTGTAGTTTTTTTGAGTTCTTTATATATTCTGAATCTTAACCCCGTTAATAGTTGGTACACATTTGCCCTCATTCTGGAGGCTGTCTCTTCTCCTTGTGTCCTGTTTCCTTTTCTGGGCAGAACCTTCTTACCTTGATGCAGTCCCACTTGTTTTTACTTATTATATTGTTTCATGAACTATTAAAATTCTCTTCACAAAGCCCTAGGCTGTCAATAATTTAAAGTATTTTTCTTGTTTTCCTTCAGATATTGCCATAAGGCCTTTGATCCATTTTAACTGATTTTTATGTAGGATGAGAGTTAGAAATCCAGTCTTGTTTTTCTACATGTGAATATTCAATATTCCCAGCACCGTTTATTGAAGAGACTGTCTTTTTTTTTTTTTCCAGCATAAGTTTTGCTCTCTCTGCAGAACATGAGATGGCTATTGCTGCAAGGGTTTGTTGCTGGTTCCTTTACTTTGTTCTGTTAGTTAAGTATGGCATTTGACCTAGCTAGTTTTATGTCACCTTGACACAAACTATAGCCATCTGAAAGGAGGGAACCTCACTTGAGAAAACACCTTCAAAGATCCATCTGTAGGATGTTTTCTTAATTAGTGATTGATGGTGGAGGGCGCAGCCCTCTTGGGTGATGCCATCCCTGGACTGGTTGGTGGTCCTGGGTACTATAAGAAAGCAGGGTGTGTGTTACATACAGCTCTGAAGGGAAGTGTATCCTGGTGGTCAGGAGCCAAGAAACAGTGCATAACAAGCCCCACACAAGAGATTCATTGGGGAAAGGCACAAAAGAGTGGCTTCCTCTGCTTGGGTGAGAAGCAGCAGGAGACTGATAATGAGACAGGCTTTATATAGGCTTTCTCGAGGGAGGAGTTTTCCAGGGTGGAAGTTCCCAGGATAGGGATTGATGGTATTTCAAGCTAAGCCCAGTGATGGTAGGTTTTTGGGCTCAGGGATTGGTAGGTTTTGGTAGGTTTTCAAATCCAAAAGCGAGCTCAGACCTTTTACCCTACCGGTGGAGCAAGCCATGATAAGCAAGCCAATAAGTAGTACCCCTCCATGGCCTCTGCATCAGCTCCTGCCTCCAGGTTTATGCCTGGCTCCCTTCTGTGATAGACTACAATGTGGAAGTGTAAGCCAGAGAATTCTTTCCTCCCAAACTTGTTTTTGGTCATGGTGTTTCATCACAGCAATTGAATCCCAACTTAGACAATACTGGAGCATAATTGGAAGTAAGGTCTTGTGATACTTGCAGCATTGATTTTTGCTGAAGTGTGTGTGTGTGTGTGTGCGTGTGTGTGCGTGTGTGTGCGTGCACGCGCGCGTGCGTGAGTGTGTCTGCCATCTGAAACATCCTTTGTATTACAAAACAGAAGTTTTTAATTTTAGTGAAATTCTTATTATTTATTTTCATGAATTATGTCTTTGGTGTTGGTGTATTATTGATTTTCAACTATTAAAGAAATTCTTGGTAAGAGTCTGTTAGATTAGGATCATCTTTCAAGATGTTTTTCTCTTCAGTTAGTAAATTTTTGTAAGCTAGTCTTAACGCCTGTTTTCATGGAGAGTGTTGACCCATATATATATATATATATATATTTTTTTTTTATCATTTTCAGGCATTGAAATTAAGGTTGTGATGAATGTAAGTAAGGAGTTGGGGTGCTGTTTTTGTTTTTCTAATGTTTGGAAGCTTTTGTACTTAAATGTTTGGAATTTAATAATGCACCTATCTGAACTTGGGTTTTTAATACTCATAATTGCTTAACACTTAATGGTTACAGAGTTGGCTAGCCAGCTTTTTTTTTTTTTTTTGCTTCAGTTAGCGTCAGCTTCAGTATGCTTTATCTTTCATGGAGTATGTTTGCTAACATTAAAGTTACCAAATTTATTGTCATGAGGCTGTTTATATTTTTTTAAAAATTAATTTTGCTCTTAAAGTCTGAGGCAAGGTTCCTTTTATGATCATAGTGCATGCTTTCTTATTAGGGGTTTTCCAGTGCTCAGAGCTACTTGTGTCTGTGTAGGTTGTCACTCTGTTTATATACACACACTCACATGCATGTTGTGTGTGAATTGTATGTAAGTACACATGTATGCAGAAGCCAGGGCAGGAATTGGATACCTTCTGTTGTTCTTTTCATAGTTGCCCTGAGATAGTCTTTCACAGAGCTGGAAAATCGCCTTTGGGCCAAGTTTGCTGGCCAGCTAGCATATGGATGGATGTACCTGTGTTTGCTCTCTGATGCTGAGGTTTTATACAGGTGCAGCCATGCCTTGCTTTTTACCTGAGTGCTGGGATTCAGACTCAGTTCTTTATGCTTACAAAGCAAGTCTGTTTACCCATGGAGCCATCTCAACAGCTATAATCTAAAGTTTTGTCTTTTATTTTTTAAACATACTGAACATCTGTTTTTACTTTGTGATTCTTTTCTTTGGATTTAGTTTAATCATTTGCTTTCTACCTTTTCATGGTAGAAACCTATTTCTTTGCTTCTCTTTTATTTTGATTTAAACTGGGAAGCATAGATTTTGTTTTTAATGGTGGTTAGATTTAACCCAAAGGTTATTTTTTTATTATCATTGATTTCAAAATACTATTTAAATTTCTGTTTCAGGAGTTGTGGAGGTCATTCTTTGCTTTAAAAAGTTTGGCTGTTTGAGTTATTGTTTTCATACAGTGAGATAATATTTTTCATTTTTTTCTAAATTCAAAATTTGTTTATGGTCAGAATGTGAACTGTTCTTAAGTAAAATTTCTCCTAAAAATAATGCTTATTCTACATTGAGTTTTTTTCTATGCTTTCCTAATGTTAGTGAAACTAAGATGGTCAATGCTGTTATTAAGATTGTCCATGATTTATTGATTGCTTTTTAGTTTTGTCAGTGACTAGGGGAGTGTCTCCCTAGAGTGTTATATTTCCTGATTTTGAAAAGTGTTATAGCAAGTACATGCACTTTCAGAGTAGCTGTGTCTTCCTGTGCTCATCACTATGGCTGCTTCTCTTTTATGTAAGGCATTGTTTCATATGTAGCGTTTTGATTCCCCCTTAGTAGTCAGCTTTCCTATGGTTTGAGCCCTTTTACAGTTGTATTTAAAGTGAATCTTTTGTGGGTATATGCACTCAGGTTTTGCATCATATACATTATAATACTACCTACTTTTATTGGACTGATTAGATTGTGAGTGTGAAAGTTAGAAAGGAAGATTTAGAATTAATTAATTGCACAGTTTACAAATGCATTATTGTTAGCACACTTCTGTTATGCTGGGCGTGGATCTCAGGGTCTTTTTCATATTAGGCAGCTCCCACAGAGCAACGATATCATCCCAAATGTGATGTTTTTATATAAGCTTAAGATATTAATGAAACTGACTACAAATACAAGAGATACTTCACTAATAAATATTTTTAGAAATAATTAACAAATACAGGCAACTACAGAAGATAGTAGAAGAGAAAAACTTGTAGTAAAAGAGTTAGCGCTATTATTGGACAGGTTATATATATATATATATATATTATATATATATGTACATATATGCTAATTATTTGATAGGGTGGTTGTAAAGGTTGCATAGAAAAATAAACATTTTGGGGCTGGAGAGATGACTCAGAGATTAAGAGCACTCACTGCTCTTCCGAAGGTCCTGAGTTCAATTCTCAATACCCACATGGCTGTTCACAATTATCTGATGCTATCTACTGGTGTGTAGATGTACAAGCAGGCAAAAGTACCTATACATGAAATACATAAATAAACAAATCTTTAGAAAAAGAAGCATTTCCATCCACTTGGACTTTCCTTTTGTTCAGGGTGATAAATATGGATCTATTTGCATTTTCTACATGTAGACAACCAGTTAGACCAGCACCATTTGTTGAAGATGCTCTTTTTTTTTTTTCCCCATTGTATGGTTTTGACATCTTTGTCTAAAATCATAGGCGTGTGGGTTTATTTCTGGGTCTTCTGTTTGATTCCATTGATCCGCCAGTCTGTTTCTATCCCAGCACCATGCAGTTTTTATTACTGTTGGTTTGTGATATGCTTGAGATCAGGGATGGAGATACCTCCAGAAGATCTTTTGTTTTACAGGATTGTTTTAAGGATTCTGGGTTTTTTGTTTTTTCATATGAAATTAAGAATTGTTCTTTGAAGGTCTGTAAAAAATTTGTGTTGGTATTTTGATGGGAATTGCATTGAATCTGTAGATAGCTTTTGGCAGGATGGCTATTTTCACTGTTAATCCTACCGATCCATGAGCATGGGAGATCTTTCCATCTTCTGATATCTTCTTCAGTTTCTTTCTTCAGAGACTTGAAGTTGTTGTTTTTTGTTTTTTTTTTTCATACAGGTCTTTTACTTGCTTGGTTAGAGTCACACCGAGGTACTTTATGTTATTTGTGGCTATTATGAAGGGTGTTGTTTCCCTAATTTCTTTCTTAGCCCATTTGTCTTTTGTGTACAGGCGGGCTTCAGATTTTTTTGAGTTAATTTTGTATCTAGCCACTTTGCTGAAGCTGTTTATCAGCTGAGCCCCCTGCTCAGTTTCCAAGTGGGTTCCCTAGTAAAGGGGACAGGGGCTGTCTCTGACATGAACTCAATGGCTGGCTCTTTGATCAGTTCCCTCTGGGGGCAAAGAGGGGCAGCCTTGTCAGGCCACAGAGGAAGATGATGCAGCCAGCTCCAATGAGACTTGATAGGCTCCCCTACCAGTGGACTAGGAAAGGGGAATAGGAGGAGAGAAGGAGGGTGGGTGGAACTTGGAGGAGATGGAAGGGGCTGCAGCCGGGATACAAAGTGAATAAATTGTAATAGATAGATAGATAGATAGATATAAATTCAAAAAATAAAATTGGAAGAGTAAAAAAAAAAACCAAAACAGGCATTTCTAGAGCTGGGAATGGTAACACATATCTGCAGTCCTAGCTACTCAGGAGGCTGAGGTTGGTGAGTTTTCCCTGAGTCTGGACAACATAGCCTGCTCCCCTTCAAAAATGAACAAACACACAAACTGATTCTAAGAAGAATCATTAGGAAAACTTATAGCAAGAGCAGTGATAGGCCTGCTATATCTGAAACCTCAAGAGTTAACCGATGAATAAGATGTACAGGGCAGGCCTGGAGAGATGGCTCAGAGGTTAAGAGCACTTGCTGCTCTTCCAGAGTTCCTGAGTTCAATTCCCAGCAACCACATGGTGGCTCATGACCATCTGTATCGAGATCTGGTACCCTCTTTTGGTGTGGTGGTGTACATGCAGACAAAACATTGTATACATAAGAAATAAATCTTAAAAAAAAAAAGGGCAGACTCGCATACATATTATTTTTTTCTTTACTAAAGACAGTAGCTCCAACTGGCATGGATGAAAAACATTTAGTAGATGATTTAGAACACAGGATAGCCATTTGGAAAAGTCTTTTTGTGGAGCAAATTAAAATTCATGCCATATGTTAGGGCATAATACAAATAGATGAAAGATAGTGTAATAAATAGGACAAACATAACCCAGATATCTATCAGTATGTAATTGCTTGAATAATTGTGGTTAAGCGCACAGAATAAATCTTGCTGTGAGACTCATAGCCAAACATTAGGCGGAGCTCAGGAAATCCTGTGGAAGAGGGAAGAGAGGATTATAGGAGCTAGAGGGGTCAAGGACACTACAAGAAAATGGCTCACAGAAGCAACTAACCAGGGCTCTTAGGGACTCACAGAGACTGAACTGACAATTAGGGAGCCTGCATGGGTCTGACCTAGGTTCTCTGTATGTATGCTATGGTTATGTATCCTGATCTTCTTGTGGGGCACCTAACAGTAGGAGTGGGGCCTGTTTCTGATTCTCTTGCTTGCTTTTGGGACCCTTTTTCTCCTACTTGGTCACCTCATCAAGCCCTAATTATGAGGGGATGTACCTAGTCTTACAGCACTGTGATATGCCATGTTTGGTTGGTATCCTGGGAGACCTGCTGGTTCCCGATAAAAAATGGAGGAGGAGTGGATCTGGGGGAGAGAGGAGGTAGGAGTAGGGACTGGGAAAAGAGGATGGAGGGGAAACTGTGGTCAGGATAAAAGAATAATGAAAAACAGAACTAAAAAACCTTGCTATATTTAAGTAGAGAGATATGGATGCATTATGAAGAGGATAAGATAAGATGTAGGAGATGTTACTGTTACTTGTATTTCCATCAAGTGCCATTGGAAGGGATTAGGAGGGCATGGGGTACATGTAAGCAGAGTGCATAGTGACGCTTGTACATAGGAACTGTTTAAATTTTGTTTTGACTTTTTCTTATGTAATATTTTAGTCATTAAAAAGTTATGTGAAAGAACCTTGAGTTTGAGGTGAATTCATCTGCAGGTTCTCTTGAATCATCTCAGCTTCTCTTAGTATAGAAGGAGGCACCCAGGGCTCAGCTCACTTTATGAGGCCAGAGTAACCAACCTTCTTCTAAAACCTGGCAATATGTGGGTGAAGGATGCAGCATAGGAAGGGCTACTTATCACCGAAGTCAAGGACAATGACTACCTCTTTTGGGAAGGTGGAGTTGTGTACACGTAGGAGCATTTTCAGGCTGTAGTGCACATGGGAGTGTTTCTGTCTGTGCACTCAGGACTGTTTCGGAGTCACAGTGCAGCCTAGGAGCATTTCTGGTTTGCTGCAAGTTTGGATTTCTTGACCTGGATTTCATTCATTGTGCATGTCATGATTGTGTTTAATTTTCTTTCTCTCTATAATTTTATATCCAGTGTTAAATTATAAAAGTTATAAATTTTTATTTTTTTCTATTGTATTGAAAATAGATTTTTTTTTGTATGACATATTCTGATTACAATTGTCCAACAACTCTCCCTCATTGCTCTCCATTTCCCCTCTCATCCAAATCCACATCTTTCTGACCCTAGTTAGAAAACAATCAGGCATCTAAAGGATAATAATAAAGTAAAATAAGATAAAACAAAACCAAACCAGAATAGGACAAATCAAACAAACAGATGAAAAAGAACTAAAGAAAAAGCATGGGAAACACTTAGACACACATGTTCATACATCCGGGAATTCCATAAAAACACAAAACTAGAAGCCATGGCATATATACTGTAAGTTTAAAAAGTGCTCTGACAAAATTTTATGAGATAATGAACCTCCAAAGATGTTTGTATTGGCTATCTACTGTTGGGCACGGAGCTTGCATTTAAGATTAGTTTGTGTCCCAGTGAGATGCCGATGGAGAGAATGAAGTTTTCATTTGCTGGGGTTATCAATTGGAGATAACTTCTAGGTTAGGGATTGGGGCTGTGTCCATTTTCTCCTCTTAGCACTGAAACCACATCTGATGTAGACCTGTGCAGGCCCTGTGCATGCTGCTACAGTCTCTGTGAGTTCAAGATATCTCTCTCTGCATATTGTTTAGCTGTGAGTCTCTGTATTTGTTTCCATCTACTGCCAGAAGAAGCTTCTCTGATGATAGCTGAACAAAGCACTGATCTACAAGTGTAGCAGAATGTGGTTAGGAGTAATTTTATTACTGTGTTCCCTTAGCAGTATTTGGTTTCCCCTAGTTTTCCTGGCCTATCTGGTCTCAAGTTCTTGGCCAGCCAAGCAGTGTTAAGGATGGGTTCTATCCCATGGAGCTGGCCTTAAATCCAATTAGATTTTGGTTGGTTACTCCCACAAGCTTTGTGCCACTATTGCACTAGTGCCTCTTTCAGGCAAGGTAATCATTGGAGATTGAAAAGTTTGTAGCTGAGTTGGTGTTTGCCTTTCTCTTTTGGTAGTGTGCAGAATACCTCTCAGTACCATGAATACTGGTCTATGGGAGTGAAGGCTTTAGGTAGGCACCAGCTCAACTTCTTTGTGTTTGATGAGTTGTGTAGATGTTGTCTTCAGCAATAGAGCCTTGGATTCAGTTTGTGGAGAGCAACCAATAGCCTTGGCAATAGCATGCGTTGTTTGGGGGTTTCCATGTGGCCTCTTTGGCCAGCAGCTCAATTAGATGTAACCCGTTCCTGGCACAGGAAGCTTAATTTGATGACCAGAGATGTCCACTTGGGCTTCCACCTCCCCATTATTTGTCAGTTTCATTTACATCCTCTCATATATGTATATATTTTAGGAAGCTTCTTTTCTTATTCATTTTTTTAAATTTTTATTTTTTAAATATTAATCACATGTTATTTACTTTATAACTAGATGTAGCCCCCTCCCTCATTCCCTTCCAATCCCACCCTCCCTTCCTCATCTCCTCCCTGTCTCTTTCCAAGTCCACTGCTAGGGGAGGTCCTCCTCCCCGTCCATCTGACCCTAACTTAGCAGGTATCTTCAGGACTGACTGCAATGTCCTCTTCTGTGGCCTAGCAAGGCTGTTCCTCCCTCGGGGTGGGGGGAGGTGAAGGAGCCAGTCATTGAGTTCATGTCAGAAATAGTTCCTGTTCCCCTTACTAGGGAAACCCACTTGGATACTGAGCTACCATGGGCTACATCTGAGCAGGGGTTCTAGGTTATATCCATACATGGTCCTTGGTTGGAGAAACAATCTCATAGAGGACCCCCATGCCCTGATATATTTTGTCCTTGTGGAGCTCCTGTCCTCTCCTGGTCATACTAACTCCCCCTTTTATTATATGATCCCCTGCATTCTACCCAAGGTTTGGTTATGAGTCTCAGCATCTGCTTTGATATGCTGTTAGATAGTCTTTCAGAGGCCCTTTGTAGTAGGCTCCTGTCCTGTTTCTTGTTTTTTCCTACTTTCCATGTCCATCCCATTTGTCTTTCTAAGTGAGTATTGATCATCTTACCCCAGGTCCTCTAAACCAGATACCCAAAATCGGTTAGAAGAAAAAGTGGGGAAGACCTTGGAACTCATTGGCACAGGAGACAACTTCCTGAACAGAATACCAACAGCACAGGCTCTTAGAGCAACAATTGATAAGTGGGACCTCATGAAACTGAAAAGCTTCTGTAAAGCAAAAGACATTGTCATCAGAACAAAATGATAGCCTACAGACTGTGAAAGGATCTCTTCACCAATCCTGTATCTGACAGAGGGCTGATATTCAGAATATATAAAGAACTAAAGAAATTAAAAAGCAATAAATTAAGCAATAAATTAAAAAATGGGGCACAGAGCTAAACAGAGAATTCTCTGTAGAGGAATATAAAATGGCAGAGAAACACCTAAAGAGATGCTCAATGTCCTTAGCCATCAGGGAGATGCAAATCAAAATGACCCTGAGATTTCACCTTACACCCATCAGAATGGCAAAGGTTAAAAACTCAAGCGACAACATATGCTGGAGAGGTTGTGGAGAAAGGGGAACCCTCCTCCACTGCTGGTGGGAATGTAAACTTGTACAACAACTCTGGAAATCAATCTGTCACTTTCTCAGACAACTAGGAATAGCGCTTCCTCAAGATCCAGCCATACCACTCCTAGGTATATATCCAAAAGAGGCTCAACTACACAATAAGGACATTTTGGTTGAAAATCTGTTTTGTTAGATATTAGAATGGCTACTCCTGCTTGCTTCTTGGGTCCATTTGCTTGGAAAACTGTCTTCCAGCCCTTTACTCTCAGGTAATGTCTGTCTTTGTGATTTAGGTGAGTTTTTTTGTATGCAACAGATTATGTGTCCATTCTGTTAGTCTGTGTCTTTTTATTGGAGAGTTGAGTCCATTGATGTTGAGGGAGATTAATGACCAGTGGCTGTTAGATGCTTTGATTTTGCTGTTGGTTGTGGTAGTGTGTTTGTGTGCTTGACTACTTTTAGTTTTGTTGTAGTGAGGTTATTCGTTTCCTGTGGTTTTTTTTTTTGAATGCAGTTAGTTTTCCTGGGTTGTATTTTTCCTTCTAGTAACTTCTGTAATGCTGGATTTGTGGGTAGGTATTGTTTAAATTTGTTTTTGTCATTGAATATCATGTTTTCCCCATCTATGATGACTAAGAGTTTTGCTGGATATAATAGCCTGGGCTGACATCTGTGCTCTCTTAGGGTCGGCGTGATATCTGTCCAGGTTCTTCTGGCTTTCATAGTCTCTGTTGTGAAGTCAGATGTGATTCTGATGGGTTTGCCATTATATGTTACTTGGCCTTTTTTCCCTCACAGCTTTTAGTATTTTTTCTTTGTTCTGTATACTTACTGTTTTGATTATTATATGGCTGGAGGATTTTCTGGTCTAATTTATTAGGTGTTCTGTAGGCCTCTTGTATGCTTATAGGCCTCTTCTTTAAGTTGGGGAAATTTTCTTCTATGATTTTGTTGAAGATATTTTCTGGGCCTTGGAGGAGGGAATCTTTTTCCTCTATTCCTATTATTTTTAGGTTTTGTCTTTTCATTTTGTCTTGGATTTCGTGGATGGTCTGTGTCAGGAATTTTTTGGATTTAACATTTTCTTTGACAGATACATTGATTTCTTCCATTGTATCTTCTACACCTGAGATTCTTTCTTCCATCTCTTGTAGTCTATTGGTTATGATTACCTCTGTAGTTCCTGTTTTCTTCCATAAGTTCTTCCTCTCCATGATTTCTTCCATTTGTGTTTTCTTTAATTTTTCTAATTCTGTCTTCAGATCTTGAGCCGTTTTGTTGACTTCCTTCACCTGTCTGACTGTATTTTTCTGTTTTTCCTTCAGTACCTTCAGCTATTTGTTTGAACATTCCTCTGTTTCTTTTATTTATTTCAGTGATTTAATTATTTCCTCTCTAAAGGCCACAAACTGGCTGCATCTTCCTGTATTTCTTTATGGATGGCCATAATCTGTTTGTCTTTATCTTCCTCTAATTCTTTATGCATTTTATTTGTTTTCTCTATTATCTTCTTCATAAGCATAGATGTATGGTCATCTTCTTGAATTTCAGCTATGCTGGGGTGTCCAGGGCCCCTTGCCCTTGGATAACTGGGTTCTGGAGATGCCATATTGCTCTGCCTTTTGTTGGTTGAGCTTTTACGCTGGCCTCTACCCATTGGGCTGTCTTAGGTATTGGCTGTTAGTTTCTGGTGCTTCCTGGAATCCTGTGGTGGGGAGAATCCCTTTGGCAGGAAGATGATTTTTCCTGAAGGAGGCCTCCTCAGCTTTTTGGGTATGGTCACTGAATGGCCGGTGTTTCTCAGGAATTGCCACAGCTTACCTCAGGCATATAGACCTGAGTGATAACTGTGGTCTTTGTTAGTCAAGGGGGTCTCTCCTCTCACCCATAGAAGTCCTGGAGACAGCTGTCCTGCTGCTGGGTTTCTTGCTTTGAATTTATGAGCTGCTGCTGTTGTTCTTAGACTGTTTTCCAGGCACAGCCCTCTTGAAGAACCTGTGAGCCCTGCAGTTTGGTCAGTTTAGTTAGGGATAACTGGTTTTCCCTTGAGCAGTATCTGGGGGCTGATCTTGGGGGTCCCAGGCTTCTGTAAGTCTGAGGTTGGAGCTCTGTGCCCAGTACCCAAGTGGTAATCAGTGGCAGGTGAGCACAGCTCTCATGCGTGCAGCAGGAGGCTAGAGCCTGGAGCCTGTGGGAACCCAGAAACTTTTACAGAGCTGGGTGTCCTGAGGTTGGACCAGATGTTTACCCTCATCCGTGGGGTTTCCTCCAAACAGGGAGACCCTGTCTGTGGTGTTTTGCGTCCACAGTTCAGTCTGGAGTGGAGCGTAGAGCACACGGGCGAGTGGTGGTTCCAAGTTGGCGACTGGCTGCCTGCAGGAACTTGGGAACTTTTTCCGTGTGTGTGTGTGTGTGTGTGTGTGTGTGTGTGTGTGTGTGTGTGTG